>NW_004955434.1:6852990-6941189 GCF_000276665.1 Chinchilla lanigera | reverse complement strand
TTAAGATGCAGCATTAGGCTATTTATTTGTTCTCTTTCTGTTTTCCTTATGTGTGAATTCACTGCTATAAATTTCCCTCTGAGGACTGCTTTCATTGCATCCCATAGATTCTGGTTAGTTGTATTTACATTTTCATTTGTTTGGAGGTATTTTTTCATTTCCTCTTGAATTTCTTCTGTGACCCATTGGTTGTTCAGGAGGTTGCTTAATTTCCAAGTGTTTATGGAGTTTTTGGAGTTCCTTTTGTCATTAATTTCCAATTTCATTGCCCTGTGGTCCGATAATATACATGGGATAATTTCAATTCTTTTGCATTTTGGAAGGTATGCTCTATGGGCTAGGATGTGGTCTATTTTAGAGAAAGACAGTTGTGCTGCTGAGAAAAATGTATATTCTGATGTTGTGGGGTGGAACACTCTGTAGACATCTACTAAGTCCATTTGTTCATAGCTTTCGTTCAGATCTCTTATTTCCTTGCTGATTTTTTGTCCAGTTGACCTATCTCTTTGTGGCAATGGGGTGTTGAGGGCCCCTGTTACAATAGTGCTATTAATTATATGGGTTTTCATGCCTGTTAAGATTTGTCTTATGTAATTTGGAGCTCCAATATTTGGTGCATACATGTTTATGATTGTTATCTCATCCTCTTGCAGTTTTGCCCTGACAAGGATGTAGTGCCCTTCTTTATCTCTTTTGATTGTTGTGGGTATGAAGTTTACATTTTCTGCAAACAGAATAGCTACACCTGCTTTTTTCTGGGTTCCTGTTGCACGGAGGATTGTTTTCCATCCTTTGACTTTTAGTCTATGGACTTCCTTTTGAGTAAAATGTGTTTCCTATATACAGCATATCATTGGATTTTATTTTTTCATCCACTCTGCCAGTCTGTTTCTTTTGACTGGAGAGTTGAGGCCATTTATATTTATAATTATAACTGATATGTGTTGATTTATCATTGTCATGTTATTTATTTCTGTTAGTGTCCTATTTTTTCTACCTGTTTACTTGCTTGCTCTTCTTGACATTTCCTTTCTACTGTTGTTCTTGAAATTCCAGTCAGATTTTTCTGTCTAGAATATCTTTCAATACTCTTTGTAATGCTGGCTTGGCACTCATGAAGGTCTTCAATTGTTCTTTGTCATGGAAATATTTTATTTCTCTGTTGAATTTGAGGAATAGTTCGGCAGGGTACATCAGTCTTGGTTGGAAGCTGTTTTGTCTCAGGACCTGTAATACTTTGCTCCAAGCTCTTCTCAATTGGATGATTTGTGCTGAGAAGTCTGCCGTGATTCTGATGGGCTTTCCTTTATAGGTAATCTGTTTCTTTTCTTTAGCAGTTTTTAATATTCTGTTCTTTTGCTGGAGATCTGGCAACGTGACTATTACATGTCTGGGTGTAGTTTTATTTTGGTTGTGGTTGGTTGGAATTCCATATACCTCATTTACCTGTATACCAGGTTCTGTTTCCATACTTGGGAAATTTTCTGCTATTACTTCTGCAAATATTCTTTTTAGGTCAGTTGTGTTGCCTCCTGCTGTTTCATTGACTCCTATTAGTCATACATTATTCCTCTTTGCTTTGTCTTGCAGCTGTTGAATTGACTTTTCTTGGATCCTTATTGATTTTATGAGATCCTTTCTTTCACGGTCACTAGCTTCCATGCTGTCTTCAAAGTCTTAGATTCTGCTATCTTCAGCTCCATTCAAGTGGTTTTGGCAGCTTTAAATGGAAGCTGTGTTTTCCTGGAAGTCTTTTTGAATCTGATTCATGCGTTGTAAGTCCTTTCTATACTTTTCATTTAATGCTTCTGTCCATTGCCTTGGTTCTTCTATTTTCTTATGTTTCTTCTTCAGACTTTTTGAGCAGTTCTTTCATTATTATTGTCATTTCATTTTTTGCCTGAGAGATTATTTCTGATCTCATCTCTTCTATGGCCTTGTGGAGTTGTTTCTTTACTTGTATTGCAATCATTTCAGCTGTTTCAGGGATGTGTTTACCAAGTTCTCCTATGTCGATGTCTCCTGGACTTGTTCTGAGTGGAGTGGAGTTCTTTTTTTTTTTTTTTTTTTTTGGTTTTTCTCCGGTACCGGGAACTGAACTCACGACCTTGCGCTTGCCAGGCAGGCGCTTTTGCCGCTGAGCTAAATCCCCAGCCCCTAGAGTGGAGTTCTGGGAATGTGTTTCAGTGGTTTGTTTTGTCATGTTTGATACCAGATGCAGAAAGCTCAGTTTCCCTCTTGAGTGGCTGCACAGCAAAGGCCCTAGTTTTCCTGGTTGGTCAGGTTTGCCCCTCAGTGTCTGCTGAGAAGCTCTGCTTAGTCTGGGGTTTTCCAGCAGAAAAACCAGAATTTGATTTTTGATTTGTATCTAGTTATCCCAGGTCTCAGATGCGGGCATTGGTGTCAGCTGATGGCCTACTGTCTGATCCAGCATCCCCTTGCAGTTCAGGATAAGTGCACAGCCCAGACTCGGGTTGCACTGGTATGACAATCCTGGTCCAGTGGACCTATGTCCCCAGTCAGTTTAGGGTACAGGCAAAACCCAGACACAAACTGCAGGTTCGACAGATTGTGAACCACCTGATTCTGTGTCTGCAGTCAGTTCAGGACACATACAGGAACCAGATGCGGGCTGGACCAACGGCAGTCACAGACTGCTGGTGCCTGCAATCCCCCAGGGGGTCTGGGCACAAGTAAAGCACAGACTCAAACCGTGGGACCAGCAGCTCTTGGAGCACTCACTCACTCGGCACAGGGCATGCACAGGGATGGCCAACACATGAACCCCAGTGAGAGCAGTCCCCGGGGCTTCTAAGTGAGAAATTCCTGTCTGGTGTGTTGCAGGGAGGGCAGAGACTCAGATTGTAATCGTGCAGGGGTCCTGGGTCACCTGCTCTGCCCCCAGGAAGTAGATGGGAAATACCTGGCTCTCTTTGTGAGTTTCAGCTGGGAACCATGGAAGTGAGAGTAAAGCATAGACTCAATCCACGGGACCAGCAGCTCTTGGAACACTCACTCACTCAGCATAGGGCCTGCACAGGGAGGGCCTATATGCGAACCCCAGTGAGAGTAGTCCCTAGGGCTTCTGAATCTGTCAACTTATTCTTTTCAAAGATTACTGCATAATTAAGTTGCTTATAGCTCATAGTTTCTGTGAGATACCATACTCTTCATGAACAATGTTATTAATAATCTTAAAATCTCTTTTCAAAAAAGAAATATAAATTTATCAGTGAACGAAATAGAATTAGCAGTAATATTACTCTAGGCCATTCCATACAGCCTTATTAAATCTATTGTGTCCCTAAAGTGGTGGTTGTGACCCCTGAGGTCTACTAAGCCCCTATGAGCCTTGACAGGATTCAAGGCATATAGAAAGAAACAGGCCTTTAACTGATGGTAACTCTCAGAACACTATGGAAGAAAGATGCACTCAGCAGCATCTTGAAAGTCTTCAGTGCTGGTAGTTAGTGTGTGCCAGAGAAGGGGAGTTGAGGGAAGCCTCAGGGACCACTCAAAGTATTAGTTGCCCATAAGCCAGGTGATTCTCCTGGATGGGATAGGTTTCCCTTCCTTTCCAGGGTATTCCTTTGAAAGTGTATTAAGTGTACTGAAAGTGTTTAAATAGAAGGCACAACCTACCCTGTTGGAGGAAGGCCTTTCTATCACCCAGACCATAGAAGTGGTCACACTTTGAGCAAGAATGTCTTTTAAATACTTCATGACAAAACCATGAACATGAAAGGAGATTCCAAAGGTACAAAATGGGTTCAGAAACCACATGAGAGCAGGGGAGTAGAGGCAATTTGTGAAGGTGATGGCAGACATTCATCACTGGAGAGAGGGTCGATGTTCTCAAGGAATGAAAAGGAAAGAAGAACAAAAGGAGAAACACTGGTTGCCTGCCTGAGAGTGAATGACACAGGCTGTCTGCTTTCAAAACCAGATATTATGGCACATATTCACACATCATAGCTCTGTAGAAGGGCAAGTTATATCAGCTAAACCTTTCTAGAGAATAGGAGTTTTATTCTAGAAAGAAGAGTTGGGCTGCAATGTTAAGACAAATCTAAAATCCAGAAAATATCAAGTTAAATAAACAATTACATTTCCATGAGTTATTTTCATGAAATGAGCTAGCATACAATACTATGAAAAATTTTATTATTAAAATTCTGGCAATGAAGATTGCCTGAAATTAAGTTCAGCATTCTCTTCAAATAGTTTTTCAAATACCATCTATGCAGTAAGAAGAACAGAATTCTGATGAGAACACATTTTTCAAGAATTCATCTCCACCTTCCCTTTCACTCAGGAGGTAGCCTCTTATTTGCAGCTGTTGGATGGAACCAGTGAACCGAATAACTGAAACCAATTTGCTGGTTTGAGAAGAGGTTATTGATTCTCACAGCATGTACATACTTAGAAAATTTCGTTGTTTAACTCTACATGTGAATGATTCTTGCCTCACATTACTTGAAGTCAGGCAGACTGGGGAAAGTATATGGACTCACCTTGCTTTATTGAAGTCTTCAAATGAGTTGATAAATATTTAACTGGTCTGAGTGTTGCCTTGAGTTCAAAATACCTGTACATGCTTCTTAGAAAATATTTGAGAAGGTAAGGGATCGTTTTTTTGCTAAGCTTGTGCTTTATTTTGAAGGCAAATGTTGGGAGAGAAATTTCTGTGCATTTTATACAGGATGAAAAAGACAGGGGTGGTGACTGATAAAAAACCAAATTAAATAAATATATTCCTAGCTATGGTTTGAAATTATCACCGCTTGACCTCTTAGTGGTTTACTATTTTCTGAATCCCAAGCCTAATCAATATATCCTTTGTATACTAGCATTATGATTTTATGGCCTAAATTTTTATTCTTGGAGTAAAAGGAACTCCCTCTTCACTGGTGGGAAAGAGGAATAGAGGAGGTTTAGACACACACATATTCCCTGAATGATCTTATGTATTTTGTTGCTATTTTATTTTATTTTATTTTATTTTTTACTATAACAAAAATTCAAGTAAATAATTCACATTCATTGGATGGGTGAAAATGAGCAAAACCTCAGCACATCTGGGGTCCATATATTTTCTGGATGTTGTGTAATATGTAAAGTGGTAAAGGTGTGCACATTGCTAAATATTTTCCTTCAGATCTTTGAAATGTGGGTCCAGCCCCACTCTAATGACCCACCTCTCCACTTTTTCCATAGAAATATTATTATCCCACTGCCATTTTGAATCAATGTGGGCAGCCTTGTTATCAGATGGAAATGATTTGTTGTTCCAAATGACCATTCAAAAGACAATCATTATAAGCAAGTTTGCTAGTAAGCCCATAATTTATAAGGGAGGGCTTTAATTTGTGACAAGGAAAGTTTCTTTCTGATTAATGGAGAGAGACATGTTTAACCCTTACTTGTATGGGCTTAGGGTGGGAATAGGTCCTATGCATATTTACTGACTTGAACTGAAGATCTTTTATTTTTTTTTACTATTACACAATTATGCTATTTTATTAATTCAAAAGCACTTTACAAGAAAATGTAAGTATGGTTTCCAATGAGTATGTTATACCTGGACTCGGTATCAAGGTCATATATTTTGAATTTGCAAGGAAAAACAAGCTTCCAAGTTAAATAACAATTTGTAACCAAAACTTTAATCCCAAAGGGTCTCACAAAACATATTACAAATGACAGCATGAAAAAAAATCTTGCACAGTAATGCAAAAATTCAGCTCTATAATGTACCCATCATATAAGGATCAATGTACAGCATCATGGACATGTATAAGGAACATGTGACCTAGCAAAGGTGAATGTTCTTGAAATTTACCTGATTCTATATCAACCAGGAAACCTCTGCCCAGGGTCTTTTAATATAGAGAGTTATTTTTAGAAAAGAAACTCCTTCACATCTCACTGGGAGGAGGAAATTAGTGTAGAAAAGAATCAAGATAGTATTTTTTCAAACATCTGCATCATTGGCTTTGATTTTATTTTAAACCAAGTTATTTCTCTTTCATAGAAAAGACTATCATATGAACCAGAGAGGGTAACTGGAACCAAAGAAATGACTACAGCATCTAGCTAAAGGCCTGACCTAGGAAATGAGAAGGATATTCAACTCGATGGAGGGGCCAAGACACAAGCAATACATGTACAACTGGGTCATGATAAGGAAAATGCTGTTGAATTCTCTGTTGTGAGTATGAGCACGTGAAGCTTGTCAAACACATAGTCCCAATTTTTTGATCTTGTGTGGTATGTTTTCTTTTTTTGTTACCAGTAATTGAACTCAGGACCTTTTTTCTTGCCAGGCAGGCATTTGTGCCACTGAGCTATACCCCCCGCCCATGTGGGATAGGTTTTCAATGACTATGCCAAAAATACACTAACTGTATAACTCATGTAAGTTGTTATATTTCTAAGACATCACACACTTTGGTGATTAGTAGCTTGGGGATCCTTCTGCTGAATTTCTTGTGGAACCTCTAGAGAGTCAGCAGTAACATTCAGGGGGTAAGACTCATCATCTTCAGACACTGGGGCTAGTTTGGGGTTTCACCTACAGCCCGGTCTAGAACAGGTCATCTAAAACTGAAATTCTAAGACACAAGAGTAAGGAGAAGCCATCGAGAAAGGAGGATACTGACTGAATTTTCCCTCCTTGCTCAAGGGATGGCCTGAATTTAAAGGGTTGGGGAGAATGCTGTTACAGAATAATATTTTAAGTATGTTAATTAGCTTTTTCCCTTTGGGAGCTAGCTCCTGTTGCCTTTGCTCCTCTCCACAACCCCATTCAGGCCTCATTTATTGTATCAGCGAAAAAGGAGTTAAAACAGAGATCAGGAAGTAAAGGCTTTTGATTTTGAAAGACACTGAGAGTCTGAGTCAGGCACTTAAACTTAGGCTTATTTTAGAAACTATAAGATGAATTGGAGCAAAGCTTTTAGTGCATGTAAGGCAGGAGAATTTTGAGTTTGAGGAGAGGGCTGGATCAATGGGAGGAAAGACAATTGGTAGATGCTGCAGAGCAGGTGAGGATGAGGTGACAGGAGGCAGAAGGGTCAAGGGCAAGCAGAGAGTACTCTCAGACAGGAGTGAGCCTTCTCTTCTCAGACAGACACACTGCCCAGAGAGGAGAGTAGTGGATGACAGCAATGGAAGTGCCCCAAAAGGATGCAGAACCCTAGAAGAGAAGTGGCTGAGAGTGTGTAGAACACAGGCCATTAGTCTGAACCAGCTTCAAGGAGTTGAGTAGACATGGGCTCAGCACGCAAATGTTAGAATGAGTCTTCTGAGCTCCAAATTGCCACCAGGACAGTAACAAGGGAATCTTCACTGTCCTGCTGACCCTGTGACCTAAAAACAATCTAATAAAGTCTCCTGTGCCAGCAGCTGAAAGAGTGTGCCACACCTGAAAGAGTGTTAGGCTAAGGAACAGCTCAACAGCAAAGATCTGCTAAAAGCAAGAACATCTCAGTCAAGGTTGGGGTAAATACAGCATCACAGAAAGTACAAAATATCCCTGTGTCCATTCCCCTGCTACAATGTGAATCCCTGGGGACCCAGTGAAAAGGGTAAGGATGGAGAATTGAGTGAAATTATGGTTATTACAGTGAAGGTAGGCCTCCAAATAGATAAATCCTCATGGAAAAATAAAGTTATGTTTCTTGTGCAACTTACCCTATATACTGAAATGTGAACTCAAAAATAAAATCATTCAATCAATAAAATTAGAAAAATATTAGATATATGTGACAAAACCATTCAGCTCTTCTTTACTGGAATTTAGGAGCATTTTATAAATCCTAACCCAGATCTTGACAATGGCTGCATAGCTAGATTGTTGTGTGCAACCTCCTGGGATCCTGGATATAGCTCATCTGCTTATTAAGTGCTGGCTTTGTGTAGGCTCTATCCTAGAAGCTTTCATCACTTTATTTAATCCTTGAAACAATATCTGTTAGATTAAATATGATGCACATTTTACTACTAATAAAGTTAAGATCAGCAGAGGGAAATGTGAGAGTCCTAACAGTTCTGAAGCATTGCCTATGTGACTAGTGGTCTCACAGTCTTTGTGGATAATGCCATGCTTTTCCTTTTTCTCCCAAAAGCATTTTCCTTTTTCTTGTGCACACTTTGCACTTCCTGACCTCTACACCTTTGCTTAAACTCTTCTACTTTATATACTGCTCCCTTCCCTGTCTTTTTTTACACTGTTCCTATTTTCTAAAGCACAATGCAAATTTGACCTTCTCCCAGATGTCTTTCCAGCTCTCTGTTATTATTATCTTACTCACCTTCTTGTTTCAGACCTTCACACTTCATTTTAACTCTATCCAATCAGGTTTGTATCACAGGTGTTTGGTTAAGTTGACGTCAGCTGCTGTGCTGTGACTCTAAAAAGTGTTCCATCTTCTGCATCCATAGCACCTACCCTGAATTTACCATCCTGGATTGCAGCTATTTTGGTACCTGGGACATAAGACAGCCTTAATACATATCTGTCAAGGGAAATTGAACTTAAAATTCTAAAGCATGTAATTAGGGAAGCATAAGACAGATGCTTGAACAGATGTTTAAATGAATAGTCTTTGATTATTTCACTTCTTTTCTTCTTTTTCTCCAACTTATTTCAAAATTTTAGACATACAAAACATTTTAAATAATTATTCACTGAAAACCTAGCTAATGACTACCCAGCTAGTGTCTATAATATATATTTTATTATGTTAATTTTATCTATCCATGTATTTATCCCTCTAGCCCACCTTACAGGCTTTTAAATACTAGTCTTTAGGAGACCTTTGAAGTCAGATCTGAGACTAATTTCTGCTATCAGTCCTGAGTTGTTGTGTGACCTCAGCAATGTTGCTTTACCTACATGGTTTTCTCACTGTGTGAAATGAGGGTAGCTAACAATGCCTACTGCCTAGAGTGTGGCAAAGATTAAATGAGATTATGTTTGTAAAGGGCCTGGCACATGGTATGTGTTCAGCACCAGATAGCAAGAGGAAAAGGACAGCATAAATACTGCAGCTATCAGAACTGTTTTTGCAGTGTATGTGATTTTGGTATTCCTGTTCTCACTCTCTGTTTTAGGCCCACAAGCAAAAGATTCTGATAAAAGATAACCAATGTTCGGGGCTGGGGATTTAGCTCAGTGGCACAGAGCCTGCCTGGCAAGCACAAGGTCATGAGTTCGATTCCCGGTACTGGAAAAAAAAAAAAAGAAAGATAACCAATCTTATGAATTAGAGGTGCCTGGATCCATGAGTGAGCAGGAAGTGATTGAGGCTCTGTGTGGAAACTGCATTCAGAATTTTCTGGCACAATTAAAAAGCCACAGAGGCAACTGTAGAATCATTAGTCATTCACTTTCACTTAGGTAAGATGAGGGATCTTAAATTCAGAAGAAACTTTGCTAAAAATGGAAATGATTAGGGGAGAGCATTGGCACACTCTGCAGCCCTAAATACCAGCTTCAGAACTATTTATGCAAGGGCTTGTGTATTTTCTGAATATAAGCCCTCATTATTAGTGGATACCAGTAGCTCTCTGAGCAAAGGCTATAGAATAGCCCCATTCATAGAATATTAATGCATGATCTCTTCATTATGCTTCAGATTACCTTGCCCCTGAAACAGCACATCAAAGTTATTGCTGGTGAATGCAGAAAAGGGTCACCTTCTTTGCGGTCTCAGACTAAACAGCCTTTGTGACTTGAGAAATCTTATCCCTGTTTTCTGCCTGTATCTGCCCATGCCGACTCATACTACTTAGCAATTCACGTTGAGTGCAGGATGTAATGAATATAGTGGTTTGAATAAGATTGTGGTTTATACCTGTGAACAGCTTTATGAGGCACACTTAGAATTGGGCCTCTTAATTTCAAATCTGTACTAGTATCTGCCAACAGAGTTGTCTTTAGATGAACTGGAAAATATCTTTTATCCTTTTCTTTCTGGTACTTTGAAATTTAGATGGTGTCTCTCATTAATCTGCGGAGCTCTAAAAAATATAACTGCCTTTTAATATAACTCACCTTTTAATCTGAGAGTCAGTGTCAGTGGGTCTTGTGATAGCCCACTGGGAATCTATATTTAGAAGTCTCCACAAATTATCTTACTTCCCAGCCAGAGTTAAGAATTGCCTCTTGGCTATAAAGCTGTATGCTTCTTCCTGAGAAGCGTGTCTTCTTTGAAGATACAAAATCTTGATTGCACTTTTCAGTTTTGCTTTGTTTTCTCTCAGTTGATGGCTATAAAATGGAAAACTAGCTGAAATGAAAAGATAAGGAATCTTTTCAAAGTACACAAGGCTGGTCATAAAATTAAAAAAAAAAGGACAACCCAGTGGTGGCCTGGAAGAGACTCACTGAAATAGAAGAGCCAGTGGAAGTTTCCACATCCCACTGAGAAAGCAGCACTGGGCCATCAGGTAAATGGGCTAGCCTAGAACAACAGGAAGGTATGCAAAACAAAAAAGTTTCCAGAGTTTATCAATTCTAATATATCTATATTTTACATTTTAACATCTCAGCATATGTTACTGTGGCAGCATTTGGAGATAATGGTTATTTATTTTATACAATCTCAATTTTGTTGTTAGTCATGATAATATTACTGGAAAACTTTAGTCCCTCCAAGTTTCAGTCAGGAAAAACTATATGGCTTATTTGAAAAGTTAAATTCTGTTTGTTATCTGAGAACCTGCTGTTCTCATCTGCTGGCTAAAAATTTAAAACAGAAAGCAATACTATCAAAGCTTTTGGTGTTTTTTTACTACAGCTCTCACTATCCTGTCTTGGTACTCTACAAGTATCTTAGACTCAGTGTAATGTTGTATCTGGGTTGGTGTTTACAAGGGAGAATTATGAAAAAGATTTTCAACTCCAAATACTATTCTATTTTTGGTAAATAATTACCAGCTTGGATCCATAAGTATATTGGTCAGCTTTCCTATCACTGAAAGACAACATTGGCAATGAAAATTTTAAGGGTAGAGTTCAATTTAGCTCATGGTTTTAGAGGGTTTGGTGTATGGTCAGCTGACTTTAAGACAGAAACAGCATGGGGGCTGAGTGTGACAGTTCATGGAAGCAGGGAAACAGAGTAGGATAACAGTGCTTGAAATTTTCATGCCAATATTGTGTCTCAGAGATAGGAAAGCTGACCAATATACTTACTGATTCTAGCTGGTAATTATTTACCAAAAATAGAATAGTATTTGGAGTTGGAAATCTTTTTCATAATTCTCCCTTGTAAACACCAACACAGATAGAACATTACACTGACTCTAAGAAGGAAAGGATAAGGGACCAGATATAATACCAGATGCACAGCTCTACAAGCCGTCCAGACATAGCTTTACTAATCTAGGCAGCTCTTGAACCAATCAAATTGACAATCTAGCTTAATCACCACAATAAGCATACATAAAACTGTAGAGGAAGTCCAATAAATCACAGAATTATGTATGTCTGACTTCCATAAAACTCAACTTCTGGGCCCTGAAAAAGGAGAGAAAAACCACTATATATTTAAACAAAATAACATTTTAAAGTAACAATGGCTAGGTTTCTTTAAGAATGAATTATTCCTATTTTATTGGCAATGTGTGAAGAACTAAGTAGGCAAGTGAACAGGTACTGATGGATGTACCCAAGTAGGGTTTTAAAAAAAAATCTTTTATGATGTCCATCCTGGCAACACTTGGGATAATTACAGGAAGGAATCATTATTACATTGGACTTGGGAGAAATAAATCACATTAAAATATCTAGGTGGTCATCTTTTTATTTCCCTCCTTGTGGATTGTAGTTCCCATGAGAAAAAGCCATTCTCTCTAAGTCTGGGTACCTTATCATGTACCTTAAGAACAAGTCTCTTTTCTCTCCCATATGCTACATTCAGATTTCTTTTAAAAGAAGCTTTCAAATATGTACACCTTGAGTTGCACTTCTCCATACTGAAAACTTGTTTCTCCATTGACATATCATTGTCTTTGAGGTTCTGCCTTTCCTTGGTGTCTCCTCTGGATATTCTCATTTGTGTATATTTTTTACAACTATGTAACACAGTTCCCATTTACACAGGAGTCTTAGTTTTTCCCTTTTTCCCAAGTTCAATTATCACTAGAAGCCCTGAGGAAGGAGATTAGGTCAAGGAAAACCAGACAACTAACTAGGAAAAAGGTGTTAAAGGTCATAAAAACCTATGGTTAACAGGTTGAGCAAGAAGATTCCTGAGAAGGGAGGACATGCATAGAATACAGGACTTAAAATGCCTCCACAGTTCCCAAGCACTGTACGTGGAGCCATTCAGAATGTGATATTTTCAGTCCTTCATTTGAATTTGGTGCTGAGCCAATCAGAAGATGCTCTTTTCAATCCTTCATTACTTGTGAGCACAACCCATGAAAAGATACTGTTCCTGGTTCTTCATTACATCTGGAGTGAAGCCAAATCAGTTTTTGATACCTGTGCCAATGCCTTATTTGCATGAAGGAAAGGTCAATCCAGGTATTTTGGATATTAATGACCCCTCCCCCTTATCCCTGGCCCCTCTGTGAGCCTTTTCACTTGCCCCCTCTCTCCCTGCAGAGAGTACTTCCTTTCCCCCTTTAATAAAAATATACCCTTGCTGCTTTTCCTTTGTGTCTTGCTCAATCTTTGTCCAGGCCACCAAG
Organism: Chinchilla lanigera; assembly: GCF_000276665.1. Classification (NCBI taxonomy): domain Eukaryota; kingdom Metazoa; phylum Chordata; class Mammalia; order Rodentia; family Chinchillidae; genus Chinchilla; species Chinchilla lanigera. The sequence goes on along the minus strand of NW_004955434.1, from coordinate 6,928,484 downwards.
AACATGGAAAAAAGACCCATTGTCTGGTAACAGCCCATTCTCAAAAGTGTCTGGAATATGATAATATCATGTATGATCAAACTACCTAAAGCTGCACTGAATGTATTATGTAAGAGTGACCTAACTCAGAAAACTTAGAGCCATACTCTCACCAACCTGACTGTACTTTACAAGTGCAGTCAAACAGATGCATCAGTGACTCAGGCCCCAGATTGCACTGGTGTCTTGGGCTGATTGCAGTCTTCATGTCTCTCCTACACTTGATGCCAGAAACCACGTCATCCCCATAGAGTACTTATATTGGTGGTGGTTTTGCATCTTTCCTTATTGAATGTCATGATGATAGGATTCAGTCCATTTTCCAGTCTGCCCAGAAATTAGTCATCCAATATGCTGATTTATTCCTTACACTTTGGCTACCAAAAAAATCTAATCTTGCTTTCCTGTATCAATATCAAAATTAATGTTTTAAAATATTGCATAGAACATTTTTGTGACTCTTTGGCTTTTTCATTTTAAGCTACAGTCACATTATAGAAGTCATTTAATATCACATACTCAATTATAGTATCATCCAAACCATATATTTCATTGAGGTTCTGCTTGCATGAAAATGTCTTGGGAGGCCTTCACAAATGCCTTTTGCAAGTTTAGCTATCTAGTGTAGAATGCCTTTCCCTATGCATCTAGATCCTGTACCTAAGTAAATACATAAATATATAATAAATGATAAAATAAGAGAAAAATGGATTAAAAACTGAGATGTCTTCTGTGACTGTTCAGTAATTCTCTTTCTTTTCTCCTCCTCCTCCTTCTTCTTCTTCTTGCCTCCAGAGGACCTTGGAAATGTGTGGCATATGGCATAGGTGTGTGCTCAATGTGCTACTTTCTTCAGGTTTTATTTTTTTATTATACATATTTCCAATACATAATGGTCACATTCTTTATGGGGTGTTGGTCCATGACACATCTTAATTCTTTTTTTAACACCTTCCCTTCCCTGTTCCTTCATCTCTTACTCTCTTTTCCATGTGAGAAAATCTAGCTTCCTACTTCTGTCTATTGGTGAGTGTTTTTTGATCCAAGCATGATTTTTTTATTGAAAACTCAAAGAAAGTCTTGCCCATGGCTCTTGTTAGTGAAAAGGAAAATCAGACTTCTTCTTTTGATAGGTGTATCAAGGACATCTGCTTTGGGAAGTCCCATACACAGCTTATGTCCACTCCAGAGTATTGACTATTTGCTAATCATGAAAATATTATTGCTGAAATGAAAATACTGTTGAGGCTTAAAGTGTGAACCAAATACAGAAAGTGCCAGCTCTTTATTTTAAGCAATTAATTAGGCATCATCTTTAAGTCTGGTGATAGGTCCCACGGTATTAATCAAATCAAATATCACCAGCTGCTGAGAGAACAGGCTCTTTCAAGAAGCATCTTTTACAGCAAAGGGGAGAGGAATATGGTGCTGAAATGGATTTTCTGAGGCTACTGTAGTAGCTAAGGACATAGATTATGGGAAAATGTTACATAGACATCTCTGTAACACATCAGACAAACATGTTGACTAAAGTTAACTGAAGTTGGGGAAAATCCTAGATCTGGAAGCTCGACAGAGCTGGGGTCAACTCCTGAATCTCTTTTTGCTAGTCTTGGAAGATGATGTGATCCTGTGAGCCTTAGTTTCTGCAGCTATAAAGTGGGAGTGACAACTTCTACTGGGCAGGGTTTTGTAAAGATGAGAGACTATGTGGGCAACACCCAGGGCCAAGCTTAGCCTTAGGAAAGACCATACATGGCAGCCAAGATGGTAGCAGTGGAGGTGGTGGATGATTGATTGGGTTCCAGTCTTTGCTGTTGACTTAGCCCTTTTTGCTGTTGGTACCCTTAATCTTCCAGAGCTCGCTCTTGCCTGTCCCTGGGCTACATGATGTTCCAGGGCTAGCAGCCTGTTTCTTCTGTGCCAGGTGTGATAATTAGGGCAGTTTGTGACAAGAGCAATGAGTCATGGTAGCAGTCCACTGACGTAAGTGAGGATGGGAATAGTTGCCAAGGGCAATGTCCTCCAGGGAATTCATTTCCTCCTCCCCCAAGCCTCTTCTCTCCCACAGCAGCCTGAGGTGACGGAAGTGAGCCATTTTCACCTGTCCTCACCACCACACCTACCTGGCTGCTATCAGGCGAAGTCCCAACATGGAGCATGTTTGTTCAGGGCAAAGAGACATTCAGCACCACAAGGAGAACATGAAAGAAAAAGTTCATTTCAGAAGGTGGGAGAACCTGCTTATTTTGTTTAGGTACAAAATAATACTTTTGTGTATTTTAATGGAAAATTAATGTGTGATTGATACAGAGAGCTATGAACACACAGGAGTTTAATGGGTGCCACCATTATCTTTCTGTATGTCTTTTTAGTCATTCATACATAAACCAAAAATGGGGTCACACTACTTTATTTAATAGCATACTTTTCAGGGATTTCCCTCCCTTTGTATTGGTGCTATTTAACTCTGTGGATTTCTACTAATGACGATGGATTAGTTATTTGGCAAAGATGTCTGGAATAAGATGCTAGCACCTAAGATGTGCAAAGCATATTAGGGAGCAGGAAGAAAATTTAAGAATTCATGTTTATATTTTTAACTTTAAAAATTGTGTGTCTTTTATAATATGTAGAAACATGTCTGAAGTTAAAGGGTCATGAGCTGGGATGGTGGCCCCAGAGATTAAAGCTCTTCCCAGTTTACTGCTCCTCAGCTCTCTCCTGCAGGCACCACCTTCTGGCCCTCAAGAAGGTTGTGTAATGTTGCACTTTACATTCACATTCCAGACAGGAATAATAGGAGAAAAGGAAGAGTAAATGGTTTTTCCTATTATGGCTTTGCTTCTTATTCAAAAAGAGCTGTCTTCCTTCTTCTTGTTCAAAAGAAAATGAATTGAGAAGTTAAACATTTTACCTTTTCATCCTCTTCCAAGAGGGGTCAAGGCGTGGGTAACTGTGAACTGTTTGGGGGCAAGCAATCCATATGATTTGATGTAGCCCCCTCCCTAGAAAAATGTGTACACTGGTAGATACACATATATATCCATACCCTACTTGCTAGGCAATTTCAAGAGTGTTCACAGCTAAACTTGTTAGGGGTGAGGACAGGACCCACTCCACAGTGCCAAGTTGAAACTACCACTTAAATGTACTCTGCTCAGCCCACAGCAAGGAGCAGGAAAGTAGTAGAAGAGAAAAGAGAGAAGAGAGAAGAGAAAGTGAAAAGATAAGAATAGGAGTAGTACATGGAGAAGGCAGAGTGGCTTTGAAGGTTATGATGAAGGTAATAAATAGCAAATATTATAATTACAGGAAGAAAGTACAGTGACAAAGAAAACAAAGCAACACTACAATGGAGAAAAGAGAATGAATCATGTAGATATCCCAAGCTTAAGGAAGAATATCCCCCTGGAAGGACTGGATGTGAGCTTCCAATGGGGATGTGAGGCTGGGGGTGAAGGTGACATAGGGCACATTTAATGAAAAACTAGGCCACATCCTGTCCACTTATGTAGAGTCAAGGACATTCATTACCCATTCAAGAGGTTTTTCCAGAAATTTGGTCACTTGGAGATTTGAAGTCTGATAGCAAATAGTTAAGCAAGACAAGCTCAGTTCCATAAAATACTATTGTATGTTATTAAATTAGATATTGTATATAATTTCTAGTGAATCTATCACTGCAGTTTCCCTACAGATTTTTATGTAGTGATCACAACATTTGAAATTATATGAGTTACCAATGGCATACATTCAAGCAGCAAAATAATCAGCACCATCCCTAAAACTGCCTTACTGAATCTACAACAAACATTCCTCAGGTGGAAAAACCATAGATTCTCCCTAGTATCTTTGGCCCTATAGTAACTGAAGAACCAAAAGGTTTTTGAAAGCAACATAGTCATTTCAGTCACATGTATTGTATCTCAACAGAACTTGGTGTTATCAGAAAAGGTCAGCAAATTGGAAAATAATCTTCATGAAAAGAGAAGTAGAAATCATGAAACTGCAGAACTCAGTGACATTTCCAGAGAAACAAATTCCTGATTTCTGAACACATTTTATATCCTGAACTGTTCTATAGAAATTATGCCACTAATTAATTGTTATAAAGCACTCCAAGTGTCACCCAGCAAGTTTCAGTGCTCACAAGTACTTAGCAAGGTAAGTAATTACAGTGAATTTAGATTTTTACCTGTGTTTGACCCAGAGTAAATCTAAAGTGAAACTTTGTAAATGTTAAATAAAGAATAATGTGACAGATTTAAGAGTTGAGTTTTGGAGACAGACCACCTAGGTTGGGCTCCTAGATCCATCACCCATTAGTTGTGTAGTTTGAGGTCAAGTTTCTTCAGTTTCTTCACTTAACTGCCTCAGTTCCCTCATGATACAATAGAGGTAACTACTTCATAGGATAGTTGTGGGGATTAAGTGAGAGAAAATATGCAAAGCTCACTACAGGGAATGGCACAATAAATATTGGGAATGCTACGGAAATCGATGAACGTGCTAATCAGCTTTCCATCACTGTGACAAAATACCTTGAGAGAATCAATTTATAGGGGGATAAGTTCATTTTGGCTTATGCTTTCAGAGGTTTCATCCATGGTTTGTTGGCTCTCTTGCCTTTTGGCCTGTTGTGAAGCAGAATGTCAAGGCATGCACCCAAGGACCTACCTTCCCTCCATTAGGGCCTACCTTCCAATACAGTAGTGCCCCAGGCTGATCACTATCTTGATACTTTTACTTACTGAGTTCCTACTCAGCCTCCAGAGCTTTTTCTGCATAATTCTCTGAGCAACTGTTGTTAATTCCACTGGTGTTTGGTGAAATATAATTTACTATTCATTCTTATTCCAGTAACGTGTCCTCAAAAGTATTATTTTTCCTGCAGAATAAGAATTTCTAAGTTTTCATGTAAACTCCATCTAATGAAGTTCTGGTCAGAGTCACAGATGAAGACAGAAAATCCTCTTTCATCCTTGAACAAACAGGATAAATTACAAAAAAGAAAAGGAAGAAGTTAAGAGGAGTACCCAAGATCTATTGTTTGGGCCACTTTGGAAGATACTGTTAAGAGAGATGACACTAATAGCTGTAATTTTTTAAAAAGACAAACTTGCTAGAGTGTGTAAAAATAATTCTGGATGTGGCTTCTTTAACTGTTGACTCTGTGAATAATTTTTGGAAAGACAGGTGGGTTACAAATGGCAAATAAATACATGAAAACATGTTCAACATCATTAGTCATTTGAAAAATGTAAGTTAAAACAACACTGAGATTTCATCTCACCACGGAGAGAGAATGGCTATCATCAAGAAATCAACTAATAACAAGTGCTGGAAAGGCTGTGGGGAAAAAGGAACCCTTTTCCACTGTTGGTGGGAGTGTAGACTGGTGCAACCACTGTGGAGATTAGTCAGGAGATTTCTCAGTAAACTAGGACTAGAGGTCCCATTCAACCCAGCTATTTCCCTTTTGGGCATTTTTCCAGAAGAACTACAAATATCACACCACAGTGATATATGTGCATCCATGTTTATAGCTGCTCAATTTGTAATAGCTAAATCATGGAAGCAATCCAAATGCCCATGAACTGAGGAACGGATAAAAAAGATGTGATATTTTTACATAATGGAATATTAGCTATAAAGAAAGATAAACTTGAGGCTTTCATAGGAAAATAGGTGCAACTGGAGTCCATACTCATAAGTAAACTAATCAGACCTGCATGTGTAAACACCATATTGTCTCACTAGCATAGGAACCTGAAAGAGTAAATAAAATCTGAAAGGCATAATAGATATTGTGAAAGGGAAGAAACTGCTTAAAGGGAGGGAACAACTGGGCTGAGGGAAAAGAGAAAAAAAAAGAAGGGGAAAAATACACACACACACACATACACATACACACATAGGTAACTGAGACAGTTGTACTACCAACTTCTATTGCTTTACTGAAAGGAATAGTTAATGTTTAATTGTTTGATCAATCTTACATGCCTATATTTGTTTAACTGAGTAACCAGTTTGAAGATAGCAATATGTAATACAATAACTATTGCTAATCTCCTATCACCTTGTCTGAAACTCTGTATTGCTTCTATTGTTTGGGTGTTGTTTTGTTTATGTCTGTTTGTTTGTTAATGTGTTTTCATTCTTTATCTTTAAGGATAAAAAAAATGGGTCTTGAAAACACTGCTGAATGGAAAAAGCAACAGATTCCTTTATAACAATAAGATTCCAATATAATTAAGGCCCATGCATATAAAACTACTCTATGTTTTATAATACTAATGAAAAGACATGGTTGTAATAGTCGCCTTGGAGCAGCCGAAGAATATGAGAGAGATAAAAGGGAAGAAAGAAAGAAAACAAGACAGGTCTTGCTGGACCCAAGAAGCTAAGGATCCATTCTGAAATGTAACTAATTAATTCTCAAGATGTAAAATAAAAAATCAAAGTTTCATCAAAATAGAAGAAACAGGATTTTTAAAATATATTCAAAAATAGAGCTATAGCTTTCTTGGGAAATTGTTATTTATTATTCTCTTTGAGGCTCCAGAAAGCAATTAAGGCTGCTTAAATGAGTACCTTAACTAGAACCAACTAAATATAAAAACATTTGAATGAGGAAGCAGAACCGAATGTATATAAAACTAAGGAAGTAAGGCAAAGCCAGATGAGATTAACTTCTAAAATTCACTCACCAAAAAGACCTATGAACTTGCCACAGATGGACCTCAGGTTTGGCCAGTGAGCATTGCAAGGGAAATGCCCTGACATACAGGATTCTCACAGTCTGGAGTATGAGCCACAAAACTACTCCTAGTGCTAAAAAGCAGCACACATTTTTCTCATTCTGAAATTAGAAAGCAGTGTGTCCCTTGGACTCTTACAAAGAGAGCACTGTGTGATAGAATAATGACATAGAAAACTAATTTCTGCAGAAAAATTCATTCCAAAGCCATGCTGAAAACCAAAATCTTAGCTTACTGTTACAGAGTTTATACCTCTTGGATCTCCATAAAACAATTAGGTTTCAGTTTCAGATCGGTTCAGGAAATATTCCTAGGTGTGGAGTAAACCTGTGATCCACAGACATTTGAGTTCTTCCGCTGGGTTAGGAAGTATGCGACTAGAACTTCTTGGTCATTTATCGCTGTAGGTAATGGAAGAGAGCAGAAGTTTTCCTTTGGGATTCCCTGAGTGCCTCCATTTCTGTGCTACTGAGAAGGTGAAGGGATGTAAGGAGGGAATATTCTCCTCCATCTCCTCCTGAAACACTTTAAGCAGTGATTAAAATTTTATGGAATAAAAGCCAAATATAATAATTTTTGTAGAAATCATGTAAGGTACACCCACTATGTAGAAAGAAATGTCACCATAAAGGTGAAATTGGCAATAAGAGTTTACTGGCATGTGTCTGCAGAAGGAATCCACCCTGAGAAATGATCTCCAGATGGACATTTGGAGAGTGGAATGTGAAGAGAGAGAGAGACAGAGACAGAGACAGACAGAGACACAGAGAGACTGAGACAGAGACAGAGAAAGAGAGACAGAGACAGAGAGGAAAAGGAAGAAAGACTATCTAGTATTCTGGTTTTGGAGCCAGGGTACTGCAGTTCCTCAAGTTCTTCTGAAGCCTGGTTTAAGTAATGCTCAGTGCCATCGAAGTATATTAGATTTTTTATTCACGAAGCAACCTGTGCTTATTAATTCAGTTTACAAGAGCGTGAGAAAGGGACATGTGCTAGGTTGCTGCTAAAGTGACTATAACTATTTCCCTCCCTGAACTTAGGCCCCGTGCGGTGTGACTTTGCAGTTCATCCCCTCCACGGGTGGAAGCTCTTTTTTCACTGCTTGAACCTGGACTGGGCTCGTGATGTGTTTGGGGCAAGGCAGTGTGGTAGAATTGAGAGTGTGCCTGTTCTGAGCCTGGGTCGCAAGAGCCTTGAATGCTCCTCTCTATCTCTGAATCTCTCACACTCACCATGCAGACACGTATAGGTCAAACCTGCTTAATGATGAAGAGCAAGGCCCATTATCTCTGGTCGCGCCAGCGGATCACCAGATAACATCAGACACATGTGTGAGGCCTTTCTAACTCAGCTAGCCTGCAGCCTAACCACCAGCTGACCAAAAGAGCCCCGGAGAGATCTGCTGGACCAAGCCCAGGTCAGCAGAACTTCTCTGCTGACTTCTACTGTGTGAGTAAAAATGAACACTTGCTTCTTTTAAGTCTCTGAATTTTGTCATGGTTGTTAGGGAGCAACAGCTAACTGGTAATTGGAGTGTATCCTAATATAAATGCTATGAAAACAGAAACTTTTGTCTATTACTGTAAATTAAAAATACAAACAAAGATACTAAAAACAGCAGCAACAAAAGCCCTTGGCACTACTACTGTGTTTTAGGACCTAAGCCAGTAAGAATGACAGTTTCTATGAACTTGTATAGTTCTGAATAAATGGATAAAGCTGAATTTTTGGACTTGTGAGATGGAGGATCAAATCCAAGACTGGTGACCTTCAAAACACTGCTGCCTGGGGCTGGGGATTTAGCTCAGCGGCAAAAGCACCTGCCTGGCAAGCACAAGGTCGTGAGTTCAGTTCCCGGTACCAGAGAAAAACCAAAACCAAAAAAAAAAAAAAAAAAAAACACTGCTGCCTGAGATTCCCAGCATTATTTGTGTGGAGAAAAACAAAGAACCCTCAAAGAACTAGAAGAGCAGCGTTTGGAGGCTCCCTTTACATTTATCTTTTTCTTTACATTTACATTTATCAATTTCTTTACATTTATCATTTCTTTGCATTAGTTACTTAACCTGATTTGATCATTACACATTGCATGCATAAACTGAATTATCACATAGTAGCCCACAAATATGTACGATGATTATATGTCGTTTAGGATTTTAAATTTATTTTAAAAAGTCTTACCAGGTGTGGTGGTGCACGCCTGTAATCTCAACACTCAGGAAGCTGAGGCAGGAGGAAATCTGTGAGTTGGAGGCCAGCCTGGGCTACATGGTGAGTTTAAGGCTGGCTGGAACTTCATGGTGAGACCCTGTCTCAGAAAGTAGTCTTGAAATTCCCCCATCATCTGCTAGTTTACATGATAGAGGGCTGTTTTCTCTGGTGTCTTTAATTGCCCTGGAATTGCTTTGCACCTGCTGTTGCGATTTCTCTTCGAGTTCCCCTCTCAGAGCAGTGTTTTCCACTCTGTTGGTCTCTGTCTCATTGCTGCTCCTCAGGCAAGTGACAGGGAGCTGTGCACAAAAGTACTCGTCACGAGAGAAGCTGGGCAATACTAACTTTTAATTGGATTCCACACTGGGTTTCTGTGACCACTTCTGACCTCCTGGCATTTTCATTTCTTTGAGTTTTGTCATCAGTTTTATTGTGAGGAATTTGCGAGGGCCCAGCCCCTCTCTCCTGTGAGTTGCCAGTGTGCTACGGCGTAGCTGAGTCTCATTATTGCCAACACTGCTGGGCTGGCAGATGGTTTGAAAGGAGACTGGGGACCCCTGGGATTCACTAATGACACCTGGAAGGTGCAGCGGGGCATACCTATCTGGGGGCTATCCGGGTGAAAAGTGCCTGTCTGCCCTGCAGCGAATGAGATTTCTTTCTTTTTACAAATGCTAAAAAAGCAGTGCCAGAATCCTGAGGATATTCACTTAAGTGTATAAGCAGGATTTAGGATTCAGCTTATAAAATATGTAGAAACTTTGGTAATATTTCTGTGAAATTAAAATTTTTCCCATGCTCTCCTCCTGTTAAGAAATTGAAGAAAGCATGATGGTGAGCAATTCCTGGAATGGGAATAGAGTGCCTGGATTTGGGACACACTGGGGAATATCTCGGCTCTGCTACGTTAACTAAATGCCTTGTAGCAAGTTGCTTAGCTTTGCTGAGATTTTGTGAAGTGAGAATGGTATTAAATTTGTCATGAGGATTAAGTAACTTAAATGTGTAAAATTCCTACTATGGAACTTGGAGCATATATACCCTTGATACATGTTAGCTCTTTAATTTTTTGCTTCCTTCTCACCCTTTTAGACATTTGATTTTACTGTTGTTTGCTTACTTCCTTGTTTATATAGGCATGTTTCATTCTGTAAAATGAGGGATGGGTTTTTGAAGGCAAAATAACACTTATACAAAAATCTTTACACTGTACTTTTTTACCTAATAATCTCACTGGTGTAACCATGCACTAAAACAATGATCCCAATAAAAGGAAATACAAAGTGATAGTCAGAGCAAGACCTATTGTTGCTTCAAAAAAAAATGTGCTTTCTGATTATTTCCCTATTTGCCTTAATCTTTAAAACACCACTTTATTCTTGCTTTCAATAATCAGTTGTGCTGTTTGCTACTTCTTATTAATATTTGTGTATAGCCAATAAGTGCTCGTCATTTCCCAAAGTAATTGCAAGGTAGGTAATTCAGTAGAGAAAAGATAAACTTTTCAATAAATGGTTCTAGAACAATTGAAAGTCCATACGTTTAAAAAGTAAAACCTAGACAAGACTTACACTTTCATAAAAATTAACTGAAAATAGGTAATATAATAGAGCCAACTACATTACACAAAACTATATAAAACCATTAGAAGACAATGACATGTCTTCTAAGACATGAATGTGACCTTGTTCCACATGACATTTTGCCATGTGAACAAAATCATGATTTATAAAAGAGAAATTGGTAAGTTAGACTTTATTAAAATTAAAAATTCTGTGAAGAATACTGTTAAAATCAAGACACAGACTGGGAAAGATATTTATAAACACATATGTACCTATATCCATGTTGTACAAGTAATGCTTTAAAACTCTTTTTTTTTTTTGTTTTTTTGTTTTGGTACCAGGAATTGAACTCAGGACCTTGGGCTTGCCAGGCAGGCACTTATGCCACTGAGCTATACCCCTGGCCTCTAACACTCAACAATGGGAAAATTAATCTTAATAAAAAGGGATAAAACATCTAAAGATACTTCTTCAAAGACAATAGATATAAAATTAACATGTGAAAAGATACTAATCATTTGTTAGTAAGGAATTGTTAACTAGACGGTAACTATATACCTATAAAATGCCTAAAATTAAAAAGAAAACTGTCATCACTTGCTGATAAACATGTGGAGTAACAGGAACTCTTATTCACTGTGAGTAGGAATGTAAAATGGTTCAGTCACTTTGGAGGACAGTCAGGCAGTTCCTTACTGTACTGTCCAGTAATTAAACTACAGAGTGTTGACTTGAATGCTTAAATTACTGCTTGAAATTACACAGAAAGACTTACACGTAAGTGTTTACAGCAACCTTATTTACAATTGCCCAAACTAGATGGAAATAAAGATATCCTTCAAAAGATGAATGTACAACTTTAGTGCATCCAACCAGTGAAATATTGTTCAGTGATACATGAACTATCAAGCCACTAACACAGGTAAATTTTAAATGCATGATTCTAAATGAAAGAAGTCAGTGTACAAAAGCTAAATATTGTATAATTCAAGTTATGTGACTTTCTGGAAAAGGCACATCTATATAGACAATACAAAGATAAGTGGTTTCCAGGGACTCAGGAGAAGGAGGAGAACCTTGAATAAGTGAAGCACAGATCATACTGTCAGATAGTGAAACTCTTCTGCATTATAATTGTGCTTACATAATATTATGGACTTGTCAAAACCCCTAGAACTTTATAGCACAACAAATGAAAATGTATATAGACTTTCAAAAAATCTACGTACATTAGATTGTAGACTTTAAAAATCATTTAGGAAATTGGGAGATCTTCCAGTGCAGATGAAATGCCGAACTGTGACACAGCAGACTACTTGTATAAGGTCTGATTACAAGGCAGAGTGAATGCTTAAGTTTTTAAAAATTATAATAAAAGACACATTGCCATTGTTCCCGCTTTAGTATTCCCTCTTACTTCTAGCACACTTAGCTCACTGTTCTTGCCACTTTCTGAAGCAGTTCTGGAAGTCCTCTTTCATGAGTGTCTTACTTGCAGTATCATGACTACTTCGATATCCTGAACTGATTCAAAATGTTTACCTTTCATGGTAAATGTTTGGGGAAGTGCTAGAAGTCATACGGTGACCAAGGTTGATGAGGACATGCTGTCATGTTTTTATGAGCTTGCCTTTTTGTTGGATAGCACTTGGCAGTAGCATTCACCATATTTTTTTAATTACACCTTGTAAAGACCTGAGAGCAGACTTCCAGAACTGCTTCAGAAAGTGGCGAGAATGGTGGGATGTGTGTTCAAAGCAAAGAGGAGTATCTTGAGGGAAAATAAATTAAACAACCTCAGCAAAAGGTATGAGAAAAAAGGGGTCTAACCTAATACTTTGAAAATGCCTGCTTTCTGTAAGAGTAAAGGTTCAAGGAACTCTACATAAGCACCATTCTCCAGTTGATAAAGTTGTTTCTCATGTGGGTTCAAGTTCTGCTATACATGCATACCGGGACTGAACCACTGAGTAAATGGATGGACAGTGATGAGAGCCAAGTTTCTCACTGGTGGTGTAAGAGGTCACAGATAGGCAAAAGGAGTCTGAAATCACCCATGTGGTAATGGATTAGAGCTCGAGGTATCAATATGAACTCCTGTTACATGATATGGATGGTTACATGTAGAAATATTTATAGATTAAATGTAGAAATAGTTATACATATGTTATATACATGAGTTAATGTACACACACCTATATTTCCTTGCTCCATCAGCAGAGATGACCTAGAATTAATACTGTCCCATTTGGGAGGAGCACACCTAGCATGAAGATCTTTGTTTCTAATATAATTATTCAGCAAAATATATGGCTTGGATAAGTGACCTGGATCAGGGAAGGAAATGTAAAAGATAAGCATGGGGCTCCAAACATAAGAAAGTACATGGAAAATACACACACGTGCCTCCCCCCCCACACACACACACATGCACACCAATGAGAATATGAGAATATGCCAAAGGAACATGGAGACAACTGAAAGAAGTCCCAATGGCCAAAGGTGGGAAATTTGAACAAAAGGAAGTGGTATTAGTTTGAAATGAAAAGCAAAAAAATATATATGTTTATACCCAATGAGTAAGTTTTGAAAAAAAATACATAAATGGAGAATAATAGACAAATTTCTTATGGTAACTTTTCTTTCTTTCTTTCTTTCTTTTTTTTGGTACTGGGAATTGAACTCAGGACCTTGCACTTGCCAGGCAGAGGCTTATGCCACTGAGCTATATCCCTGGCCCAACTTTCTTATGATAAAGAACTCCAAATAATATATGTACCTACTCTTTTCTCAGGAACCAGAACCTAATTCCTTATTGTTTAAGTGTAGGTTGAAGATAAGCCCTTCTTTCCAAGGAGTTCAACATAGAAAGAGAGAAACAAGTAACTTTATGCTGGAGAAACCTGAGGTCTATATTTTCTCAGCCAGATGATCAGGGCAGCCTCAGTGGTGATGGGTTAAGCTGATGTACCCTTGATTGGTTGTCATGAGAGTGGCAACTTATTCTGTACTCTTCTTCCCATTCCCAGTGTAATCATGAGAAAAGTATCAGAAAAACTCCATTGGGGGACACAGTATAAAATACCTGAGCAGTACATAAAAAGTCAAGATAATGAAAAACAAGGAAAATCTGGCCTGGTATGGTGGCACATGGTAGGTTAAATAAGACCCCTAGAGAAACCAGTAAGATTACCAGAAAATTTAAAGTAGAAGTTTCATTGCCTCTGGTGATTATACATACCTGTTAGGGCCTCACAGCGCACACCTGAAATTCCAGCAACCTGGAAGGCTGAGGCAAGAGGATCGTATACCTGGGTCTTAAGTCCAGGAGTCACCCCCCTCTTCTCACCCCTGCTAGGGGTGTTTGGAGGTACAGGGCAAGGGTAATTGGGCAGAAAGAGACAACCTGGGTACGATGACGGATGGAGCTAAGTTCTGTTGCTCTAAATTTCTGTTTCTCTGAAATGTCCCTGGGTCAAGGATGAATAAAGTTGTACTTTCCAAAAGGGAGGTTTTTGTCTTTTAGAAGTGACATGGCCTGTCTGCCTGGAAGTGGGGTGCTGTACTCATTTCTCCTCACACTCCTGACTTTCAAGAAAAACTGGCTTGAGAAGAAAATTTTTGATTTGGCAAAAAACAGCACTCTTTCTGTAAGAAAAAACAGAAGCCTCTTTTCTTGGCAGGGATATCAAAGCTCCTTCGGTTTTGTGGGGCCATGTCTGCTTGGGTTGGGCTGGTGGGTTCTTTTCACCAGATTGTTACTGGCGGAAGGGGTTCCTAAGGTTAAGGCTAAGTAGGTAGTTGGGGTCTGTTACCTGGGAAGGTAACCATTGGCCTGGAGTAGAGACAGGAGATAGGGTGCCGGATGTGAGCATAAAAAAGGAATATTTTTGTGTCCTAAGGGAAATTAAGATTCACAGTGCACAGCTGAAATCTCAGTGACCCGGAAGCTGAGGCAAGGGGATCACAAACTTGAGGTCAGCCTGAGCCATATAGCAAGAATCAGTCTCAAAATAAAGGCTGAGGATGTAGCTCAGTCGTGGATCTGAGTTCTGATTCCACAATCCCCAGTACTGAAGAAACCAAAACCAAACCAAACACCAAGGAAAATCTGAGAAACGGTTGCAGTGAAGAGGATATATGATGCATAAATGTGGTGGCATTCCTAAAGGAGATACTAGAAATGAAAAATGGACATTAGAGAAAATATGTATAAAGTACAGACTTTAGGTAATAAGAATGTATCTATATTGGCTTATTAGGGGTAATAAATGTACCATACTAATATAAAATGTTAATAACAGGAAACTGGAAGTGAGGTAAATGGGAACTCTCTGTATTATCTTTGTAATTTTTCTGTAAACCTAGAACTATTCTAAAATAAAACATGTAGAAAAGTTTGCAATGCCTGGGTATCACCCCTGATACCTGATTTAATTGGTCCAGGGTATGGCATGACCTTTAAGATTTTTAGCCGCTCTCAATGTGATCCTAATTTGTATCCAGCCATCCACTGTTCTAGGGGGAGATGATTTCTACAGATGAACTGTTCTTTCTTCCTTCTACCTTTTTCCTTTAATTATCATAAATGCTCTGACCTTGTCTCTAATAAAATAGCAATATGACTTAATGATTTTGAATGCGACAGTCCTTTAAATGCACAGCCATAGGAACTTCAAAAGTGTTATCTCCCATTAAAGTAAAAATCTTGTCCAGAAGCTTAAAATACCATAAAGAGTTAAGATAAATAGGCAGAGAAGGGCGGATTATGCTAAATGGGCTGCAGATTTAAATACATACATGGTGGGAATGCATGCCTTAATTTTCCCTCAGTTATGTAATTTCATAGGTACCCAGAGGTGAGACATTCCCTAAATTTTAGATGCAAGAGGTTTGGCATTCATTAGATAGTAGGATAATTCTTTGGGCACGGTTGTGACAAATGAGATAAAAGCATTATCGACTGGCAAATGCAGTTTAAAGGCTCAGAAACCATGCAGAGAAGCTGGCAGCTGGCCTTCCTGGGGGAGCAGAGAGGAAGGAATCTTACCCCCGCCAGCATGCAGATGAACTTTGTTAAATAGAAGAAGCAGAGTGGTGAAGGAGCCTCGCTTCCTTACTCACAGACATTACAGCACTTAGTTTGTAAATGATGAGTCTATGTTTTTAGATTTATAGTTATTGCTTAAAAACATAACTGTCTGGGGATTGCTTCATGCAATTTTTATTTTATTTTTTGGAGACAGGGTCTTGTTAGGTAGTGCAGACTGGCCCTGAACCCTGATTTGCCCTCTGCCTCAGCTTTGCAAGCTTCATAAAAAGTTTATTTTTCCTATCATTTTTCTCCCTTAAATAATTGTTAGTAGGCTATCTTGCTGGTTGCATCTTATGTTATGCAAGGCACTGAAGGAGACATTTAAAACGTTAAAAAGTATTTATGACCTCATTTACTTGTTTATTCATCCAAGCAATATTTAATCGAATGCATATCATTCACCAGACACTTGCTAGGTACAAGAGATTTTTAAATAAAATAAGAATACTAAGGCAAAACACTAAGTAAGATTTGGTCTCCCTTCTTAAGTTGTCCACAGTCCAAGACCTTACTGTCTAGATCTGTGGTTCTTAATGCCTGGGGAATTTCTTAGGTATCACTTCTGGGAGACATAGGAGAAGTTAGAATGCCTAACAGGTGGAGACAGAGATACTGCTAAATATCCTACAATGTATAACTTAGTCACCCTCAACCAAGAATCGTCAGACCAGACTGTGCAGAGGTTGAGCTAAGCTACAAACCCACTGGGCTCTTCCTTAAACACAGAACCTACTCTCTGCTTGTGAAGCAACTTCAGAGCTGCCTCCTGCCCTCCCTTTACCGGGTGATGTGGGGACAATTGAGGAGAGAGTGAAGGGAATTGCCCTGCCACTCAGGTGGGGGTTGATGGTGTTTCTGTCATCTGATTCCAGCAGTTCTGTGACGGTTCAGGCCAGGAGCATGTCCAGCTAAATTGGGCTGCTTCCAAGACAGGACCTGAGCCTTTTCTTATTTATGGGGAGCAGCCAGGCTTCTACAGTCAAGGCCACATGTACGCAAATACTTTCAAATAATAATGCTACCAGCCAGTGGCACGCTTACAATATAAATATAACATTTGCACCTAAATTGAAACTTCTTTTAAAAATTGGCTTCACCTAATATTAACTACAAGTTTAAAAGAAAAAAGTAGCCCTACAATGGTCTTGTTCACTGCAGCTAATAGCCACATGTGACCACATAAATTTAGTTGCCATTAAATAAAAGGTAAAATTTTAATAAAATGTAAAAATTCATTTCTTGGTTTCACAAGTCACGGGGTAAATGCTAACTAGCCACATGTAGGTATTACTGTAACTACTGAATTAAACAGTGTGGATATAGAACATTTCTGATATCACCCAATGTGTATTGGAGAGCATTGCCTTACAAGCTACCATTCCCAAGGATCCTCCCAATGCATTCACTTATTGCTAAAACAAAACAAAACAAAACAAAGAGACTGTTTCCTAGCAGCTAGGTTTCAGGGCCAGTGCCTGGCACCATCTAATTATCCTTGTTGGTTGGAAAACCACAGCCATGGTCAGCTAGGGGGACAATCTCTTTTCTGACATGGAATTCTGAGAAGTGGTTTTGTAATGGATATGAGGTAACATCAGAGAGGTGAAACCATGATTTTCCACAATATCTAACAAAGTAAAATTCAAGTAGGTTAACTCCATGAGAACCAAAGTGTATATTGTTAAACTCCATGGAGGTATGTCAACAAGGAATTAAGATATGGCACCCAGATATATTCCATTTTAGTGATTGAGGATAATACAGACCCAGCTCCCTGTGAATCCCAACTGCAGACAGAGTGGCATGAAGGTAGGACCTCTGCTGAGCTCCTTTAAAATGCATAGGTCACCACATGAAAGTTTTATCCAAATGGTAGCCATAGGTGGGTAGGCAGGGTGGGTTTCCCATGTGTATATTTAGTGTTCCCAATATAAGGTAATTAGTGTGCCTTTTGCAGTTGTATGGATGTAGGTACGTGGCTTAAAAAGACCTCACACTCTAGACATTTTTGTTCAGTACTCCTTGGGTAGATCTAGGCATCCACTCCATTTTCTTTTGTTGTCTTTCTATTAGATGTCCAACAGGTTGTTTCCCACTATCACTCCCCCTAGGTCATTGAGAATGATTATCAGTTCAGTTTACAACCATGGGCTTAGGCAATTTTTTCCGATATCAAGGGTCTTCAGCTAACTATAATAAGCTATATATCAAAGTCTGTTCTTGAATCCATTTTCTAACCAGTGAATGAAGTAACAATATTATGTGCTGCTGATTAAAGGAGTTGTCACATGCACACACACAGAGGATGCACTAGCCAGAGAGGCACTCAGGTGAGGAAATTCTTCTTTGTGTTGTTGCTCAGGCTAAAGGCACCCTGCTTCCACTGAAAGATACCCCGTGAGTGTGTAAGCAGAGCTAACGTGTCCTCCAAAAGGATCTGTTCCAGTCCTTCGATTCCTATTCAGGTTGAGAACCCAGAGTTTACATAGAACTTTGTCCATGTGTCATATTAGAAGGTATTACGTTTGTGTTTGGATATCCCTAGAAAGCCTCATGCAGTCATGGGGGTGGGCTTTTTAAGACTGCTTATTAAAACTGGACCTCTTGTTTTCATGCCCTCACTTCAGGAAACAGAGTTCCAGTATTTCCAGCTGGACTCAGCAGGGGGCCAGGGTGCTCACTTTGTAAACATCTACAACCTGCACAAAAGCCAGGGTGGGGAGGTGGTGTGAGTGCTACTCTCACCCTAGCGTGGGTAGCCTGCACACAAGGGAGCAAAAGAGGCTTGCTCTCCCACCTTTTGCTCCTGTTGCATTTGCTGTCTCCCACAGCTATAAATGGTTGCCCCTTTGCCACACCACAGTGCCTTGGAGCCAGCTGATTATGGACTGATACCTCCACAAACTGTAAGATAACAAATAAACTTTTCCTTCCTTCCTTATGAGTGTCAGGTATTTTGTCTCAGCAGTGAGAAAAGTAACTAAGACAGAAGGCTTTTCCTAGTCATTGAGAAGCCTAATGGTTTATGAGAATGACAGCCATGCTAATGGACAGAAAACTTTAACTCCTCCCCCCACCCATGCCTACTAATGTCTGGAATTTTATGTCACATTCTAAGCATTGGTCCAGATTGGGCCATGGTTTTTTTGCATTTTCATTTTTTCTTCAAATTGGTTTAGAGTCGCCTAACCAGATTATGTCTTTCTTATCCTTGGTTTTAAGTTTTCTGTTGGTGGAAACCAAGTTTTCTCTATAAGATGTAAAATGTTGATCACTTGGGGCTTTAAAAGGTTGTCAGGATTCCTACCTTGTGGAACTATCCAGAATATAAATTCCTTTTAGTTGCATGGTACACAGCAACATTAGAGGAAAAAACATCCTAGCAACACACAAAAGGGTTCAAACCCAGTTTCCTCCTCTTTTTAAGGACATTATAACCTGTTGGTTGACAGAGGAAGGAATAAAACTGGGAGAACACTGGGAAAGATAGTTAACCAGTAGGGGAGGATTTGTCTCTAAACATCTTGGTGAATGTTTCTGTCTTGAGTCTGCCTGTACTGGGGATGAGAAGGACTTGACATCTGGGAGCCAGCAGAGTTTATCTTCTCTCAGTTATCCAGGTAGAGGAAGAAGAGGATTTAAGCCAAGTAGAGTGCTTAAAAATTTCACTAATATCATGAGAAGAATGAAGATCTCTAGAGTGGCCTACTGAGAACTACATTACTTACTTGTAAATAAATATTAAATGTCTGTTATATGCTAGGCACTGTCATTCAATGTGCTGCTGTAACAGGATAGATGATCCATAGATAGATAGATAGATAGATTGATTGACTGATTGATTGATTTGGTCTTAATCCTAGTTTTTGGCACAGTGCTTCTACTTTTAGAATTTTTTTAGTGACAGAGTGTCTTTTATATGCTAATGAGACAGCTAAAAGTGAGCAGGCTTAGATAGCTTCAGGATAAGGGCTGGGCACTGAGGAACCAAGCACCCAACTAGGTTGGAGTTGTCAGTTCTGCATTCCACCACCGCCTCCAGACAAGGAAGGAGGCTGGAGATTGAGTTTTATCATCACTGACCAAAGATTTTGTAAATCCTGCCTACATAATGAAGCTTCCAGAAAATCTCTGAAACAGTGAGGCTCAGGGAAACCTCTGGCTGGAACATGTTGACCTGCTGGGAGGATAGCATGTTATTGCCTCATGGTGAATCTGATAGATCCAAGTTGTTATGTGTGGTAAGCAGTGGATTGCAAAGCATACACTAAAGGGCAGGAGAAAAGTAGCTATATTCAAGGAGGGTCATGAACAGAGAAATGGATGACCAAAAAGGAGCACTGTATGCTGTGCTGCTAAGCAAGCTTTTGGGCTGAAGGGTGAGAGAGGAAAAATAGTGCTTGGATGTGCTTTGGTCTGGAGTTAGATAGAATGCCCCTGAGGTGGCATAGCTCAGGTAAGTAGAGGGGAGTGATTCGGGAGGGACAGCCTTAGAGTGGTGCTCTAGCTCAGCTGGGTGCAGGGGAGTGAATCCCTTACCCCCAATAGCCTTCTATCTGTACTCATGCCAGATGGTATGGAAGCTCTGCAGCTCTCCCTGCCCATGCTTTGCTCTGTAGAGCACTTCCATTTGGCCCTTCCATGTTGCGGCATTTCCAACAACAGTGTAACAGAAAGTAGGGCGATTTCCTGAGTTCTGTGAGTCGCTCTATGAAGTTACTGAACATGGGGGTGGTTGTGTTGGTAACCCCCATATTTGTGGTTGAATGTGCACAAGGAAAGGGAGCCCGAAGGCCCTCATCACAGATGGTCCCTAAAATGATAGCATCCTCTTAAACTATGTACTTAACTTTTAAGGTAAATGAGTCGTGTCTAAACTGAAGTGAACTGTTGGGCGCCTAGTTGATGTTAGCAAATCAGCGAACTGGTTGATATTGGAAGGTTGTGGCTGGGGATAGCATAGTGAACAAAATCACACAAGTTTCTGTTCTCAAAGTGTATAGATACCCCGGTGAGTCTGTTGGGGTTATTTAGCACTACGTGGGATACCATCCAATTACACTTCCATCTACTCCCCCTGCTCTTCAAGGGCTGACCCTTGTGCACCACATCATGGCACCATGCTTTTGTCTCTGGTTAAGTGTGATCACTGGGACTTTCTAGCAGGAAACCGAACAGAAGGAGGTAACTGAAGGCAGGGCACTGAGTGCCCATCTTTCCTCCTTGCAAGGCTACATTTCAGCGTCTTTTCTCAAGGCAGTTTTTTCAGAATGACTTTCTCCTACCATGTCCTAGTAGTGCTCCCTTTTCCTTATCTGCTTGTGCCAAGGGGTGGTAAAGTGTTTTAGCTTCTAAACCTGGGTTAATGCCCACACACTCTCATACCCTCTGCACACACTGGTAGAAAAAGTTCCATAGTAAATAAATCTTTGAATTACTCTAATGTGCGTGTTCCATCTCACTGGGACCCTGACCGAAGCAAGCCCTGTGCATTTGAACGCCGCATTTCTTTTCTAAGTACGTTTCTCTTATGTTAGTACAGTTGATACTAAGCCAACTGTTCAGCTGCTTATAAGAAGGTCACTCTGGGTTACAATGATAAAATCATATTCTAAAATAGAATGTTTATTTTCCTATTTGCTTTGGCAGTGAACTATACATTCAGTGAGGTAGAGAAGAGGAGTTAGAACATCGGTCCTGTTTTATAGCATACAGAATTGTACTTTCAGTTGCCAAAATGGACCTTTTACCCATTATGATCCTGGCAATAATTTTATATTCTAGGCTTTGAAGATGCATTAATGGTCTGGTTTTATACCAGAGTGATACATGCTGACGAGAGGCCGACAAATGTTGCAGAAAGTCATCATCCTTTTATTGGTGATATAGAACAGGACAGCAGTGCTCTGAAGTTTAATAGTTGTCCCTGAAACATGTTTCCTTTCATGATAAACATTCTAGTAAGAGAGAGACCAGATATAGGCTTTGAAGAGAGAACAAAATGTGTCTTATTGCTTACTTTACAGAGAATCTGCCATACGAGAGAGCTACGTCATAAAATTTATATTCGTTACTGATGATTTCATCTCAGCCCCACCCTAGCACTTCCGTCAGAATCAATTATAAGACAGTTTTTACAAATGGCGATTTTCTTGTGAAAAGATATGAACTTACAGGTTTGAGCCTCTTTGCCTCTTTCTTTTGCTGTCTGAAGTCATTACTGAAGTATAAATGAGGATGGCCAGACAAGATAATCAAAGTTGGTTTCAACCTGTCCATAATCTATTGATCTATAGATAAGAGGGAAAGCTTTTCTCAGAAGCTAGTGATGTTTACATCTCAGGAGAACTGGCAAGAGGCTGCCTGCCTCCTTGATCATTAACCTTCATAGATTGAAGTGATTTCAAAGGCTATCTATCCCCTAAGGCTAGATGAAGAAACTGAGGTGCTGAGATATTAAAGACTCTTCCAGAAACACAGCAGCATTGGTTTGTCAGGGCTGCCACAGCAAAGTACTACAAACTCTTGGGCTTAAACCACAAACATTTACTGTCTCACAGTTCTAGAGGCTGAAAGTACAAAGAGAAGGTATTGGCAGGTCTGGTTTCTCATGAAAGAAAAGCCTGTTGCATGGCTCACTTTCTGCTATTTTCTCACTGTGTTGGTTTACATGATCTTCCCTTAAGGCCTATTTACGTCCAAATTTTCTCCTCTTATAAGTAGACCAGTCCTATTGGATTAGGGACACCCTACTGACCTCATTTTAACTTGATCACCTCTTCCCTAAAGACCTTATCTACAAATAAAATCACAGTCGGAGAGAGTGATGGTTAGGACTTCAGCATAGGATTTCTATGAGCAGAAAAATTCAGCTAATAACACTAGCTGCCTAAAGAAGGAATAGGATTTGTGTTCTCTGACCACCACTGTTAATTTTCCCCTGTTATATTACTTTCAGTTTTCTTACTTCCCATCACTGCAGAGAGGGCCATTCTTTTCTCACTGGAGTACCAGAGAAGAGTGTGTGGTTAGAATCTAGACTTTTCTCCAATACGTCAAAGAATCCAGGTAGGGGAATATAAGACCAGGATTAATGTAGGGGGCTAGTGAGCCTTCTTAAGGTAGCCTGAAACTATTCATCTTGAGGATAAAAAGGCTGCCAGAGAGTAAGCTTTTCTTTCCAGATGACCCATGGATGAGGTTTGGGCTGAACTATTGCCAACTGAGGCACTGAAATCTCCTAAAATGTTTTGTCAGTGAGAAATGCTTAAATCACATGAAATTTAGGAAGCATCCAGATTGTGACATACCTCAGGAACATGTTTGTACATTTGGTGGGAAGGATTCTTTTTTTATGTTACAGCAAATGGCCTTTGAGGGCAGATAGATCTAAATAAGATAAATTAGTGTTTGTTCATACCAAGTTGTTGAGGTCAGTGTGACTTGATCACCTTCACATCAACCCAAATTACTTTGATTAAATGTTGCAACAG
Source organism: Chinchilla lanigera (assembly GCF_000276665.1). NCBI lineage: Eukaryota > Metazoa > Chordata > Mammalia > Rodentia > Chinchillidae > Chinchilla > Chinchilla lanigera. The sequence continues at coordinate 6,905,317 of NW_004955434.1, read as the reverse complement.
AAGGAAAACAGAGTGTTAAACTCTCTAATTATGACTCCATTCTTCCTATTTGCACATGGCATTATGTGCTCATTTTGAAGGAGGGTAGCCTTGTGGTGAGAGAAATAAAACGGTTAGTTCAAAAGCACAATGCAAAACTCTCCAAGAGCAATGTGCTTTGATCTAGGATGGCACCTGTGATGCAGAACTCAAAAGCCATGGGTAAGGGGCAGTACTATCTGGTAACATTCACTCTGGGTACACTTAAGTTTGGACATAACCCATATCATAGAGTATGTTTCTTGGTGCTCAAAAAAATACTAAGTAAGTTTTAGGATGTTCTGCTGCTCTCCTTCCCACTAACAGTTTTTCCTAAAGCCTGTTTCCTTTGGATCATCACAGTGTAAATATGTGTGAAGGAAAACAACTTCATGTTGCATCCCCCTCTCAGATATTCAGGTGTCTTGGACATTGAAGGCTTTGCCATGTCTGTTAGTGATGAAGCCATTTCACTCTAACCAGGTGTTTCCAAAAGTTTTCTGATCATGGCACCATTTGTTCATGTAAACTTGCATGTAGCAAGTAACATATTTTGACAAATCCTATTTAACATTTGCATATGCTTAAGAGCAATATACATTGAAAAAGAATTTAGATTAATTACATAGATGACCAAGCAGCCATCTACAGCCATCTGCAGGAAGAAAAGTCACATGACTGATAATCCTTATAATCTGTCACAGAATATTGCTTGTGACTGTTAGCGGGGCTGGAGTCCCGAACTGGGCCAGTAAGACTTTTGCCCTGTTTGGCTGTTTTCTAAATGTAGGGGTGTGGATGATGGTGTGTATTTGAATAATCTGGGGGCTTGAAAACAAAACAAAGGCATTGGGTTAGCAATCAGAGGGTATAGTGTATTTCTGGCTCTTAATATAGTTCTGCGCTGTGACATTCAGCAATTGCAGTACTCCACCTGTTAGTGTAGGTGCTACTGCAAACTCCATCCCCTGTCAAACACTGGCTTTAGCACTCACGAAGCCCTTTCTATACCTGAGACCTCAGTAAACACTGTCTGAAGGTGAAGAGGAGGAAGAGATATTGTCAGGCTGATGACATAATGTCTATATTGATTGGGTCACCTCCCAGGAGCAGAGTGCTTGGTCCACAGGGCTGTGTGGTTCCTGAGGGAGGTGTGTATGCTGCCTGCCATGCTGCAGAAAGTGCGCAGCCCACCCTGATCAAGCTGTGTGGGATGTTGGCAGGTAGGCACTCTGGTTGCAAAGAGCCTTTGTTTTTAGACAAGAGAAACTACTTTGAGCTGACTTACAAAAGAAGGCTACTTTTGGGGGAAGATTCTTCAGCATAAGGTGGAATTTAAGGAATTTAAAAACCCACGCCTTAAGAAGGTTCAGAAACATGACAGCTTAAAGGATCTGCCTTTAAAACTCAATTTCTGGGTGTCTCAGCTGTAGTTCTTGAGAAATAGACTTTTATAAGCTCAGTTTTGTATCAAATGTTCACCCTACACCATTGACCTATCTCCAACAGTTATCTTTCTCATCGTTCCCGTTAAAATCCTGATTTTTTTTCAGGAGAGTGTGGCTATAGCTTGACCTCATGGGAAACAGATCCTTTTCTAGTTGCAGGAGATGAATTGTAAGTCTGTCCCAGTCACAATAATCCCATTTCCCTTTGTCAGTAATTGCCCAGGTGACTTTGTACTGTAGAAGGTGGCTGGATATTATTCTGGGAATGCTTTTATTTTCCTTATTGAAAAAAATAGATTCAGCCAATGCCTATTTCTTCCTATGCTTTTTCTTTTCTTTGCTGGAATGCATATATGATGCCTGGAGGTGCAGCAGCTATCTTGTGATCATAACATGACAAGCATGAGCTCAAAGTTGTATGCTAGGAATAGCATACACAAAGGTAAAGGAGCTAAGCTCTTCCATGGCCAAGCACTGAACGTGTGCCTCCTCATCTGTTCTCATTGAAGAAAAAGGAGAATCTACTTGTTGAAATCACAGTATACTTTAATAGACTGTAGGAATTGTTTTCACTTATAAGAAAGTATTTCCAAGTATAACATGTGAGTACCAAGAGCCAACTCCTATGAATCAGGTGATTCTCAGTATTTCATGGGAGAGAAGAGGAGAAATGGCTCATGAAATGGGGAAATACTCCAAAGTGTGTACCAACACTGCCCGGGAGCACTGCAATCCCACCACTGCTGCAGAGCAGAGAAACGGTTTGCGCCAGTACATACCAGTGCTAGACAGCATTAACTAATTCTACTGACTCTTACTGATCCCTCATTACCTGCTAGATATTTGCTTATGTGCCTAGGATAAATCAGTGACGACAAAGATGTTGGCTTTCATTAAGCACACCCTTTTAGAGGGAATGAAAATTAAATGAACAGGATCATTTTAGATAGTGAGAACTCTATAAAAAATACAGAAGAGGGTGTTGTGTTAGATTGTTGAGGAAGCCATATATCAGTGTAGGCTGGTGTAGAAAGTGGTATTTAAAATGAGACTCAAATTGCAAAAGGCAGCCAGTTGAGAGAGACCCTGGGGCCAAGCCACTCAGGAGGGCATGGCCAGGGCAGGGACCCAAAGGAGGGTGAGTGGGCATGGCTGCTGGGGACCCAGAATGAATCATCCATGGGTGCCACGCCGCATGGTGATTAGGCAAGCCACCCATGCTTATCTCACTGTCACTGGCTCGGCTCACTGGCCTCAGGATGTATCTCAAGGCTGCCGCCTGAGCTATGTTTTGTGTAGTGTGAATTTCCCTATCATCTGCTGCAGGCTGTCAGAGACCAGAGGAAGGCATTTGCTGGAGCAGTGGACTCTCAGACCAAAGTGATTGATCTCATCCGTCTTTTCTCATTAAGAATGGATCCATCATCCCCTAGCCAGAGCTCCCTACAGGCCAGTCTTTCACCTGAGCTGCCAGACCGGGCTTCCTTTGGAACAGGGTCAACCCTGCTCTGAAGGGTTTGGTGGCTCATTCAGCTGGCACACAGCTGCGTCCGGGCCACACTCCAGCCACCCCCTCCAATCACAGCTGCAAGTGTGGGATATGTCTCCTGCTGAGAGCCACCCGTGGAGAGACCAACACAGGAAGGCAGGGAGCCTGCGCCGGCCCTGGGCTGGGGTTCACAGCCTGCAGTGGTTCAGAGCCCACAGTGGCTGGGCATACCCCACACTATTTGCAGGTGATGCTTATCAGTGAGGCAGTCACATGTGGTCATGGGGCCAGAATCTTTCTCAAAGGTCATCCTGTCTTACATTGCTTATGTGTCTGGCATTGCCCAGAACAAAAGTGTTAGAATGCCACCACCCCGGTTCTAGCAGAGCGCCTATAAAATTGGCTCTGGTAAAACTGGCTGTCCACTCTGCTCTGGTAGTTCTCTTTTCTCTAACACTTGAACTTGGCAGTAGTTGTGTAACTGTATCTTGGGAAGTTAGAAGTCCTGTGTGACTGGTGGGGCTTTAGGGACCTGATTGTTCTTAGGGAGGGCAAGATTGCCTAAAAATGCCCAGCCTACCACCTAGACACCTTGGATCCAGTCCTCCTGGGCTGAGAAAGAAAAAGTAACAAAGAAAAAGTGACCTGACCAAGGTTAAGTATCATACTACAGAGGAAGCCTCTTTGGGCCTAGGTCTTTTGTAGAGGTCTACAGCATGGTATTGTGATGCACTCTCTGACTTATGGAACAAATTTTTAGAAACCCTCATGTATCCATAGTGTGTCTTAGAATTCCTTGTGCCTTTGCTTGGTTTGAAGCTCATTGTCCTAGGTTCAGTAGAAGGCATTATTTTTCTTTTTTCATAATAACAATGAGGGCAGAAAGGTTCAATCCATTTAGTAAGTGGCAGTACTGGACCCCAGCTTAAGTCTCTCCTGACTTTCATCCAAGTCTATCTTCATTTTTATCTTCTGGGGGTTGATGGCATAACAAAAATGAAACATAATTTAGGCAGACCCTGAAAAGCCTCTGTCCCATTCCTGAAGCAGTTTTTTTTTTTTTTTTTTTTTTTTTTTTAGTTGTTAGGCATTCTAAATAAAGAATTCTGATTTTTAGTAACATACCCTCACCATCCCTGGTGTGAATTCTTCCTTCTAGATCCACCCCCTGTAGTGGAGGCAAAGCCCATGACTGTGCACAGAATTTTGTGAGGTGTCAACTCAGTAACTAGTTCCACTTCTTTATTTTAAATATCACCTCCAAGACTTAGTGTGCTACCTAAAAGGCCAGGATAGGTACATTATTTCTTAACTTTCCTGTGTCTTAGTTTTTTGATCTGTAAAATGGAACTGGTAATAGAACATTCTTGAGAAGGTGGTAAAATAGAGTAACCAACTTAGAAGAGTGAGAACTCAATAAATCTTAGTTGTTCAGACACTTTCTCTTGATCCAACTGCAGGAGTTCTGTCACAGATCTGAGTTCTCCTAGCCATACAAAAAAAGAACATATTCCTGGCTCAGGACAATGGGTGGGCTTTCCAAGGTGAATGTATTCAAAAGATATCATTGCATACAGTTTTCTCTTAACTCCAGAGACTGACCTACTCCTAGCTCTATAGTCCAAGGGTTATTTCCAACCCCTTAGCTTGCCCACCTGAAAAACAAAAGCTAACCTGGAAGTTATCATTACCTGCTTAGTTTGAAACAAGAAACAGGAGTGAGAGCCTCTTACATAGCTTGAGGAATATCAGCCCAACTTGAAGGAGCCAGTGATAAAACCACTGCCTTGAATGTCTCCAGAATATCATAAATTTTTCTGCGTTAGGCTTTTCTAGTCAGAGCTAACGTATCATTTGTCCTGTTGATTTGCCCTAAGATACACTAAAGCACAAAAGGTTAATAAGCCCCAGTTGTTTGATTATATATTTATGATTAAGGATATAAAATGCTACTCTTTCAAGTTCTTCTCATCATTTAAAATAACCCGTGTTTGTTATATGTTTTCTCAGCAATATTCCAATTCAAATTGATTGCTTCCTACTTCCTCATTCAAAGCTGGCTCTCTCTCCCCTCCCCTCTCTTCTCTTCCCCCTCTCTGTTTTTCTTTGCTTTTTTTCATATCTAGATCATCTCACCACTGACCTTTCAGTGGCTTCACATTTTGTTGAAATGCACAGGCAGAGCCAAGTGTCAGAATGTGAAGTAACAGCTCAGCATTCACAAAGCAAACATGCTTTGTGCTGTTTCTGGCCAGAACAGATGTGGCCTTGATGGAGTATGAGGAACAATCTCTTTCAGGTAAAAATAAATGTACTAAGGTTAGGACCCAGAATGATGCAAATCCTTCAGTTTTCAAACAGATCATGAACTGGAAGGTGTGCAGAAAAATAACTTAGGATCAGTAAGTACCCTGCTCTGGTGGGGTAAGTCTGGAATACTCAGTTACTCAGCTTCACGTTGGTGTCTGTGACTTTATAAACTATTTTAAACCAACAGCAAAAAAATAGAATAAAATAACAAAACGCCATGTGTTCAGGTTGAGGGAACCCCATCATTTTGATAGATTTGCTGCACACATAGTTGAAGTTCCTTGTGGACCTCTCCTTAATCCCAACCCCCTTCCTCCCACCCAGAGACAAGCACTGTCTTGAATTTGCGTGCTTATGTACTTTGTGTACACCTGCATCTTGCAACAATATGTGCTATTGCTGTGCATGTTATATATTATTCTGCAATTGCCATTTTTGAATTCCACATTCTATTTCAGCAATTTAGCTTTGGGTTCATTCATTTAAACTTTTGGTATAATGTTTAATGGAGAGACTGCTATGCATTTATCCATTCATCAGTTGATGAACACTTAGATAGCTTCACATCTTGCACTATCATAAACAATGCTTCTGGTGCCTTTCCTTCGTAGCATACAAAAGCTTCTCCAATATAGCATTTTTCTTAAAGTGTTTTGTCTGTATTCACTGTAAAAGGTACTCTTTACACAGAAACCCAGCACACATATATGCTGCATTTGTGTAAATATATGTATGTACTGGAACATGGGTTTTCTTGGAATGAAAGGGTAGTTGCGATGACTGAAATGATATACCACAACCCAGGGATGCGTCTCCACTGACAGCCTGAATAGCGCTAATCTGGGATTCATGCCTAGGTATGGATTTGTTGACTCATAGGTTGTGTCTATTATTTTCAAACTGATGAGTTTGTGATTTCATTTTATTAAGTCCTTTAAATGGATATTTGTATTTGGCTAGCATGCTGCATATTTTGGGAAGGTGGCTTTCCAGAAGTGGAAATCCTGTTTTAAGCTTTCTGGGCTTCAGGTTGTCACCTGTCATAAGAAGACACACCCACACATACACACACATGCACACCCCTTCAAATTTTTTGAACACTTCTTTCTGTCATCCCAGGGTGTTGAAAAGAGCCTTGGGATCTGTCCCAGTGTGTGTGCTCTGGAGAAGAGAGTAGGGACAGGGACTGAGTAGCAGACATGCTAATCTTCTCACCCCGTCTCTGCCCGAGGAGCTCCATTTTAATACTGATCCATTGTATTTCCATGAGATTTAATTGGCAAAAAGAATTGTACATTGTGAATGTATTCTTAAACTATCAGCTTAGATGTTCTTCAAGGTTCTTTTCAGATGTGAATATGAATGCAAATAACCTTTGGGTATCTAGAGCATTTATAAATTGCAACTGAAATCAAAGGATGTGATGGCTTAAAGTATAGGACTTCCTGGTTGGGGCGAGACTGGTTAACCCACATGAGAGTTAACCTGTTCTTCCTGCCTAAGAGAAGCTGATTTGATAGCTAGGTCACTTGCTGGGTCCTGTAAGGTAATGATTTAGGAACATTTGGATTGAGGCCCTGGCTTTGAAGGCAACCATTCTCTTGTCTCACTGGGTTCATCTGCATGAGTCTGCTTTTAAAAGCTGTTTGGTTTTCACTGTGATTGTTTATTCTGTGAATAAGGGCCTAATATATATTTTTCTGAAATCCATTTCTGCCCAAGAAACTGTTCCACATGTTCATAATAAAGCTTATTTACTCTGCAGGGTGCTTAGACAGTTAAACATTACATTCACAGAGATGAAATTTTACATCATTTTTATAAATGTATCAGCTCCTCATAGGTTTATTTTTGTTTTGCCAAATATAGTAGGAGCATTAAAAAAAAGCTGGGTAGTGATTTGGAATTAAAGTGAATTACGGGTGGACATGTGTTAATTAATTCATATAAAATCATAGATCTCTCTCCTATTAGCCTAGCTTTCTCTACCTCCCTTGGGGCGGGATTGCTGCTTCCTCTCAGATTCTCGTCTTTCCCTCCAATTTGTCCTGCTTGTATTTCATCTTCTTTAATCACTGTTTTCATCACATCGCTCCCATGCTCAGAAACCCTCCAGGGAGATTTATTTCCCACCACATCAAATCTGAACTCAGCGGCCTGTTCTCAAGGCCTCTCCTAATCTCGTCTTGCCTTACACCTCCAGCTTCATTTTCCATGCCAGATGTGGTTCTGGTTCCTGTTGTTTGGAGATAATGAAATTTTTGTACACGAAAAAAAATTAAAATGTGCATTGTTTTTTCTGAGGCACGGTTCAGCTCAGTTCCCTTAAACAAGAGCACACATCAACTACTTGCTTCCCTCCCCAGACGCCATGTGAACAAGACGGTGTGGTCCCTGCAGGGAGTGGTGGAGAAAAGGGGTCCAGGCAGAACACTCCGTCAGTATATAGGGAGAGGATCAGGTGCTGAGCAAGGAGACTTGCTGAAGCAGTTTGTGAAAAGTTCTGCCATTCTGAGAAGTCAGGCAGAATGCAGACAACATAGTGGTCTGTAAGTATTAAATATCAAGCCAGGAATGGCAAAACCCTCTGTAGAGGTCTGCCTGCCAGCATAGGGCAAACTCAACAGATTACAAAACTCTTGAAAAGATGCTGGAGGCTTTGGTAAATGACATTAAGGACAAGGCTTATGTCTTAGAGAAAGCTTTTCATATCTGTGAACATAGTATATTTGCAAATTTTGTTTATTTTAATATGTATGTATGCAAAGAATCCCATTACTTTGTTTTTCCTATTTTATAAGTCCTGGTTTCCCCACCCAATACCATTATGTTTTGGAGAAATTTCTTTATTGATACAATGGAGGTATTAGTGATGCATAGTATATAGAATTTTCTGAAGACTAATTAACATGATACATTTAAAGAACATGGACAGTGAAAAAGTATTAGCTGTTGTTTCTACCCCCATAATATTTCAAGTATGCATAAGCTGCTCTTCATTTGAGTAGCTGCTAAAATTCTGGTTTCTCTCTGAGTGCCTTCAAATTCAGTTCAATCCAGAAAGCATGAAGTGAGGGATTTATATGGGATTGCATATCCCAGGCAATGAGAAGACATTGAATATACCACAGACACAACACTGACCTTCCTATTGGGATGTTAACCTTTTAGTAGAAAAAGCAAACCCATAAAATGGATTTCAGCTATTCACTGCCCAAATGCTCTAATGACCAGTCAACAGTGTTGGACTGCATATAAGGCAGTGGCAGTCAACGACACTGGAGAGCTTACAGAGCAGAGTATAATGAAGCTGACCATTTTTCAGCTTCTTTCATCAGTGTTTTAAAGTGTTCGTGGTAAAGATATTTCCTCTTTGAACAGATTTCTTCCCAAGGTTTCTTTCAAATGTATACTGTAAATAACATTGCTTTTCTACATTTCTTTTTTAGATAATTCTTTACTGTCTGATAGAAACACTACTGATTTTTGTATGTTGACTTTGAATCTTAAATTTTACTGAATTTGTTCATTCTAATAGTATGGTGAAGTTTTAGGTATTTTTTATACATAAGGGCATGTCATCTGGAAATAGTGGCAATTTGACTTTTTTCTGTTTGACTTGGATATCTTTTATTTCTTTCTCTTGCCTGTATTACACTGAATAGGAACGTTGAAAGTGGACATGTTTGTTCTGATCCACATTTCTGGGAGAGAGGTTTCAGTTTCTCTGTCTTCAGTGTGATGCTTGCTATGGGATGTGTTCTGTGGGGCCTTTATGATGTTCAGATACACTCCTTCCATGACTAATTGGTTCAGTGTGTTTGTGAAGGGATGTTGGATTTTATCAAGGGCTTTTCCTGTGTCTAATTGAGATACTTGTATGGTTTTTATCTTTCATAATATTGATGTATTATGGCATATCACATTTATTGGTTTGTGTATGTTGAATCATTCTTATGTTCTTAGATGAATTCCACTTGATCATGATGAAGTATCTTTTTAATGTGCTTTTGGACTCAGTTTGCTAGTATTTTGTTGAAGCTTTTGCAATTATGTTTATCAGGGATATTGGCCTGTAGCTTTCTTTCTCTCTCTCTCTCTCTCTCTCTCTCTCTCTCTCTCTCTCTCTCTCTCATTATGGCCTTGTCTGCTTTTGGTATCAGAATAATGCTGGCCTCATAGAATGAGTTTGAAAGAATTTTTTCATTTTCAATTTTTTGTATTAATTGAAGAGAATTGGTATTAATTCTCCTTTAAATGATGGTAAAGTTAGCAACAAAGCCATTGCGTTCTAGCTTTTCTTTGGTGGGACATCCTCAGTATCGTTTCTGCTTGTCTGTTCACGTGTTCTGCCTCTTCATGATTCACATAGTAGGGTACATATGTCTAGGAATTTGTCTGCTTCTTCTAGGTTATCTTTGGCATGTAGTTGTTCATATCAGTCTGTAGTACTTCTCTGTATTTTGTGTATCAGTTGTATTATCTCCTTTCCTTACTTCAACTCATTACATTTGAGTCTTCTTTTTCTCTCTCATATAGTCTAGCTAGGACGTTATCAGTCTTGATTTTGTTTTTTAAAAACAACTCTTTTATTGATTTTTAAGTCTCTAATTTTTTCTTTTCTAGTCTTTATTATTTCTATCTATAAGTTTTAGGTTTGGCTTGTGTGTCTAGTTCCTTGAGGTTTGATAATTTGTCTAAAACCTTTGTGCTTTATTTGTGTAGGTACTGATTGCTATAAAATTCCTCTTGGTAGTCTTTTTTTGTGTCCTATAGTTTTTTGTATGTTGTATTTCCTTTTTAATTTGTTTTGAGAACTTTTTAAATTTTCTCCTTAATTTCTTCCTTGATCTCTTGGTTGTTCTGGAGTATGTTGTGTAATTTCTATGTATTTATATAATTTCTAAAGTCTTTTTTGTTTTATTGCATTGTGATCAGAAAAGCTACTTATATGATTTCATTTTTTCATAATTTGTTGACATCACCATGTTCAAAAGATCTACAGTCCTGTTTATTTCAGCACTATTCATAGTAGCCAAGATATGGAAACAAAGGAAGTATCCATCCACCTACTGAAAATGGGCTGTGTCTACAATGGAATGCTACTCAGCCATAAAAATAAATAATTTTATTTGCAGCCGTGAAGGTAGGATCATGTTAAGTGAAATAAACCAGGCACAGAAGGGTAAATACTCCATGATATTACTCAAATATATGTCCTTACAAATTGTCCTCACAGAAGTTGAGAGCAAAATATTGGTTATGAGAAGAGTCGTAGACTGATGGAAAAGGTGAGATAGGGAAAGGTTGGCAAATGGTGCTCAGTTATGCGGGAGAAAGAAAATCTGATGTTCTGTTTCATAGTAGAGGGCCAGGACTCAGCAGCATAGGCACTTGCCTGGCATGCCTGAGGTCATGAGTTCGATTCCTGGTACCAAGAAAAAAAGAGAGAGATCTGTTGCACAGTACAGGGACTCTAGAGTGATACAGTACTGTATATTTCAAAACAGCTAGAAGAAAAACTGTTGAATATTTTTACCACAGAGAAATAATATTTGAAGAGATGGCTCACCCTGATTTGAATACTATGCAATATATACATGTTTTAAAATATAACATGGTACTCATAAGCATATATAGTTTTATGTATAAAAATTGAAAATAAGATTATAATAGAGTTGAAAATTTCTATCACCTAGAGAAGACGTAGTTATAGAAGCACTATAGTGTAGTATATTACTTGTGTTTGCAGTATAAACAAACCTACTGGGCTGCCAGTCATGCAAAAGTAGAATGCATATCATTTTAAGTGGTTCGCAGCATTTCCTTTGCTATACTCTTAATCATTATTTTATAGTTGTCTGCTTATTTTTTTAAAAATTTAACTATGAAACAGAATGCTATGTTATGCCAGCAGCTGCCACATATATCTGCTACTTACCAAGACTCATGATTGCATCATTTTCTCTTGTGCTTGATTTAACTCATGTTGTTTTGTTCATTGTGGCCTAAGGAGTGATAGCTACACCATATACACATATAGCATTAACCTAGGTGTGTAGTAGGCTCTACTACCTAGGTTTGTCTAAAACTTGCTGATGTTTTCATAATGAAATCATCTAACAATGAATTGCCTAGCATTGTTAAGTGATCTAGAGAATGAGGACCAATGCACAAAATTTTCCCTGATAATATCTAGGGACAAAAAAAACAAAAACAAAAATGTGTTTCCAAGATTAGACTCACTCCACAAAGGAACAGGGTGTGAGGCAAAATAGAGGTCTTCACATGGAGGCTTCTAATGACTCACTGGGGCTATGGCAATGTGGGAATGAAATACTGGTACATGCTAAGGTATGGATGAACCTGGAAAGCATTATGCTAAGTGATAAACAGACAGGAAAGACCTATATTACATTCATAGGAAAGGCCCAAAATATGAAAGGCATGTTAGTAGGAGTAATAGATTAATATTAGCTAGGGAATTGGGGGTGTTGGGAGAAGAAATACTCCCTAAGTAGGGGGTTTCTTTAAGGGGATAATGGGGATGTCATAAAATTAGATGATAATGATGTTTGCACACCATGACTATATTAAAAATGTTAAATTATATACTTTGAAAGGGTGATTTTTTCAGATGAAAATTATACCTTGGCAAACCACTTACTTGAAAAACTTGTTGCACATAATTCATATGTATTTAGTCTTGAATATGGAATAATTATTTAGTTATTATTATTTTTATTATTAGTGCCTATTCATTTTACAAATGAGTTTCAATATGATGATATTTTCACCTCATCTGTCCCTTGAGTGTCTCTTGATTTGATTGACTTAGATATTTTTTTACAGACCATCTCTTTTGTACATTGTTCTTTAGGTTTAGTTTGTTTGATTTCCTCATGATCAGATTCAGATTACACATCTTGGCCAAAAATATCAGAGAATGGATACTATACTCCTACTAACAAGTGTCTCATTAGCAATTAACTTCATAAAGGTGTTATTAATCGTGCTTCTTCCCTGTATTGTTATTCTTTTTCAATTTAAAATCTGTGCATGTGTGCATGTGAGCACATGTGTGTGTCGATATTTTGAGACTGTATAAATATTCTTCTTTTCATTCCAGCATCTATTTCTAAAACCCTATCTCCTTTCAGGTTTGTATTTATGTTTACAAACTGACCCTCGATCTTTAAAGTTTACTAATTGCTTATAGATGTATGTTTATGTGTATGTGCAAACATACTTTTCTATATTATATATCTATCTACCTATTCATCTATCCTGTCTCTATATCTATGTATCAGGATGAACCCATGGCTTCACATTTAATGTGCCATGTTGTGACATTACTAAAATTACCTATTTCGCTGCTCACATTGTTACAGATTTGGCCCTTCAAACTGGCTTCTGTGTTTTTGTGAATGTTCCTTTCATTCTTTGAGTGTGTCCTTACTCTCTAATACAAGAAGATGCTGTGGTTTCATCTGTTATTTTATAAGCATCAACCCTAGAACCAATTTTTTCAAGAAACTATATCTCCTTTTGGGGTTGTATTTATGTTTGTGAACTAACCATTGATCTTTAAAGTTTACTAATTGCTTATAGATGTATGGTTATGTTTATGTGTACCTGCATGCATACTTTTCTATATTATCTAAGTATGTCTAACTATGTATTCATGTATCTATCTCTGTAACTATGTGTTCATCCATCCATCCATCTAACCATATATGGAACACCAGTAGTTTATATTGATACTCTGACTTCAGTCTAACTCCATAGGCTTAACTTAATTTTCTCCTTTTCCACATTTGTAACTCCCTTTGCAGGGAATGAGAAATTTGATTTCCGTGATCCTTATAATAGTTACTTATGTGATAAAACCCACCTTCATTCATTCTCACACAACTTATGTTCTAGCACACCTCTACTCCTTGGGCCTAGCTTTTGGGATGATTTATTTATAAAGAGAACGAGGACTAGGAGGAAAATGAAGGTAAAGCTGTTTTGACTTGTAACTTAGTGAATTATACTAATAGGTTTTTCTAATACTGACTCATCTTTGGATTTTTGTAATGTGCTATCCTCTGCTTTTTCTAATCTTTTATTTAAGATATTTTGATAAGTTAATTTATTTTGCAGACATGACAAAGCTTTGGAATGCTAGTTATTTTCTGAGGCATGCCTTTAATTTCATTCTTTTTGGTTTCTACAGGAAGATTGCAAAACTTTCTCCGGACTTCTTCACATTTTTTAATGCTTTGGATTTGGGAAATGGCATAAGAATGATGGCTTTATTTTCAGTAGTGGAAGTTATTTCTGTGACTCAGAAACAAGGGACCACAAAGTATCTAATTTCAGTGGTGAGGTCAGATTCTTGCAAAAGCCACCCAGTATTTACAATATCTTATGACATTTTTTGCTGTTAGAGAAACAAGAGATTTCCAAAACTTTATGGAATTTGAAAAGAAAAAACAAAGAAAAGAAATAATTCAACCAAACACCATTACAATCTGTTATCCAGTACTGAAGAGGACCACTTTAAAGAACAACTGAACAAACCAATATTTCCTATCACTATCTTTCATCTCTTTCAGACCCAGCCTAACCCAATGGAATTTCTTGGAGGGCATAAGAAAGTTAATTGAAAAAATAAATCTGCTGGGGAAAACATTTGTATTTTTAAGTGGAGGTGGAATTTGAGGAAGTGCCATGTAGACATTTATCATTCTGTAAATCATGATAATTGCCAGTGACCTGAAACCTGGAACAGTTACAATGGTTAAATAATGTTTTATCTTCGAGGACTGCTTTTGTCCTCCCGCCTCATTATTCCCATGTCCTCTTGGCTCCTTTAAGCTTAAAATGCATATATTCCTTGTATTTATCTGGGTAGTTGGTTACTTTTGTGGGTAACAGTCTTGCAACTTGATAGCCTGCCTTTGACCGACTATAAAGCTGCTATCCTTTCTATATTTATTTATTTTTTGTTTTTGTTTTTTTTCCGGTACTGGGAATTGAACTCACAATCTTGCACTTGCCAGGCGGGCGCTGCGCCACTGAGCTAAATCCCCAGCCCCCTTTCTATATTTAATACAGCTCATTTTGTTCCCCCTTTCTCATCAACTCTGCTTTCATTTCTGTTTAAATATATATATATAGATTCCTTTAAAAAGATTGGCATATATCTGTGTGTGCTCATACACATGCAGACATGCATATTCCTACCATGTATCTCTACTTCTGTATATGTTACTTTTAAAAAAATTTATTGCTTCTGAAAAATAAAATTTTAAAAAGTAAGAAATTTATTTATTTACTTTCTGTCACCTTTAACACTGCAGAAATGGGTGGGAGATGGAGAAAAAATAATGCTTTTTTGTTCAGGTTTATATGTGATATACTATGATCAGTTGGCAATTCAGGAGCTGTGCCTCCTAGTAAATTGCATTGGCTCTGGTGGCAGAGAGAAGGTAACTCAGTTTTTCAAATGAAATATCTGAAAATGAAGAACAAATAGCAGCTATATTTTGGAAGCATACTCATTCGTAAAACTGGTAGGTTACATTCAACTGGAATGTTGTCTGAGCCTATGATTAGAATACTCATTCATTCATTCATCTATTCAACAAATATTTATTGAGAATCTTCCATGTTCTGGAAACTGTCATAGATGGAAACGTGGTCCTTGCTATGTAACAACTGGCTTTCTGAAAAGAAAAGCTCCATTTTGTACTATTTGCCAATTTAGTATAAATATCCTCACCTTAGCCAATTTCAAAGTATCGATGTCCTGAAAGATCAGAAGATACAGGCATGGCCATCCACAGCATGGTAGTGTGATTTCACTAGAGCCCACTACTGGCCCTTGATATCCAAGAGTTTGTGGTCAAGTTGGGAAGACATACACATTCTAGTAAAAAAAAAAAAAAAAACTGTTTCTATGAAAGTGTAACTTCAACCCGTTACTTGGGCTGTGAAGCAAGGGAATGTGGCATGATAATAGAATTAATAAAGGAATATGAACCCGACTGTGGAAACATTTGAAGTATAACTTGGGAAACTCATCTTTAAGCCAAGAATTTAATGGACAAAAGGAGATTACTAGAAGAAGGGGAGAACATCTTAGACATAAGCTGCAGTCATGCAAATGCTCTGGAGTAGGAGAGAACTTGGTGTATTCAGAGAAAATCAAAGTCTTTGCGGCTGAGAGCTGAAAGAAAGGAGTATGTGACCAGTTTGAAACCACAGGAGGAATTGCATATGGCTCATAAGCTATGATAAGAATGTGGAATTTTATGATAAAAGCAAGGTGTTTTAGCCAGCTTTCCCATCACTGGGACAAAACACTTAACCTGCAATTTAAAGGAGAAGAGGTATATTTTGGCTTAGGGTTTCAGTCCCTGGTCAGCTGGTTCCAAGGCAGGAGCAACATGGCAGGCAGGCACAGTGGAGGACAAGTGCTCAAACCATGGTGGCCAAGTGGGAGAGAGAAGGGAGGAGCCAGGCACAAGAATACACTCAGGTCACATCACCAGTGACCTACCCCAACCAGGTCACACCCCTAACAGCACAGTTAGCTGGATGGACGAATCCACTGCTGAGTATAACACCCCCCAAATCCAATCCCCTTCCAAACATATGAAACTTTTTGGGGAAATATTTTATGTCAAAACCGTAACACAAGGATTATTCACTGAGGACTTTTAAGTCTGGGAGTAAAATGATGAAACAAACTACACTGATCACTCTAACAACAAGAAGTTGAAAGAGTTGGATAAGGAGTTGACCCTGACTCAAATGGAAAGTTGGGAGGCAATCAGTAGTCTGTCAACAGTATTTCCCTATAAGAGATGCTTATAAAATGGAAAGGAGTGGAGAGATTACAGAGATATTTAAGACTCAAAATTGAGAGGACTTAATAAGGGCTGGTATTCAATACATTACCAGTTTAAAGTTTGCACAACTATCCGGATCCACGGTATGAGAATGTGTGTGTGTGTGTATTAAATGTGTCAAATATTTTGGATTTGATGAGTTTGAAACATCTTTAAGGCATCTAAGTGGATATATGGCCCTGGTCTGGCCTAGAGAATCCATTCTGGAGTCATTTGCATGTAGATTAGCTCAAGGAATCCTGCGCAATGCATCTTGTTCTTCAGGCAGCAGGCATCTTTCCAGCATTTATGCAGTGGTTTACATTATTTTATTTTTTTCTTAGGGGTCTTTTGCATCTGTATAAGGAAATAGTAATGCATCTTGTGAGCATCACAAAGACTTGAGGAGTACTGAATTTATTTTTTTCTGAGCCCTCTTTTATGTATTTTTGTAGACTTTAATAGGCAATGTATTAAACACAGTAACACATTTAAAAAGGATAGAAATAGGCTGGCACATAGTAAGAACTCAGAAAATGGCAATACCATCACTATTACCCCACCATCTATTAATTATCATGTTAATCACAGTTACCTCATTTTCATTATCCACAGGCTTGTTACCAACACGTTGAAGAAAAACTTGAGTACCATAAGCACGAAATGTTGAAGTGTGTGTGCATGCCTGTGCTTGTGTATAATGTGTACAGAACTGGCGAAGCCCATAAACTTTGCATTTCATGAGTACATGTTACTGTTACAATTTTTTAAAAACCTCATTATACAACTTGAACAAGTATAGCTCACACATGCTGCTGGTCAAAAGTGACCCAAAACATGCCAGATACAAGGTGTTATAACAAAGTCAGACACCACAGTATGTGAATCACTGTAGATGCAACCACTGCTGAATGATTGTGAAATTGCTTTCCTGGTTTAAAATGATTTAAGCTATTGAGAGAAGATCAAACAGACTGATATGTATCCCAGTTGCTCTATAGCAAACTACTGAAAAGAGTGGCTTATCACAACAACAACATTTATTTTGCTTGTAGATTTGGAGTTTGGTTGGGGTACACTGGGAACATTTTGCCTCTGCTCAGCTTGATGTTAGGCATGGTAACAAAAATTCTGAAAGGTACAATCATCTGCAAAGACCTGCACTCATTTGTCTGGGGTTGATGCTGGTTGTTAGCTGGCATTGCCAGAGAGCTATGGCCGAAGCCACTGTTAGTGGTCCTTGCATGTGACTGTATGTCCTATGGTGGTGGGGTTTGAAAAGTGAGTGTCCCAAGAGAAAACTGGGTTGAAGCTCTATTGGTGTTTAGGACCTAATCCTGGAAATTACTCAGCATTACTCTCTCTTGATGGGTAAGTAACAACTTCTGCAGGAACAGACTGGGATCAGAAATACTATTGTGGTCATTTAAAAAATATAGCCTGTCACAATCAGCCCTCTCTTTCTGGTGTCATCTATACTGAAAATATGGAAAATGAGACAAATTCTCCTAGTTGCGATAGTTGGGCATTAGAATTGTAATTTCACCTTTACTCCAAGACTACATTCATGCATGTGAGAACTATAAATACTTATGTGGGAAACCAAAGAGCTTTTTTTTAAATTAACTGATGCATAAGACATAAAAAGTGCATGTTATTTATGCAGTATAATCTAATATTTTAGTACATGTATATATTGTGTAATATTTAAGTCAGGTTGAATGTAATACTGTGTTCATTATGTCTTTATAGTAAAAACATTCAAACTGTTTCTAGGTTTTTGAAATGTATGCTATGCTATCACTATTTATTGTCACGCTGTAGTGCAATAATGCGCTATTACTTCTTATTCTTGTCTTACTACGACTTAGTAGCCATTCATCAACTTCTTCCCATCTCTTCCTCTCCAAACCAAAGAATTTTTATATTATAGTAATATGTTTCCCTGGGCTGGGGATTTAGCTCAGCAGCAGAGTGAGTGCCCGACAAGCACAAGGTCATGAGTTCGATTCCTGGTACCGGAAAAAAAAGGGGAAAAAAAAAAAAGTAATATCTTTCCCATCCCTACCACAGCCATGGTTTTTAGTTTTCTGGGTACTCTCAAATTTATCTTAAGAGGCAAACTGACACATTCCAAACATGGGGACTATGTACCTTTGCCTGGTTTGACTCCAAAGCTCATGAGTTGTTAGTGTTTGTTTTTGTTTCTAAGCTTATTCCCCAAGCACAAAGGGAAGTTAAGGAAACTGAATGTCTTGCAATGAAATTTCAAATGCACATTTCTGTCCTTTGTCTTTACTGCCCTCCCATTTTACAAGGCTATGTCAAGCTGACTGTATTCAGAGTCAGATCCACTTCTCCTATTATTTATTTATTAGATTTCAATCAACTCATCTGTTTGCATCCCCATTGTCCTTGTTTCCAGCTGGCGCATGAGTGCATAGACTGCTAGTGATGGAGACTAATTATCATGCGTGTATTGATTATCTATACAGCTGTGCTTAAAAGATTGCCAGAATCCATTTAATGGAGTCCACTTGATTGAAACCTCCTTTTCTTTTATGGTGTCCATTGGTAGCCCTAAACAAGCTATAAATTATATCTGGAGGGAGTCTGAGCTTATAAAACACTTATCATAAATTTGATTTTTTTTGAACTTAGATTTTTTCTCATTTGAGAAACTGAAGTAATCATGTAACAGAAGGCTTAAAAACAAAGCTATTTTGGCACAATAACCATCTAAAACAAATGTACAATATAAAACAAACAAATCCAATCAAATTTTATTTATTTGTTTATTTTGTTGGTACCAGGAATGGAACTCATGACCTCGCGATTGTCAGGCAGGTGCTTGAGCCACTGAGCTATATCCCTGGCCCCAACTTAAATTTTAAATAACAAGCTTTCATACTGTCTTTTAAAGTGTGAGGCCAGGAACGGTGGTACACAGCTGTAATCCTCGCACTCATAGGAGACTGAGGCAGGAGGACCACCATAAGTTCAAAGCCAGCCTGCGATACATAGTGAGTTCAAGGCCAGCCTGAAATATAGAGCAAGACCCTGTCTCATAACACCAAATCAATCAATCAATCAATCAATAAAAAGGTGAAAGCAGCTTTTATTCATGATTAAACTGAATTTTAACAAATTTTTCTTCTCAGATATTTGCTAGTTTAGACAAGATAGCCAGGAGATATATTTTATTATGGCAATATTTTATATTTCTGTAATCTGTTAAGATTTGAAACTTTTAGCAGTCCATCTTATGGCATAAAATACCAAAATAAGTTAGTGGCCTATGTCACCACTGAAATTTATACCATAAGTGGAATCCAAACATTCTTGTGGTCTGAGTGTGTACATTCGTTGACATATACTTGTGAAGGACATTTACTAAAGTCTCAAGTTTAGGGGCTGGGTATTTAGCTCAGCAGCACAGCGCCTGCCTGGCAAGCACAAGGTCGTTGAGTTCAATTCCTGGTACTGGAAGAAAAACAAAACAAATAAACAAAATAAAAAAATAAAAAAGTCTCCAGTTTAGATACTTAACTATAAAAATTCATCAGTCACGATAGTCAGCCTAACTGGTCTTCAGCTCCCCTAGAGGCACTTTTATAAAATAAGAATGTTGAGTCCCACACCCTAAAAATGCTGACTTATAAGGCAAGTATGAAGCCAAGAAATCCGTATTTTTCAAAAGTTACCTTTATGATTCTGGATATCAGCCTAGAGTGGGAATAACTTAACTAGAACATTTGCTAACCCTTAAAATAATTTTTGCAGTATAAGATGTTCTGTCTTGGTAGAAGGTTTTATAGCTCAGGACAAAATGATATTATGTTTGAATTTCTATCCTTATTATATTTTATAATAGGAATTCAGGTTTACTTTAAATTTTATGATTCACTTTATAGGATAAGCCACAGCCTCATAAAAATGAGGAAAAGATTTTGAACTTATAGATCTCATATTTCCCTCTTTAGTTTTGTGTTTTGATTGAAATATACTTTATATGTAAATATGTGCTATATTATAATAATAAAAATTATTAAGAACATGTTTGGTCTGAATATTTCTTTTGGATTCTTAGGTCCCTTACCCTAAATGAACAACTACTAACAGCTCATATGATCAGAAGTAATGAATTAGACATGCCTCAAAAAAGTGGAAATTGGTGTGCAGAGCCAGAAAAAAGTCATTTTCACAGGTAGAGGAGAAGATAAAAGATATTTTCACCTAGGGAAAACTGAATAAAAAAAGGTTTCAGTGGTGGTGAACCCACTGCATGTGTGCCTCAGTGGGCCATTTGTATCACTGAAAGCTCTAAAAGGTTCGCCATCTGTGGTCTAGGTGCTTGAAATTGTGCAAAGTAACTCAGTGTAGCCGGGATATAATGTATATGGGAGACATTTATATACTGAAGTATTCAGTCTTCAGTGGTGTGGGCAAATAATTCTTAGTTCCATGTCCAGTCATCTGGAGTGACTTTTTAAGGGAAATGTATTAGACAGATTGATTAGAGCTGAGCTGTAGGCACAAGTAGGAGTAACAGGATACCGGTGCTATCCCTAGCTTATGTGATGCAAATGTTTGGTCTTAATGTCTTCTTTCACCACTGCTTAACTTGGCACATGCATTCGGGGTCTTTGCCCTCCTCTTGGCTCTTCTTGTGATAGCTTGGAACTGAAATCCTTAAAGGATGGATGCGCTGTTGATCCTTTGACATGTGTTTTGCTTTGGGCTGCATTTTATGCTAGTGGTGAGCAATGTGGTAGGACTGTGCTAGGTCAGTGAAGTGGTGGAAAACATGAAATACAACCACTGTTCACTTCTGAGTTTCTGAATTGATGATGAAGTCCAAGGGATGACTGATGATCTGTTAATCTGATTTTCTGCCCTTATGGATTTCCAGTTGAGAGATGATAGGGCATAGCTATATTTTTCTCCAGAAGAAAAAGAACGAAAGTATAAACTAGACTCTATTTCACTTCTTACTAAGAAAGTTTATACTGATTATCAAAGCATTCATATGATTGAGAGTGTATTTTGAATTTACTAGTTTCAGAAACAAATCGAAATACTTTTAAGTGTTGTTAGGAAATGTAAAAATGCATTTTTTGTCATTACAAATATAATTTATGTAAAACCTTTTGTTGATGCTCTCTAACTATGTCTGGAAATATCATTTGGACAAAATATATAGTGTCTTCAAATACCACTTGAAGATTTTATTTTTCCTTTGAATATATTTTTGGAATTACCATAATTTTTCAATGCAAAGGTTTTTTAGGGTCTCATTTTAGCATTCTGAAATCAGAATGTGTACGTTATAAATCCTGTGGCCATTTCATGTTTCATTTCCTTGCAGATCTATCTCCTACTTCCCAGCCTGCACCTCCCTTGCCTACTCCTTGGACCAAAAGGCTGCTATTAAATCTATTGCTTTTTGGTCATTTTAGAATGAACATATTCTGAAATATGGAGGATGGATGAATCTTACTGACTTTGCAAACCAAAAGAATGAGAATGTTGTCTGGTAAAATAAGACAGATAAAAAATTCCCTTGAAATTTTTCAAACCATTGCCTCCTCCTTCCCCTTCAATGTGAATGCAGCTCTATGAACATCTGACCACTGGGAATGTGAGATGACTTTTCTGGAATAGCTACAGGAGAATTAAAAAATGTATCTGGTGTTTTTAAGGATCACTTTATTGCTAATATTCTTAAATTACTTTGTTGTATTTAGCTGATGAGATCAATTAGTTACTGGTGCTGGAGGGAACCATTTCCTTTTACCCAGAGATTAGATTAAAAACAGAATTTTAGGATATTAAATTTAGGGAGAACTTTAAAGCTTGTCTGCCAAACTAAAGCTTTGGAAAGGGGGCCTTCTCTCTAAAGGTCCTTATCCTTCTAGCTTCTAGTCTAGATTTCTGTTTGTAACTCCTCAGCTGATTATCAGAAGTTATTGACATTCCCTGCCTTGTGACCTTAGAATAGCAGTATTTATGACAATTTAAATTTTCTGGGGACCATGTAGAGAGGTAGGTTGCTTAACACTCAGGAAAATATAGGAAATTTGGGGATAGACACTGTAGTTCAAGCCTCAGTTCTGTCACCTCTTGGCATTGTGACTGGTCAGTTTACTTAACACCTCTGAGCCTATTCACTTACTCAAAGCATTCAAAACATGATAGGTAAATGAGGTTTATACCTCTAATATCCCAGCAGGAAGCTGGGTGCTAGGTCTACTTTGTTAATCAAACAGTCCCAGCTCCTGCTCTCAGACAGGGCAGCTCATGAGAACATGCAAGAATGAGCTGCCAGTTATAAAACCCATCTCAGTGACAGAGAGGACCCTGGAGTGGAGACGGGGCACGTTGTACAGGTTAGACTTTCGGAGGGAATCACATAGAAGCTGAGATAGGAAGAACAATCAGGAGCAGACAGGGGTAAATAGGAATGTCTCAACTTTCTCCCCTGTACAGTGGGGCCAGACTCATCTTGTTGGGTTATATGGTAAGACAGAAACAATGAATGTGGTACACCAGGACTGTGCCTGATAGTTCAGTGTAGGGTCAGAAAACACAAACTGAGTAAGTACCACCCTAGGCAGTAGGGCTCAGAAATGAGTAGGGTGCTGTCTCTATCACCTGGGTCATAGAGGCCCAGAAGCCTAGCCCCAGCTCCCTGTGTATCTCTGCTGTTGCTTTTATCTCACTGTTTGGTACTTACCTCTTTACACATCTGAATCTCAAAACCACCACTCAGTAAGACCAGGAATGAGTTTCTCTTGTTCACTGTTGTTTCCTTAATGCTCATCATGTCCCAGTGCCTGTGAACCTTTATTATTCAACTTTTGGATATCATTGATGTCCTGCTGTATTTCCTTCCCTTCACTTTTCAATGTATGTCTACATGACTTTCAGCTGTCAACACATACGTGTTTTTGCCTGAAGGAAGCCTGTTCAGCTCACAGAAAAGGGAGGCTGGAGAAGAAGAGGAATTGAGCTCCATCCTTAGCTACTCTCAGCAGGATCAAATAATATGGGATGGATAATTTCCCCAACTCTTTGGCCCCTAAGATGGGACAACCCTGAGGTAAGGTTCCCAGAGTTCCCCTATGCTATTTAGCTCAAGTCACCCATAGTGAAAATTTGGTTGATGACTCACCACCAGCAATTGGCTATTTTCCTTCTTACTGCTCCCATTTTCTTACCAGTGATTCCTGGGATTCCTCTTTCTTCCAAACTAACCACTTTCATTTGCATCATTAAGATTTTGCCCAAACTAAAATATCCTTCAGCAGGTAAACCTCTGTCCTGTATGTAGGGTGTGTTCCTCCTATGAGCAGCCCATCTCCTGTTATGGACACTGAAAATGTCAGTTGTGCTCCCGGGTGTCTTTGCAGGCAGGGTGAGTAGGCATGTGACCCGTATCTATCCCACTTTCTAAATCGGAAGCTAATGTTATGAAGAGGTAGGAAATGCCCAGAATTGATTCCACCAACAATGTGGCAGAGGAAACAATCTGAATGGTACCATAGCTTCCAGCATCTAGCATTGGTGACACCTGTGACACACCCTATACTGGAAGCATGTGGTAGTGATGGCTTCATGGAAAAATCTGAGATATTTTGAGCTCTGGTCTTTGTCTATCTCTGAGCCTGGCTCAAAGATTCTTTGAGCTCTCTGGTATCTTATGTAAGAAATTCCTTTGGGGTCAAAATGTCAGGGCTGGCTTCCATGGCTTGTAACTGAGAATATATCCATCAGGATCCAGCCAGGAAAACATTTCTTCTAGGTTTTTTGAACAGATGGAATTTAATACAGCCAGTTGGTTAAATGGTGATGGAAAATCTGAGAAGCCAGACAAGGAGCAATGAAGTGATCAGAGATTAGTAACAGCTGGAAGATGATATCCCCACAGGCCTGAGGGACAGTGAAGAAGAGTGTTATCAGAGCCCAGTGTCTGACAGGAGGAAGAAGTAGAGTATGGGCTGCCTGCATGGGCTAACAAGTAGGGCGGTGAGTTACCAGAAATTAAAGGATAATCAGAGCATAAAGGGAGGATCCTGAAGTAGAGCTGGAAGCCAAGAGGAATTTGACACACACACACATAACAGGAGCTCACATGTTTTTTGACAGAATGAAGAAAAAGAATCAAGGAGAAGGCTGGGACCAGAACGTTTTGTTATACCAATGCTTACGGGGCTGGGTAATGAAAGGATTTTCCCTAAGGAGAAAGGATCAGAGCAATAAGAGGGAAATGGACAAGGGTAATGTCCAGGAAGCCACAGCGCAAAAGCAATCAAATCTGCCAGACTCCTAACTAGATTTCCAACAACTAGACCTCTGAATTATTCATTGAGTCTAGACGGGAGACTCAAAGCACTTATCCATGAGCTTTGGGTATCATAGCTTCTAATCCAGGTTATTCCCTCGGTAACTTTGGTTATTAAGTGAGGATAACTGTGCTGCTAATTTTAGTTGGGCAAGGTGAGAAGCAATGAATACAGAAGATTTTTATATATTAGCAAAATAGAGAAATGTGTTGCAGCAGGAATCTTAATTGATGAACTAGATATAAGTGCATTCGCTCTCACACTTTGAATGTATGGACTCTCCTGTACTGCTACGGGGATTAATGGAATGTATTGTCTTTGTTGGCAGTACCTCTTTACTGCGTAAGAGAAAACAAAAGGTCTGCTTTTGGAATTCAGCAGAAGGAACATGACATACAGGAAAGAACAGATATTTTTCTTTCCTCATATATCTCTACCCCTATTGTTGATATTTATCTTTTTAAATGAACAATTTAATTGTACATATTTATGATGCATAACATGATGCTTTGAAATATGCAGATAGTGCAGAATGACTAAATTAAGCCAGTGAACGTATGCATTATTTCAAACAGCTTTTGTGATGAGAACATAATATTTATGCTCATTCATTTTCATGTATACAAAACATTGTTATTAAATATACTCACCATGGCATACAGTGGAGCTCTTGAACTTACTAAACTTTTGTATGCCTTAACCAAACGTTCCCCAAACTCTCCCTGGCCCTTGGGCCCTGTTATCTGCCATTCCACTATCTGCTGCTATGAATTTGATATTTTAGATTCCATATGTAACTGAGGTCGTGTGATATTTGTCTTTCTGTGTCTTCCCTGTTTGACTTTGCACAGTGTCATTCATCTTGTGACAAATGATAGAATTTCCTTTTTAAAGGTTGAATAATAGTCTATTATATCTATATGAGGTGTGGTCCAGTAATATGGTAGATGTTTACATTTTTAAAAAATATTAGAGTAAAAGACACATTGCCATTAATCTCCCTCAATAATGCTGCCCCTCACGTTGAACAGATTCATTCTACTGTGCTTGTTGCTTTCCATTTTGGAAGTCCTCTTTCCTAAGTATCTTTCCTGGCACTGCCATGGCTGCCTTGATGTCCTGAATCAATTTACAGTGTTCACTTTTCATGGTCAGTTTGGCTTTGGAGAAGAGCCAGAAATCTCATGGTGCCAGATCTGGTGAAAAAAGTGGTTGAGGATACACTGCAGTGTTTTTATTTACTTATTTAGTTTAGTTTAGTCTTTTGAGGATCTTTCTATGTAGCTCAGGCTGGCCTCAAACTGGCTGTAATCTTCCTGCCTCAGCCTCCTGAAGGCTGGGATTATAGGCATGCACCACCTTGCCTGGCTGGTAATGTTTTTATTCAACAGAAATTGCCATAAACATTTTTTTTCTTTTTATTTTAAAGAGAATAGTTAAAAAAAAAAAGAACAATAGCAAAATAAAAACAAAATAAAGCAAGGACATTAAAAATGATATGGGGTTTCAAACAAAATGATAGGGATTAACAGTGGTTGTTATATTACATATTGTTATCTTCAACGAAGTTGCTCAGATTACCAGATGTAAGACTGGAAGATTGATCAAACCATTAAAGAGAATAAGAGAATAATTTTTAAACAATTAGAGACAATACATAGTTTCACTAGACAGGATGGTAGGAATTCACCAATGGTTGTTATACTGCCTATTATTGTCTTCACATAACTTGCTCAGATTACCAGATATAAGCATGCAAAATTGGTCAAAATATTTAAAAAATTTAAGCATTAACATTCCTTTCAATAAACCACCAGACATCAGCAGCACAGTTATCTCAGCTATCTTTCTATGTCATTTTTAATCCATTCAAAGCACCAAGACAGCCACCGAAAAACACTCAGAAAAGAGGATTTCCCAAACTAAATGACCAGAATGATGGCATTAAGAGTGTTTGAATATTTTGAGAGGGATTAATGGCAAAGTCTTTTACTGTAATTAGGTCTTTTATTTTTATTCAAATATTCACCATATATTTTGGTCACATCTTGTATGCTACATTTTCACTACTTGTTCATGTGTTGACGGACACTTAGATTGTTACAGTGAACATAAAAGGGAGAGTGTCAAAATGAACATGTAAGATTCATAAAGACGGGGTCTGGGGATTTAGCTCAGCGGCAAAAGCGCCTGCCTGGCAAGCGCAAGGTCGTGAGTTTGACTCCTGGTACTGGGAAAAAAAAAAAAAGGACTGTGTTAATCTTTCTGTGCTTTTCATCAGCCTGATAATTTTAGACATATTGTAAACTGAAATTTAGTTTCTTTGTGTTTAAGATGGATATCATTACAAAAGCTCCTTCCTTAGATTATAAGAGCGTTTTTTGATTACGTGGTCAAAGAATCTAAAACAATAATAAGTAAATAATAAAAAAGAAACAAAGGGATGCAAGAGGTCACAATGGGCTCTTTATAAAATATAAAAAGTCTATTTTTTTCCCCAGTTTCCTGTCTTTTTACTATGAACTCTGGTAAAAGGAAAAAGTAAGACGATAAACTGAAATGTTTTCCTTGAAGAAATGGCTAGCATGAGTTGGTTTTATAGAAAAAATTTTAAAGGAATTAGCCCCTAACGCTCAGAGCTCCTGCTTATTCTTGAAAACACCAAGCTCCATGGGAAATATAAATCTAAGGGCCATGCACATACTCGGAATTTCTGATCTTTCAAATACTTCAGCTACATTTATTTTGCTTCTTTTAAATCCTCATTTCCTGTAGCTGCTGTAACATGTCTGTTGGCTTGTGTTTTTGTAGGATTTTATTCTCAGGTGATTCCTTGGTTGTTTCTATGACCCCAGCAAGGCATCTCTGAGATTATATCAAGTGGTTTCTTCTGGAAACAGCTGGGAATATGATCATCTCAAGGCCCATCATAGAGGTCCTGGGCCTCTGCTGTGAACTAGCAGCTGCTAGAGTGTTGCCATATTACGATACAGAATACAAGACCCCTAGGTCTGCCCTGAGTCTCTGGAGCAGCTGTCTCTAGTTTAGCTATTGAAATGTCAGCAATTTCATTGCAATCCAAACACATCTGTCCTCCAGGCAGGAAAATGTCTAATGAAGTAACTTCCTCATGCTGGCTAGTCTTGTGGTTTTTATTCAGCCCTTAATGATAGTGTGGGCACCAAGTGCCTCAGAGGGACCTGCCTAAGGATGAAGACACACCTGGTGATGAATCGCAGATGCCACCAACAGCTGGGTGTCCACAGCTGGGCTTAACTTTGAAATGTTACAGAGAACTCAGGCAAAATTGGGCCTCATATCAGCTTGCTCCTTACATGAACAACCTATATGGCTTCTCTTCTCTCTCATCGTTTTAATTGATCTTTGGAAAAATCTTTCCTTCTCCATCTAATGTCAGAGAACAGCTGTGATATTTATTCCTTTATTTATATGTGGGTCACCTGCTTTTAAATGTCCACTTTAAACCAAAGTGGTTTTTTTTGGCTTGGTTTGGTTTGGTTTAGGGATGGTTGTAGTATCAAGCCAAACTCATGTCATATGTGATAGAAATCAAACAAGAACAAAAGGTTTCCCTGACTCAGGATGAAACCATCCCTGTGGGTCCCTTTTTCACACAAGAAAAGAACCTTCCAGGGTAATGGAGAACCATGCTTGGGCCTGTTGTTATTGTTTGTGTCTAGATGTCCCCAAATGTCTCATGCGCTTTAAAATGGGGCTTTTCCCAAGGTAGCTGAATGTGGAGTGTGTGACTGAGTCATGGTTCAGTGCTAGAATTAAGGTTGCTGGGATTAAAAGTGAGTGATTGGATTGGCACCGCCCTAATCCCAGAAATCTGGATAAGATAAAAGGGGTAGAAAGAGGCTCTCTTCTCTCTGTTACTCTTGTTGCTTTTGCTGTCTTCCACCAACGTAAAACTGTTGCCCCTTTGCCATGTGCCACCTTGCCATGGAGCCAGCTACTGACTGAAACCTCTACAAACTGAGCTAAATAAACCTTTCCTCCCTTAGCTTTGGGCATCATGTTTTTTGTCTCAGTAAAGAGAAAAGTAACTAACACCCCTGTGGAGTGAATCTTCAAGGTAGGCAGCGTTCCCTTCCTGAGACTGTCCTGTACCAGTGCAGACGCCATTTTGGACAAACAGTTTCACTAACTCCTCACCTTGAGGATCTTGTTGGTGTGGAATTACTGCAACAGCACTGCCCTCCTGCATCTCTCACTTTCTTTTTATGTTTTGTGAACACATAGCCATAGTTAACCAAACCTTGTTCTTTTGTGACTACTTCAAACATATTTAGCCATTCATTTTACTATCTAATTCCACATTCTAAATAGAATGCTACCTCTATTCATTTCCTATTTGATAGAGAACACTTTCTCTCTTACATCCTTTTACCTTTCCTCTATCCTTCCATGCTGTTTGCATTTTCATTTCAGAAGTTGCGTTGTTCTGACAATGGAAATATTTACTGCTGAGCCAAGGATCATCCTATCATTACAATTCCTTTCTTGTTCAATTATTATATTCCTTAGAGCTGATAATGTGCTTATTTAAAAAATAACTCAGTTTTCTCTGTACATATTCAGTTTTCTCACCTTTCTATAGCCCATATGTCTATTTAAAACACATTATGTATAGTGCTATATTTAATTTTTATAATAACTCCCTGAGGCTAACTCTGATTCATATTTGATAGATGGGAAACATGAAGTAGAGTGGTTAACTGGTTTGTGTAAGATCATAAGGACAGGACTGGAACCCAGGCAATCTGGCTTCTCAGTTCGTGCCCCCAGTACAGTAGGCACAGCACAGTTGCTTCATACACAACTTTCTACACAAGCAAACCTACCGGGGAATCCAATCAGTTCATTGTTTTCTCTTACTTGAGCTTTTCTCTTGTATAGCGCTGTGCTCTGGTTCCGTCTGGATTGCTTGTCTCCCACATCTGGACACTGTTGTCATGCTAAGACTCATTTTCATTACTGTATAGGGAATTTTTTCATCTTCCTCCAGTGTTAGTTCATTGTTTTCTGGATATTATTTCTTCCTTCCTAGCTTCTTTCACTTCAGGTGAAGCCCATCCTGTAGAAGATTTCCTCAGAAAGATGTATGGGTGCTCACATTCTTTTAGGTCTTAAACGTCAGGAAGCATTTGTACTCTCCCTTGACAGGGAGACTTGTAGATGTTCTTACTCTTTTTTATTAAAAAAATTTAAGTTTTAGTCGTACGTGTTTGCAGTACGTAATGATTACATTCATTGTGGAAAGTTGATCCATGTACACAACACATCTTAATTCTTCTTATTTCCCCTTCCCTTCCCTTCCTTTCCTCCTCCCTATTTACATGTGATCCATTGTTTGCTGTCTTGAAATGTTTACTATTTTCCTGATGTACTGAAAGTTTGTAGAAGGAACGGGTCTTTTCTCATTTATTTTGCTGGGGGCTCAGTAAGTCCTTTAAGTTTGGAGACTGTATTCTTCTTGTTCTGAAAATAGCAAGAGACATTTCTTATTATTTTTCTCTTTCTGAATCTTCTTGGTAGAATGCTGGGCCTCCTGAGTTGGCATTCTAATCTCATCTCTTTTCTGTTTCTTAAAAAAGCAATTTTGAGGTATTTCCTAAGCTTTATTTCCCAAATCTCTCTCTGTCTGTTTTTCTTGCTCCTCCTCTTTCAAACACAACCCCCCCAACACCATATTTTAGCTGTCATATTTAAATTACTAAGAATTCTTTTTTGAATAACGATATCGGCTTATTCTTTTTTCCCTTAACAACACCCTGACCTTGTTTTAAGGACAAATAGCTTATCTTATCTTTCTGAAGTCATTAAACATAGTTTGATTAAAGTATTCCTTTGAGTGTGTTGTGTCTTATTTCTTTAGTGGTTTCTTTCCTCTGCTTTGATGTTTTTATCTTTTATGTTACCGGCTTTCTTTAAATGTCAGAATTCTTGGCTATCTGTTCATATTTTAAAAGTTGGGTTTAAAAAAATGTTGCTGGCAAATTCTATATACTTGGACTTGGCTGCTCAACTGTAAGGTAAACTGTAGAATACTCGGGTAATGAATTAGCTTTATAATTTGGAAATCCCTAAATATTAGAAAGTACAGATCACTTCTGCAGGAACACGAGGTACTGCCTTGCATAAAATTGTATTAAAGTTTTGATAAGAATGAGGCAATTTGTGTTATAACATCATAACTTAAAAATTCAATGTGAGATGCTTAGGTTCCCAGATTCTTTCTTTTTTTTTTTTTTTTTTTTGGTTTTTCTCTGGTACCAGGGACCGAACTCACGACCTTGCGCTTGCCAGGCAGGCGCTTTGCCGCTGAGCTAAATCCCCAGACCCCTCCCAGATTCTTTCTGATGACTCTGTAAATTGAGTCCTACTTCCCAGCAATATTTGTCAGTATCGTCTTCTAGCTCCCTTTTTTTTTTTTTTTTTTGGCCTACTGCCAAATTATTATTTGTTTTTAATGTGGCGCTGTTAGATTCATGCTGACTCGTGTCTTCAAAGCTCTTACCACCCTTAATCAGCTTTACCAGGTTTTTCCATAATGAAGACAATTCTATCAAACAGAATTATTGTTCCATGTGTGCCATATACCCAAATACCAGTTATTGCAATAATGACTGTAATAGTTATGAGGTAACTATTGATAAGCTTAATTTCTGGACTGGTACCAACTTATATATACTTCTCAGGTATCTGGTGATGTACTGTTATTGCATGTAGCGTTCCTTCCACTCATTATGACTCACTGAGATAATTACATTTATCTTGGGATATATCACTCTACTTGCTATATCAATCCACTTGTTTCAGTGACTCTGCCAAAAGCACATGTTTATTTACCTTCTTGCTTAATGTACTTGAGATTTCTGCATGTAGGAAGTCATAAAATATCCTGTCTATAAACTTTCAGTTTAAGTCTCTAGACCTGTTGGATAATAATTTACCCGCCTTTTATTAGCACATAATGGCTGTATAGACTGACGGCCTTCACTTTGGCAGATTTGTACATGTACATAACATACTTTAACCACCCCCATTCCCCTTCCCCATGTTTTTTGGAAAGGTTCAATATATATAATGTATTTTGAGCACATTGATGTCCCCTAGTACTTATCCTATAACCCCCTCTTCTTCCCTCTTTTCTTTCGCTTGTCTAGGAATAGCCTCCCGTTTACTTTCTTGTCATCTTTTTTAGATTCCCCATGTTAGGGAGGACATGCAAGATTTGTCTTTCTGAGCCTAGATTATTTTATTCCACATCATGATCCGTTCATTTTTCTGTAAATGATAAAACTGTGTTCCTTTTATAGCTGAATAAGACTCCCTTGTGTATATATACCATGCTTTATTTATCCATTCATCTGTTGATGGGTGCCTAGGCTGGTTCTATATCTTGGCTATTATATACTGTGCTATAATAAATGTGGGTATGCAGGTATCCCTATGGTATGCTGACTTTAATTCTTTCAGGGTGCATGTAGCTTGATCACATGGCAGTTCTATTTTTAGTTTTTTGAGGAACCATGATATTGTTGGATGGTATTAACTAAGTGTCAAAGAGTCCTCCCAAAGCTCTTAAATGCTGGGGAACATTGTGGTTGTAGATACGGGTGGACTCTTACACTTGATTTTCTTTATTTGGAATCAAATGCTTGGTTTTCTATTTTTATCCTATTGGACCTCTTAGCAGCATTTGAAAACTCCTCCCAGAAGTTTTCCTGGATGCCACATTCTCCTGGGTTTTCTTTAGTCTACTATCATATTAGCCTTTGTTTTCAGTGTCCTTTGCTAGGCCCATCTCCTCCAGTTGATTTCTAAGGAGAAAATGCATCAGAACGCCATACTCATCACCTCTCTCCTAGTCCTTATGTGATTCTCCCCAGTCTCTTTATATGACTCCATCCATTCCATTTTTATATGGTGATGACTTCCAGATCTTTTCTTTTCATTATGTTACATCCCCACGTCTTCCAATTCTAGTTGCCCACTTGTCCTTCATGTAGGACATTCAGGGGCATCTGACACTTTGTGCAGCCAGCACAGAGCTCTCCAGCCTTTCCCATCAAAACACATCCTAAATACCTCTTCCATGCCTCTTTCTTCCCATTTTGGAAAACTTACCAACATCCAACCAATCGCTCAAGCCAAAAATCTTCTCTTTCACTTAACTCACAAAAGCCATTTGTCTGTCCACACTTCATTCTACCTCCAAACAATACCTGGAATATGTTCACTTCTCTCATGGTCCATTCTTTCCTATATGGTCCTTTCATCTAAAATGTCACCTGCTCAGTGAGACTTTCTCTGGACTCCCATATAGAGCATCTACTCGCTCATTTTCGCCCCATTGGCCTGTTTTCCTCTGATGGATAACATATCTAATGCATTTCTTGTTTACTTCTTTGTTGACAGATTGCCTCCCTCCCCAGAAGGTAATCTCCTTGAGAACAGTGACCTTATCAACCTCATCAATACAGCATCATCAGTGGCACAGCAAAAGCACTCCGTACATATAGGTTGAATGAGTACATTTGTAGGTGCGGGTGAGAGTCATCAAAGAAGCTATTTTGTCTAACTTGTTTGTTTATTTATCTTTACCAGTAAGAAAACCAGAAAAAGGAGACAGGACTTTTGCCAACAATCACATTGGTAGCAGGCTATGAAATCCATTTTAAATTTGTTCCTTATTGTAGTGCAATCATCTATATCACATGACAACTATTTTTAGTTTTACCATTGGTTCCACCAATTTGATCAATTCATTTCTCTCTGGGGCCAGAGGGAACATTCAGTCTCATTCAAGTTATCATGCTTGAGGGTGCTCTGGGCAAGAGCCTGGTATATGTTCTCTTGTAACCAACACTGGCCATGGGTCAGGTCATCAGTATCCTGAGTCAGTTGCAGCTTTGTTTAAAACCCTTGAGAACTCGTAGTTTGAACATTCTTTCCTGTGCCCTCCAAGAAATCACTTTTTACCAAATGACATGTTCAACTGTGGTCATGTATAGGGGTGAGTTATAAATGTTTTCTGTTGCTGTCGCTGTTGTAGTAGTGGCCCCGTTTATAGGGCTCTTGTGGTTTGGTGGACAGAGCTTTCACCTTGGCAACTTGCCTTGTCTGCTTCTGTTATTCAAAGGCAAGGCCTCAACACTCCAAGCTCCAATGTTATCAATTCCTCAGCTTTCATATAAGTTTAAAAAAAAAAAACAAAACTAGCTCACTAACTAGTGTTCTTTCTCTTTCACTCTCATAATATGAATGAAAATTTGTTTCACAAGCAAATTGCTAGATTATATGACCTTGTGAATATAGAAAAACCTTTGCTAGGTGTAAAATGTATTACAGATAGATTTACTGTATTCAGTGTAAGGTATTGCTCACATTAGTCAGTTATAATAGATTAATGATACATTCATAAGTAATTATTGTGATTTTTCTTTCTTTTAAGACAGGGTCTTATTTGGGGGACTAGGCTGGCCTTGAACTCAGAGTAGTCCTCCTGCCTCAGCCTTCTGAGGGCTAGAATATTGTGATTTTTTTTTTTAGAAAGTCCTTGTTATGTATCAAACTTTTAGGACAACTGCCTCTTACACAGTATATTATACATGCATATGTTTTAAAAAATTTATTTATATTTGGCAGTACTGAGGTTTGTGCTGTAGGTGCTTTACCACTAAGCTACAACCCCAGCCATTTTTATTTTTTATTTTTTATTTTTTTCTTTTGAGACAGGGTCTCACTATGCAGTTCAGTCTGGTCTGGAACTCCCTTTGTAGCCCAGGCTGGCCTTGAACTCACAACAATCCTCCTGCCTCAGCCTCCCAAGTGCTGGGATTACAGGTGTGCGCCACCACGCCCACCTTATTTTTTATTTTGAGACAAGGTCTCTCTAAATTGCCAGGGCAGTATTCCAATTTGAGATCCCGCTTTAACCTCCATGAGTGATCAGACTACCACTTTTATCCAGTATATTTCTTATAATAATTTAAATTTTTTAGTTTAAGTAAAATTGTTACACTAACTGAAACCAATCTAAACTGTATAAATTAAAAATTGAAAGTAATCCTTTACCTCAAGCGCCACAAGTTCAATTCCCAGACATAAGTAGGTGACATTAGCTTGCCATTTTCAATTATTAATATCACCAATAGCTAACATTCACTTAATACTTGGCTGTTAATCAGCTTTTTCTATAAACACTTTACATATGTGTTCATTTTGTTGCTCACAGTCCTGCCGCTTCAGGATGTTTTCCCCATTTTTTTATGTGCAAACTGAGGCACAGAGATGGGAAGCTGTTCTCTCCACGTCACAAGCCAGAGACAGGCATCTGAGTTGAGGCAGTTAGACCATTCAGATCTGTCTTGACAGTGGTACGTATCTTCAGCTCCCTTTTCCTGTGAGTATATAAAGATCTGCATAATCTTAGCACCTGTGGAACATTCTATAATATGTCTTTTAATTCATTTATCAGTTCCCAGCTTATGAGAAGTTTAATCTTTTCCAGATTTTCATTATTAAAAATAAACGGTAAGTGGGGCATGGTAATGCACACCTGCAAGTTCAGCAGTTTGGGAGGCTGAAGCAGGAGGATTACAAGTCCAAGCTCAGCCTGGGAAACTTAGCGACTTTTAATACCCTGTCAATGAAAACATAAAAGGGTTAAGGGCTGAGGATCCAGCTCAGTGCAAAGACCTGGAGCTCAGTCTCCAGTGCCACACACAAGAAAAGGAAGGAAGTTGTCTTCTGCCAACAGCTTTCTTTAGCTAGTGGAATTTGGGCAAACATTTCCTACTTTCATAGATTTTCATACTTTCCCATATTTTACCAATTTTATACTTAGCAAAACTAAAAAGAAATTTATTTTTAAAATATAAAATTGAGCTTAGTAAGTTAACTCCATCTTTTCTGTTTGACTTTGTGCACCTATCTGCTGTAGGATGTATCTCGAGGAAATACTAACACCAGGCATCTGGGCTTCCACACATCCACTCCACTGGGTACATGTGCACACAACACTCCTATTGAATTTGTGGCTTCAATCAGTGAAAACAAGGCTTTTCCAGCCTCATCTTGGGTCCTCCAGGAAGCTGGGTAGGAGGAGACTTTGCTCGTCTCCAGTCAGCCTTCCATCTCAGTCCTAAGAGGAGATGGGGGCTGCGGAAGATCCTGGCACTGCTTGCGGCCTGTGTTGTAGTGCATTTGCTTTTCTGGCTTCAAGTCCTCCCACATATGCTCTGCCCTTCCGCTCACAGGCAGAGGCTCCTTGTCTGCACCAGGCTGGGGCACAGCAGGTGGCCTGCTGGCCCCAAAAGCTTTCTGCATGAATTACTGCGTATCACTTTTGCACATAGAAACTTGGCATACACACACACACACACACACACACACACACATGCACACATTTCCCTTCCCCTCTCCCTCTACACACTGTGTTCCAGTAGAAACCATCCTGATTCTTGGTGTGGATGTTGGGCCAAAGCCAGGCTTTCTTCAGAGAATCATCTAGTTTCCATTATCAGACCCAGGTTAGGGCTGCCTTCCTATTAGTCACAGGCTAAGGAACACCTCATCAGCAATCTTTAAGGGTCCTCGTCCTGCCTAGGGACCTGCCTCTCCAACTGCCCAGAGATAGCCACGGTCAAAGTAACAGCCTCTGAATTGGTGCTTGGGGAAATCTCCAACTCTGGAGCAGGTGCAGAAGCACCTCAAAGTGACGTTTACTGGCATGCATATGGGTTGCATCTCATGGATACAACTCTAGCAGAACTGTGCAGTTAACACAGAGGATATGACAGAGCATGAGCTGTCAGAAACATCCCGGACAGCCCTCTGGGACTGACTTCCACTCAACCAAAAATGAAAACCCCTTTCCCTTGTCCCCAAGGACAATTGCACGCCTCTTCATAGGCTGGTTCTCACTCTGCCTCTTTCTGCGTCCCATCAGTGTACCCTTCTGCTGCCGTTTTCCTGTATTGTGTCCACTTCTTTGCTTGGGGCACCGGAAACCTAGAAAGCAGCCCTATAGGACTCTCCACCCGGTAACAACAGCCCATCCTGCTTTCCAGAAAAAGCATCCTCTCTTGTCACCTGCCAGTTTCTAGGCTCTCTTTCTCCAGTCCCAACTCCATTCAGCCAGCTAAATACGCCAATAGGGCCATTCCAGGAATTATCTGTAGCTTCCGTCATACGCAGGATAACGTATGCATTCCATAGGTGGCGAGCAGGGCTCTTCATGAGGGGTCCCCAACTTGTCTGTCCATCTTCCTCTTCCCCACACGTCCCTCCTTCTATCGCTGTAATGCAAGGGTTCTAAACCTAACCTGCTTTTTCATTTATCTCTGTCTTCCCTATACAGTTCTCTCTGAGTTCTCCACTTTATCCCCTGGCTGGTGCCTTCTTATACTTCATTAAGTAATTTGAGTGCCATCTCTGCTGAGAAGATTATTCTGAGTCTGCCTTAACCTCTACTTCTCTGTTCAGACCGAGGTGCTTTCACATAGAAGCCATACCAACACTGAATATCTCTTCTGGCTCATGACTCTCCTTCGCCGCATCCTGTGCTCCTTAGAAGCAGACTCTGGGTCTCTCTGCGGTTTTATTCCAATGATCACCCTAGTTTCACCATTTCCAGTAAATAGCAAGCATCAAAATTATGTCGAGCAATTCTACTCATGGGTATAATTCCAACATTTGCAAGATATATGTAAGAACATTAACAGCAGTGTTCTTTATATTCATCCCAAACTGGCAATAACCTTAGTCATAGAATGAAATTGTAAATCATGACATTTAGAATAAATAAATCCATACAATTCTGAGAATGAATCATACATCTACATGCAACAGTGTGATGCTAAGTGAAAAAAAAGACACAAAATGTCAGTGATGTATAATTCCATTCATATAAATGCAAAGGTAGGCAAAATTCACCCAGGAGAGTAGTTTCTTAAAGGTACAGAATAGCTGATGGGGGCAAGTTGGACCAAAATGATGTTCTATTGCTTACCCTAGCTGCTGGATACATGGACATTTTCACACTGTGAAAATTTAAATCGTCTCTTAATGATTTGTGCACATTTCTGTATTTAAGCTTCTTTTAAAATGACAATTTCAAGGAGTTTGCTTTGTGAACCATGTTTCTCTATGGTGTTTAGGACAGTGACACAGAGAGTGTAGATTGGACTCGAGTGAATC
Source organism: Chinchilla lanigera (assembly GCF_000276665.1). NCBI lineage: Eukaryota > Metazoa > Chordata > Mammalia > Rodentia > Chinchillidae > Chinchilla > Chinchilla lanigera. The sequence continues at coordinate 6,867,591 of NW_004955434.1, read as the reverse complement.
GCCAGCTGGATTGACGCTCTTTTTCCTCTCAGAATGGTATCCCATGGCAGAAAGGAAAGTTTTAGCGAAAACTTCCTTGGAGAGTAGCATTTGCTCTAAGAAATATGCTGCTCCGCTATGTCACAAGGGTTCTTCGGATAGTTTGATTTCTCAACTTGAGTTTCAGCAAGTTTATATAATTTTGGCATTAATCAGGGTATAAGTAAACACATTAGGATTGGAATTTCACTCTGCGCTTCTTGTCTCAGCTTTAAGGCTCTGTTACCAGAGTGTGTAATCTCATTGCCCCGCACACACCATCAAGTCTTTCACACACATCATTGATTCCCACTTTAACACTATAGTTCAACACTGGTTTTCCTTCTTTAGGACAAGGACAGTGATTAATTATCTAAGTGAACATCTCTGAACTGATAAAGTTTTTCCCCCAAAATTTTTAGCGATCTAAAAACACTGGACTCTGGGACATTTTAAAAGCAATACATTTCATGTTCTTTAAACAAACAGATAAACCTGTAGAAGGGGCCAAGGAGCCCTTGTGTTTGAAATTGTATCAGCCACTTGGGCTGCCTCTCTCTCTCCAGCCTGTCCCCTGCAGCCAGCTTAACTATGTCATGGTAACTCGCTGCGTTTCTTTCTCACATTGCCTAGTAAAGGCCTCTTAGCAGACACAGAAGGAAATTCTTTTGCCACCTTTGCATTTCACATTTCCTGTACCTTTTGCTAAGTATTCAATTGCCCAAAATAGAGTTATAGTTTTTTGAGTCGGTGTGTAGAACTTTCATGAGAGAGTGAACAAAATATGTAGCTGCCTAGAACTACCACACGCCATGATAATTTTCCTATTGGTTTTATGATAGATGGAGGATGCAGAAGAGAGCTCAGAGGTCTCAGAGAACAGTGCGGGGTCTTCCTTCAGGAGATGGTAAGGAAGGCCTTGAGGAAGCCGGACAATAATACTGAAGGTATGAGTGATGAGACAGAAGAGGAACCTTTGCCTGGCCTGCCTCTCATTAACCTCCTTCTTGAATCCCCTAACCCCATGAGGCTTTTCCTGATGGGATACTGCTCCCCTGCCTTGTTCCATGTACTTCTATCCACAAGGACCAATTGCAGTGTGCTGCTCTGCCTTGCTGAATTCTCTCCATCCCTAAGGCCCAGCTCAAATCTCACCTCCTCCGGGAAGTATTAGTGAATGACTTGATCTGGAAGTGATTTTCCTGTTACCTGAATACATAGAGCCCTTAATGGCTGTGTACCCTAATATATGCATAGAAAGTTAACTAAGAGTAATAACAGCTAAACAAAATAGCTGATATTAACTGAGCACTTACTGTGTGTCAGGCACTATTCTTGACACCGCATGTATAAATTCAGCATCCTCACAGCCATCCCCTTAAATTAGGTCATATTTTTGTTCTCCTTCTACAGATGAGGATCCCAAGGCTCATAGTTATATTACACCCTCTTAATTCAATTAGAAGTTCCAGTTACCATCTCTTTGATGTAGAGTACTCACTTTTCTCTTTCTTGACACAAGGTTCAGGGCCTTGCAGTTGGTAATTGCTTAACTGATCTCTGTGCATTTACCGATGCCCTTAATAGTAGTTCAGAGCATTAAAATAGAATTCAGGAAACACATCAGGTAGTCAGATGCATCACCTTTTTACTTCTGTCAGTGTGGTGGACTGCAGTGGAGTGGGTGGGGTTGATAAAAACCACAGTACCAGAAACAAATAATGGTTGGTATGTGCTCATGCCAGAAACTGTCACCAAGTCTCTTAAAATCTCAGTTTCCCCTGCAAGATGATGAAAAAGGACAAAAAATGCCTCCAATATCACCGAATAAATAGATGAAGGCATTGTAAAAACCTTTCCGGGAGAAGGCAAACTGTTGGGTGCAGGTTATGAAGATAATGTTGGTTTAACTTGCTTGAGGATGGATGAAATGTGCACATTTCAATAATTTCACTGGGGCTGGGGATTTAGCTCAGCGGCAAAAGCGCCTGCCTGGCAAGCGCAAGGTTGTGAGTTCGGTTCCCGGTACCAGAGAAAAACCAAAAAAAAAAAAACAAACAATCAATAATTTCACTGTGTTTTTTCTCACAACGGCTGCTCCATTCTATCTGCTTCAGATAATTCTGCTTCTGCCTTCATCTAAAATCTGCACGGGTGTGCAATAGAGCACTTGTTACCATCCTCTGGAGCTAGCATGCCCAGGAATAGCCTTTGAAAAACCCAGTCCTATAGGCAATTTGGAGCTTTCAAAATTGAATTTCCAGTGGGGAAAATGAAATGCAAACTCCTTTGTATGATTTATGAAGCTTCTTACAACCCAGCCTCAACTTGCTCTTTCACATCTAATTTACTGCCCCCTCCCCCTCAGCCTCTCCCTGGTTCATTCAAACCAAGATGTATAAAGCTCCATGAATATGCTCAGCGCTTTCCCTCACTGAGGTCTTATAGATGCTTCTGGAATTCCTTCTCTTTCTCTTTTCCCCATAGCGATTCTCTAAGGATACCACTTTTCCTGTGAACCCTGCACGATTTCACCTAACAATTAATCTCAGTCAATACCAGGTTTCCAAAGAAACTTGCTTATATCATATTTTATTATTCCCTTTGTTAGCTTCTCTAATTTTTCTGCCAAACTGTGAGGTGCTTCAGGGTGGAATGTGTCTTATTTATCTTTTTATCCCCACACCGGGAACACAGTCTGACCTGGATTTTTTCACCAAGTGTTTATAGAGTCCTTCCTGCACTGGCAAAGCAAGCTGGGACAATTCCCATCCTTTGATGCTAAGGATTAAAAAAAAGAAAAAGAAACATGATGAGCTACTCCACAACTGACCTAAATTTGTTTCCACTGTTCTCTGAAAACCATGCTGTGTATTTGGATTATTCAATATGGCTTAAAATAGAAGAGGGTGACCCAAGTAATAGGTTGAATCATAAACTGATCCTGTGGAACTCTTTTTTTCCCCTAACATAGTATTTCCCAGATTGGAAAAGCTACAAAGGAAGTTATAATTGTGTGTTGTCCTTTATTCCAAGTATCTTCTTTTGTTTCTGTAATATGTGTCATGCCAAGAACATTGTAAAATTATGCTCAGCATATGTATATCCCATTTTATCCATCAACATAATGTATATACCACACATATGAAATAGAACCACCCAGGATAACCTGATAATATTACAGAAGACCTAAAAGTAAAGTCAGAAAGGAAATAAAACCAGCTACTCCTCCTTAATGACCTGACATGAATATGACATTAAGAACTAAGTCACAAAATTTTGTCATTGAAAGGATCATAGTAAGTATTGTGTAAGGTACTAGTAACTATTGTACAAGTCTGATTTTTTTTTATTTTAAAGAGAGTAGTAAATGAGAAACAAGCAACCAAAAAAGTAGAACAGTAGCAGCATACCAGTGTAACAAACATAAACAAATCGAAGCAAGAACATTCAAAGTGATACAGGGTCTCATGACAAAATAATACGAATCAGCGGTGGTTGTTACATTACATATCACTTCCTCAACTACATTGCTCAGATTACCAGATGTAAGAATGAAAGATTGCAGAAAATGTTAAAAAATATAAGAAAATAATTCTTCGATAAAACCTTAGAGATAATACAAAGTTTCACTAGACAAGATGTTAGGAGTTCACTATTGTAATTCCACTGCATATTGTTACCTTCAAATCAGTTGCTCAGACCACCAGACAAAGGAAGCATGCAAAATCGATCAGAACATAAAAAATTGTAAGAATTAACTGTTCATTTCAATACACCATCAGACATCAGCAATGCAGTTATTGCAGCTATTCATATATATATTTATATTTTGCCTTCTTTCTTTCTTTTTTCTTCTTTCCCTCATCCCAGTCATTCCTTCCTTTGAGCAGTTTCTTTCCCGTTCCTATCATCTATTGTACGTTTTGAGTTTTACCTAGTCTTTCAGGTTCCTACACCAAGGAAACAATATGATGTTTACACACCTGGGTCCCATTTATTTCACTTATGAGTATAGTCTCTAGTTGTATCCATTTACCTACAAAAGCCTCAAGTTTATCTTTTTTAATAGCTGAGTAATATTGAATTGTATAAAAATATCACATCTTTTTTATCCATTCCTCAGTGGATGGGCATCTGGGTTGTTTCCAAGATTTAGCTATAACAAATTGTGCTGCTATAAACATGGGTGCACATATATCACTGGCTGTATGATGTCTTTAATTCTTCTGGAAAAATATCAAGAAGGGGAATAACTGGGTTAAATGGGACTTCCAATCGTAGTTTTGTGAGGAATCTTGTCTCTGGACTTCCAGAACTTTTAATCAGCCACCTATCAGAAAATGTCATAGTGTAGTCATTCAAAGCCACATAAACACTACAAAAATGTGAAAACATATCCATTAATGGAGTTCCAAAAATGTGTTGAACAATGGAAATATTTTGGATTTATAAAACGGAAATAGTATTTGAAGGGTTACTTTGCATTACATTGATTATAGTAATGATAAAAAATGATAGCCCATTCAACAGGCCTAGAGGTTCAAAGATTCTGAGGACTCAAGGTTCTCAAATTCTCCACCTTCATGTCCTCAACCCAGGTCTAATGGTCCCAGTTTTCCCCAAACAAGGCCCTGACTTCAGACTATGAGATTTAGTAAGGCTTGCTATTAATCTTCTCTGCAACATGACTCTCAAAATCAGGTTCTGGTCTGATGTTCAGGCAAATCTGCCTCTGACTGAAGTAATCAAGGATCTCTTTGAGATCCTTGTGCACTGTGCACTGTGCCCTAAATTAATGATTGACTAGCTTAAGCCTGCTAACTTAACTTCCTAACTCTTACACTTACCATTAGTATCCCATCTCTCCAGCATTGAGAAGTCTATGAGTGCCAGTATCCCATCATTCTTGGCCACTGGTGGGATTCCTAGTAATTTGTGATGTAGCAACATGTCAGTGGATATCACTACTCCATTTCCCTCCTACAAAGAGATTCTTCTTTTGGTATTTTAGTAATATCTAATTCCAGAGGCACTGTTTAATTAAAATTAACATTTCAAAATCAAGACAATATACCAACAGATTCAGAAACCTGTACTCCTACGTATACATCTACTTGCTTATGTTTTACAAACTGAATAATAAATGTAATTTTAGTCATTTTCCCCATTTCTAGTACACATTTCCAACAGCCACAACTTAAAGGAGGAGAGGTTTAATTTGACTCGTGGTTCTGGAGATTCGGTCCATGATTGGCTGGCTCCAAGGCAGAAATGACATGGCAAAAAGGCTTGGGAGAGAACAGATGCCCATTTTGTGGCAGTCAGGAAGCAGGGAAAATCTGGGCACAAGAATACACTTTTCTAAGCCATGCCCTCAGTAATAATATATCCTTTATCATGCCTCACCTTCTAACAGCATATTCAGCTACTGAATGCATCAAAGGTGAATTCACCGATGATGACTGCATTGCCCCTGTGTTTCAATCACCTTCCAAACACAAGAGGATTCTGGGGGACATTTTAGATCCAAGCTGTACCAACCAGAATTCCAGGGCCAGGTTTGCTGTTTATTGCCTCTCTACGTCTCCGCAATTAAGTCTTGGAGGCTTACTTTTCTCATATATTACAGAGATAATCATAAAACACACTTAGAATCATTCCAATCTTCCTTGTTCATGTTTCTTTTATCACTTCAGGCCAAATTCTCTGCCTTTGCCCCAATTCTGTGCTGCTTTTGCTAAACTTGAAATATTGTTCCTGCTCTCTAGCTAGCTTCTAATTCTTCAGGACTCCGCTCAAATATGACTTTACTTAAGTTCTAGGGAGTCCCTCACTGGTCTGTCTACAGTAAATTATCTCATAATCTTCATTATCCCTGCATATTATTTCTCCATAATATATATGTATACATATATATATATCTGTGATATATTATGTATGTATACAAAATTTGTTGTCTGTACATGCAGCTAGAAAAAGACCTTTTAAAATGAAGTTCTAATTCAAGCCTTGGCAAAAAGAAAGGCTTAATAAATGTTTGCTAAACTAAACATCTGAATTAACTTCATTGAACTTGTGGTATTAATGATATCGTATATGTGAAAAGCATATTAATTATATGGCTATCTGAACTATAGATGAAAATTATACTTCATAGTGGCCAAAAGTGCTTCTTAGGTCAATGATTTAATGCTATATCAAAATAGTAATAGCTCTATAAATTTTATGGATTTATACTGTCTAATAATGCATCAAATACTCATGTTCATAATTCCTGCAATAATTTTTGAAATTTTCCATTTCACTTTTTTGGACCACATATGACTGAAGACAACTGAAACCTTGCAAAATGAAACCATATAAGGAGACCCTACTTATGTTGCTGGATTGTGTTAGGTGTGTGTGTGTGTGTGTGTGTGTGTGTGTGTGTGTGTTTTAAGTACTGGGGACTGAACTCAGGGCCTTCACAGTGAATTATATCTCCTCCCCCTTTTTAAATTTTTTGAGGCAATTTTGCTAAATTGTCCACACTGGGCTTGAACATGTGATCATCCTGCCTCAGTCTCCCAAAGTGCTGGGATTACAAGCTTTAGAAAATGAATTGTATGTAAAATTTAACCTGTGAAAGCATGAAGCACTTGGAGAGCTCTAAGCGTATAAATGATTACATGTAAAGTGAGTAATAGCTTTCCCCTTTGTCCATCAGCCACATTTGTCAAGTTTTTTGGATGCTGGACTTAGGAGGAGCAATGTGGAGTTCAAATAAATGCACCTCTAAACTGCCAATCATAGAAGTGCCCGCCAGCTTTGAGCTCTCCTTAATTGAGAATTGGATATGCATGAGAATGCACTACTTGCTACTCTCATATGATTTATATCCATAATCAGAAAAATGTGAAGCATAAAGTTCAGGCGCAGATTGACATTCTCCATCCTGCTGAAAAGAGAGTGGATCGTGACCTTTCAAAGCCACAAGCAATTACTTAATGTCCATTTTCTTCTTAGCCGCCTGGAACATCAAACCAAAAAGCATATATGCAAGGCTGAGGTTTTGAAATGCAAAGTAATATCCAAAACATCTGGCTATTACACACAGAGATAGAGCAAGGAATAATTAAACAAGCTGTAGATTTTTAAAAGAAATTTGCCTTACATCTTTTATACATTAAGTGAAGGAAGCATGTTAAAAACCCTTTCCAGAAACAAAATCTTTGTGGCTATGATTATTTCACTAGTTTAATTTTATTGTCTTTTGGAGTCATAATTGGAAAAACGTAGGATTATGGGAATGTCAGTTTCTAAAGTTCATGAAATTGCTAGGGTCAATAGCAAGTTCAGCTCTGTGTAATAGTGCACTGGCTTTGCTTTTAGTACTTTATTTAATAATTTTCCTAGGCTGTATCTTAGTAGATTACTTCTACAGGAATACAGGAGGTAGGATGTAATGTAAGCATTCAATAATTGATTGGAGGGCTTGGAGTTTCATCACCTGACATTTCACATGAGGTCCAGATATGAACGAACACAACTGGTTATTTTATTTTGAGTACCTGTAATGTGCCATGTTCTGTTGAGTGTATTAATTCTTCTCGTCCCGTCTTCTCTCTAACATTCTATGATTTTTCAGAAGTGATAAGAAAACTGAGGCACATCACAGCTGGGGACGTGTAAGCCAGCATGGACGCAAACCCACCTCAAGCAGGTTTCAAGGCTCCTGCTCTTGCTTTTACACAGACTACCTGCTTTTTGTTTGAAGCCAATTAAATGTCCTTCTTCTTCTCAGTGTTAAGACCTGTGTTCAGTAAGAGACAGGCCGGACAACTGACCTGCAAAGAATGTTTCCTATTTTTTAATCTAAATCAGAGTTTCATTTCAGGGGCTCACAGTACTGCCTGTTGACATTTTGAGACAAGATATCAACATCTTTAGCTGCCGTGAACTTGCTTCCGTCACTGAAGATGGTCAGGTGCGAGATCGCTTCCTCCTGGAGAGGACACCCTGGAGCTTTGTGAAGGAAGCGTCTCACTGGTGGTGTTATTCTTAAAAGTGATGGCTCTTAATCAGAGTTGCCTCCTGGTCATGCTTTTCCTTCTCTCATCAATGCTTCCCCTGGCAGCAAACAATCCCTCCAACCACTAGTAAGGCAACATCATCAGCACAGCTTTTTTTTTTTTTTTTGTCTTTTTGAGACAGGGTCTTGCTATGCAGTTTAGGCTGGCCTTGAACTCACTTTGTAGCCCAGCTGGCCTCAAACTCACAATGATCCTCCTGCCTCAGCCTCCCGAGTGCTGGGATTACAGGCGTGCACCACCACGCCCAGCTAGTCAGCACAGCTTAAGTGGGCTCTTCAGTGTCAATAAATGATTGTGAGTAAAGCCACATAACCCTTTGGAGGACATTATTGAAATTCACATGGACATTTTCGCTCAGTACCATGTTTTTGCCTGCTCTCTCAATCCTGGTTTACACTGATGGAGGTCAGCAATTATTCATCTTAATTTCTAGTGGATTATTCTCCCCAAAAGACAGGAATGAGGAACTACTTAATATCTTCTAAAAGGATCTCAATTCAGGTTTACAAAGATGGGATGAAGTAACATCTCAGACTCTCCCTTCTTGGACATAGGAATATCTAATCAATATTCAAGGAGAAGCCAAGAAGCTTTTAGACAAAGGCAAAGGTTGTCTCAGTAATTCCAAGGAGTTATACAAGGGAGCGTGTTGGGAGCAAATCCTCCAGCCTTCATCTAGTCATCACCCAATCACTCCCTAGCTAACACTGCATGGGAGATCAAGACAACCCTCGCCATCAACTTCCGTCCCAAATAAAGATTTATGAAGGGAAAAATGAAATGACTGCTAATTTTAAAGCCACTGTTTTAATTGAAAAAGGAAACTTCAACCCAAAACAGCCTGATTCTCCTCTGGATCCTTTTGCACAACTCACCTGTCACTAAACTGTATTGTCTAAGAAATTATTTTTAAATGTACTTAGAAACTATATGACCAGTTCAATGAGAGACAGGTATCTTGTGATACATTTGTTGTGTTGTCTGTATCTTTCAACACAGTAATTTTCTAGGCAGTGGGTACTCTTCATATTTTTCAATTAACTCAGATACTTTGTGGTTTATGCAAAATATTTTCTCACTATGCAAGTTGTACAAATATAAGATATAGTCAAGAGCAGGAACATTAAGACCTATATGGTTACTGAGTATAATAGCCCACTGACACTTAAAATACCAAAATATCTGTATTACAGAAAACACATATAATCAAGAATTCTTCTAACCCCTGCAGTGTTTATGTAATGATCCAGTGCAATTTGATATACAAATCTTGAAATTTATTTAAAAATCAAAGCACATTAGAGCCCCATCACTAAATGTACTTTTCTGACTAATGAATTACAGCACAAGTGAAGCAAATTTTTGGTTAATGAGCTGCTAATAGAGCTAACTATAAATACTAATTACCACTAATATACAAATTAGTTACACTTCAAGTTTATTCTTTTTGAATTTACATTAATTTGTTTCTTTTCCCTTAATCAGTTAAATTTCATCTATAAAATTATAGAGCTATGACTTCCAGAATGGAAAAAAGAATGCTTATAGATGTGCTTCTCTACAAAAAAAATCTTTTTTTTTTCAACAAAACAGTCTTAACTAGTAGTCATTTTTAAAAAGCCAGCAACTATTTAAAGTCTGTGCAGAATCCCTAAGGTCATAAAAGTGAAGGAACATTTATTCAAGAAAATCTATATGGCTGAATAATCTTGACAAAGACACTGAGAATACGCAAAGGGAAAGAAAATTCTATTTAGTGAATCTCTGATGCTAGAAAAACTGGATATATGCATGCAAAAAAATCATCACAGCACAAAAAACATCACACCACAATGATATATGTGCACCCATGTTTATAGCAGAGAAATTTGTAATAGCTAAATCATGGAAACAACCCAAATGCTCATTAACTGAGGAACGGATAAAAAAGCTGTGGTGTTTTATATATGGAATATTATTCAGCTATAAAGAAAGACAAACTCAAGAATTTTGTAGGTAAATGGTCACTACTAGAGATGATACTCATAAGTGAAATAAGTAAGACTCACATGTATAAACATTGTATTGTCTCCCTAATATAAGAATCTGAAACAGTAAATGAAATCTAAAAGGTACAATAAATAGTAAAAAAGGGAAAGAAACTGCTCAAAAAAAAATGACTGGAAAGGGAAAAGGAGAAAATAAAGAAGAAAGGGAAGAAAAAATATATATATGATGGCCAGGATAATTGTACTACTGATTTCTATTCCTTTCTTGAAAGGAGCAATTGATATTTAATTGTTTGATTATTCTTGCATGTCTGTATTTTTCTGAGTAACCAATATGAAGGTTACAGTATGTAATACAATAACTATTGTTAATTTCTTTTCACCCTGTCAGAAATTCTATATTGTTTTTATTATTTTTATTTTGTTTCATTTATGTCTGTGTCTTTGTTAATATGTTTTGATTCTTTTATCTCTAAAAATAAAATTTAAAAAACATAAAAAAGTTAATAAAGAGAGAGGGAGAAGGAAAATGCACCTTTATCTTATATGCAAAAATGAACTAAAAATGAATATTAAAGACTTAAATGTAAGATCTGAAACATAAAATTAAAAGAAAACAGGAAAGACATTTCTTGGCATTGGTCTTGGCAATATTTTTGAATAAGGCAACAAAAGCAAATACAAACAAATGGGAATATAGCTTTTTTTCAGACAAGATCTCATTATGTATTTTGGAGCTCACATTTTAGCCCAGGCTGGCCTTGAACTCACAGTGATCCTCCTGCCTGTTTCTCCTGAGTGCTGAGATAACAGGCATGTGCCACTATGCCCTGCCTAGATTATACTTTCTCCATGGTAAAGGAAATTAAATAAAATGCAAAGGCTATCTGCAGTTAGGGAGAAAATATTAGCAAAACATATGTCTAATAAGAACTTAATACTCAAAAAAATAAGGAACTCATAAAAGTGAACAGCAAAAAAATCAGTTTAAAAGTGGGCAAAGCAAGCCAAGAGAGACAAATACCACTAAACTCATAGTGCTTGAAAAATAACACAGTGGCTCCCAGAAGCCAGGAAATGTAGGGGGAAAAGTAGGCTGGAGAGAAACTGGTTAACATGTACAAAGTCCTAGCCACAAGAGAGACATCAGTTCTAATGTTCTATTATAGTGACTATAGTCAACAATATTGTAGCGTAGGATCCAAAATAGCTTAAAAGAGAATTTAGAGTGTTCTCGTCACATATGATAAATGAGATGGTTGATAACCTAAATTTCTTGAGTTGATAAATTCACAATATACAAATGTACCAAAATATCACACTGTACCCCATAAAGATTTATAATTCTATCCATAAAATATAAATACATAAATATTTTTAAAAATTAAAAGGACCAAGTACCTATTTTTATAAATATACTTTTCATCATTTGCATATCTTCTTTGGAAAAATATCTACTCGTATTTTGTGGACGCAACTTCTTTAGATTCTACATATGGTGGATCATACAGTATTTTTCTCAGTGTCTGGTTTTCTTCCTTTAGCAGAATATCATCCAGTTCCATTTATGTTGTCACAAATAACAAGAATACCTTTTTATTTCTTTTTTATTTAATTAAATTTGTTGGCACATTTTAGATATACAAAATGATCATATTCATCATAAGAAGTTTGTACCTGTATGTGATACATTTTTATTGCTCTTTTTTTCCCAATCCCCTTTCCTCCCTTCAATCCCTCTTCCACTCCTCATTTACAAAACTTTGTTTCCATTTTATTCTTTTTATCTTATTTTTCCCTTTTCCTCTCCTTCCTTTCTTCCTTGCCCTACCCTAGGTCCTCTTTCCTTTTGAACAATTTCTTCCCATTTTATATCTATTGTACATTTTGATCCTTATTTACTCTTTCAGTTTCTTACACCAGGGAGACAATACCATGTTTACACATGTGAGTCTGATTATTTCATTTATGGGTATGGTCTCAAGTTGCATCCATTTACTTATAAAAGTCTCATTTATCTTTAAGGCTGAGTATACTCCGTTGTATACAAATATCAAAACTTTTTTATCCATCCCTCAGTTGATGGGCATTTAGGTTGTTTCCAAGATTTAGCTATTAGAAATTGTGCTGCTATAAACATTGGTACACATATATCACTGTGGTATGATGTTTTTCATTCTTCTGGGAAGATACTCAGAAGAGGAATAGCTGGGTCAAAGGGGACCTCTAATCCTAATTATTTTGAGGAATCTGGATACTGACTTCCATGTGGCTCCACCATTCTACACTCCCACCAACAGTGGAGAAGTGTATTTTTTTCCCCAAAGCTCCTCCAGCATTTGTCATTGATTGACTTAGTGATGGTAGCCATTCTTTTTAGGGTGAAATGGAATCTCAGAGTTGTTTTAACTTGCATCTCTCTAATGACCAATGATATTGAACATTTTTTCATATATTTATTTGCCATTTGTATTTCTTCTTCTGAGAAGTATGTATTCATCTCAGTTGCCAATTTTTGGAATAGGTCTTTAAATTTAGGGAGTTTGATTTTTTTCAATTCTTTATATGTCCTAGATAGAAGTCTTTTGTCTGAGGGACAACTGGCTAAAAATTTTGCCCCACTCTGTGGGTTGTTTTTTCACTGTGGTGGTGATTTCCTTAGCTGTGTAAAACCTTTTTAATAGGATTAGATCATAGTTACTGATTCATCATATTATTTCCCATGTGATCAGGGTTTTATTTATGAAATCTTTGCCTATGCCTATGTCTTCAAGAGTCCTACTGGTTCTCTCTCCCAGCAGATTTAATGTTTCTGTTTTAATATTTAGATCTTTGATCCATTTTGACTTTACTGCATGATGAAAGACATGGGTCTAGTTTTAGTCTTTAGTATGCAGAATGCCAGGTTTTCCAGCATCATTTATTAAAGAGGGTGTGTTTCTTCCAGTAAACATGTCTGACTCCATTGTCAAAGATAATGTGACTGAGTGTGTTTTCGGTTGTTTCTGCATCTTCTAGCTATTCTATTGATCCTGAGGTCTGCCTTTTTGCCATTACCATGCTGTTTTTATCACAGTAGCTTTGTAGTATAATTTCAAATTAGAAATTATAATGACCCCTGCTTTACCTTTGTTGCTGGAAATTTTTAGGAATGTTTTCTCTAGTTCTTTGAGCCATGCTAGTGCTATTTTGATTTGGACTGCATTAAATCTGTATAACACTTTTAAGAGTATAGCCATTTTCCCCATGTTGGTTCTTCTTATCCATGAGCGCTGGGGATTTAGCTCAGCAGCACAAATGGCTGCCTGGCAAGCCAAGGTCCTGAGTTCAATTCCTGGTACCCCCCCCCCAAAAAAAAATCCATAAGGAAGGGATAGCTTTCCATTTTCTGATATCCTCTTTCATCCCCTTTTCAGAGTACTGTAATTTTCAATGTATAGATATTTTACTTCCTTTGTTAGATTCATTCCTAAGTACTTCATTTTTTGGATGCTATTGTAAATGGTGTGGTTTCTCTAATTTCTCTCTCAGTGAATTTGTTATTTCTGTACAGGAATGTTATTGATTTTTGATTGTTGATTTTTATACAGCTACACTAGTGAACCTTTTAAATTAAATCTATAAGTCTTTTGGTGGAGTTTTTGGGGTATTCTATATAGAGTATCCTGTCATCTGCAAGTAATTATAATGTAACTTCTTCCTTTCCTATCCTTATTCCTTTTATTTCTTTCTCTTGTATAATTACCCTGGCTAATGTTTCCAGAATTATATTGAATAGAAGTGGTGATAGTGAATATCCTTGCCTTGTTCCTCATTTTAGAGTAAGAGTTTTCAGTTTTTGACCATTTAGTATGATGTTCACTGTTGGTTTGTCATAGATAGCTTTTATCAGCTTGAGATAAAGACCATCTATTCCACTTTTAAGTAGGGATTTTATCATGAATAAGTGTTGGACTTTGTCAAAAGCTTTTTCTACATTTTTTAAGATGATGATATGGTTTTTGTTTTTGGCTCTGTTAATATGGTGTATTACATGTATTCATTTGCACATGTTGAAACATTCCTGCATCCCTGGGATGAATCTTATTTAGCTATGGTGTATAATCTTCTTGATTATCTGTTGCATTCTATTTGGCAGTATCTTATTGAGAATATTTGCACCTATGTTAATTAGGTAGATTGGCCTATAGTTTTCTTTTTTGGTTTGGTCCATCTCTGACTTTGGTATCAGGGTAATTCTTGCTTTCAAGAATAATTTTGGAGGTATTACTTCCCTTTCAATTTCATTAAAGAGTTTCAGTATTAGTGGCATTAGATCTTCTCTAAATTCCTTGTGGAATTCATTAGATCCTGGGCTTTTCTTTTGGTAAGATTTTTGTTTTTTGGTTTTCGTTTTTTTTCTTTTTTAAAAATATTTTATTGCATTATAAGAATAGCCTTGTGGTATTAAATGCATTCACAATGCTGTGCTACCATCAGTATGTACCTCCAGAACTATTTTTATCTTGTGAAATTAAAAC
>NW_004955434.1:6848149-6848802 GCF_000276665.1 Chinchilla lanigera | reverse complement strand
TTGTATGCAGTGATGTTTCCTCCTAGCAGAGTGATTTTACCCTGTTTCAGGGGGTAGAGCATATTTAAGGAGGATTGGAGATAAGATACATGAATGTGATCAAATACAGCAGAAGCAAGGTTGGAGGGCAAAGGATGAGCACCTAAGTATTGGGAAGTGTGGACACAGGAGAGAAACAATGAAAGAGAAAGTGAAGGAGTACTGATGTACCAGAGAAGAGACAATGTTCACTCACATGAAAATATCATAAAATCAAGAGAGGTAGTTGAAGAAAGAGAGAAAGAAGGTGAGTAAAAGAAAATTTAAAAAGGCAAGAAACCTAAATAGTGGGGAAAGGAAAAGAAAAATAAAAGAAAGTAAAAAAAAAAAAAAAAAAAGAAAAAGTAAAAACAAATAACCACAATAAAACAAAACAAAAAA
This sequence comes from Chinchilla lanigera, assembly GCF_000276665.1. NCBI lineage: Eukaryota > Metazoa > Chordata > Mammalia > Rodentia > Chinchillidae > Chinchilla > Chinchilla lanigera. Next base: position 6,848,382 of record NW_004955434.1, on the reverse strand, counting down.
TCTCAACTGGACAGAAAGAAAACCAGTCAGCAAACAAAGAAAAATAAAAGTAGTAAAATTCCTCTGGGGTCCACAGTTCTGTTGTAGTGTCCAAGTTGAATCCCAAAAACATGTTGTGTACACCAGTCAAGATTTCAGTGGGACTTGTGCTGGGTATGGGGCTGATCTTGGTCTCCAGAGATGGGGGCTGGGACTGGTCTTAGAACTCTTTGGTATAGAATGGTGCCCCCCCC
>NW_004955434.1:6804784-6847518 GCF_000276665.1 Chinchilla lanigera | reverse complement strand
TAATATTTTATTGTACATTCATCTGTAAGAGGACATTTGGCTTTTTTCTATGTTTTGGCTAATGCAAGTAATGCTACAGTGAATATGCAGGTGCAGATATTTCTTAGACATAGTGATTTCATTTTCTTTGGCTATGTATTCAGTAGCAGGATGCTGGGTCATATGGTAGTTCTATTTTTAAGTTTTTAAAGGAATCTCTGTACAGTTTTCCAGAATAGCTGTGCTAATATACATTCCTACCAACAGTATGCAAGATTTAACTTACTTTCTCATCCTCTCCAACACATATATATTACCTTTGATCTTTTTCCACTTTAACATGTCACATGATACCTTATTGTCATTTTAATTTGCATTTCTGTCAAGATTAGTGATTCTGACATTTTGTTCATATACTTGCTGATCATTTGTATATCTTTTTTGGAAAATTGTTTACTCATAATGTCAACTCAAGAAAGGAGAGAGTACAATGCTTGGTGCCAGGATTGGGAGGATGAGTGCAATGGGGAAATGTTGATTAAAGGGTACAAATTTCAGTTATAAGACAAGCAAGTTCTGGAGATCTAATGTATAACATGAGTGTGGGTGGGTAGAAATAGATTCATTCGATTTTGATGACTATAATGCACTGTATGTGCATATAAAATTAGCACCTCATACACAAAGAATATATTTCAAAACAAAGCTCACTAAATCTCGGTGATAATAATGAGAGACTATGTCATTTATGCCACAGCCCATTTCTTCCTTTACACTTCTCCCCTAGCTCAGCAGGATGAGAGCTTCATTCCAGGGAGAGCTGTCTCCTCTAAGCTGCTAGTCAAGCACTGTGGGTTATTGCCCAAGGCAGGATGGATGGGCTACCAGCATTTTTTTTTTTTTTTAGCTTTCCCCCAACTTCCTACTTTCCAAGCAAATAGGGTCAAGATATCAAGGTTTCCTTTCCACCACGGGCCCCATTTAAAGCCCCACTGTTCTACGCAGGTACAAAAGACTGATACTCCTGGGGTCCAGTTATCCTCACCCAAGGTTTCTCACAGTGAGACTTTCCATATTGGAAGAAGCAAGCTAAACTGCCCAGTGCCTGGCTCATAGAGCAGGAATAGTACTCAAAGAGAAGTGAGTCATTGTCCCTACTCTCAGATCCAGTGCAGTGTCTGAGATTTTCCCAGAGGGGGAAGGAGGCCAAAGGAATGTCAGGTATGTGATCTTTCTCCAAATAAAGTGAATTTTTTTTTTTGAAACTGGGAGTGGATAAGTTCAATCTTAAAGGAATTCTCAAAGAGAGATAAAGAGTTTCGTGATAACAATTAAGAGTATGCCACCAGCTTAGTGTGAGGGGCCGGCACAACCATGAGCCAACTAGATTATTGGAGGAAAGCAAGTAAAAAGATAGTGGTTAAGATAAGCTCTTCTAAGGCCAGTACAAACTTCAAAGCCAAAGCTTGGACTCGCCACAGGACCCAGAGTCGTCCAGAGGGACTGTGCACAAGCCAAAGCCTACATTCTCTCAAAAATGACATCACAGGGTTCACAATGAAAGGGAACTAGACTTCATTAAATTATATCAGCAAATCAATAAATGTAATACACCACATAGACAATTTTAGCATATGTGCTGCCAAAGCAACCACTATGCCACAGAAGCAGAAGCAGGGCCACAATCACATGATTGTCTCAATATGTGCACAACAAGCCTTTGACAAAATTCAGCATCCATCATGATGAAAACCTCAAAGAAAATAAGTAGAGAAGGACCCTATCTCAATCAGATAAAGTCCATTTGTGCCAATCTAACTGCCAACATCTGAATACACCAGGAAAAGATGAAAGCTTTCTATCTAAAATTAGGAACAAGAAAAAGAAGTCCACATCATCACTCTTGCTCAATATAATTCTCAAAATATTGCCCAGAGCTATCAGGCAAGTGAAAGCAAAAAAACTGATACATATAGGAAAGGAAGAAGTCGTGTCATCAGTATTTGCAGATAACATGATTCTTTACATAGAAAACCAAGAAAAATTCACCAAAATATTTCTTGAAATAATAATCAAATTGAACATTGTGGCATATATAAAATCAATCAAGAGTGTTCTTTTAGAACAATAATGAAGCCACCGAAAAAGAAATTAAGAAAACAACACCATTCACAATAACATCAAGAAAATTTAAATACTTAGGTATTAACCTACCAATGAGGTGAAAGACTTGTACACCAAAATTACTGTACTCTGGAATAAAACAAAAAACAAAGACACCAGAAAATGGAAAAAAATCCCTGTTCTTGGATAGGGAGGACCAATATTGTCAAAATGGCCATGCTGTCAAAACTGATAGATAGATTTATTGCAACCCCAGTTAATATACAAACAGTATATCTCGCAGAACTAGAGAAAACAGTCCTAAAATTCATACGGAGCTAGAAGAGAACCAGAATAGCAAAGCAATCCTGAGCAAAAAGAATGAAGCAGGAGGCATCACAATCCCAGATTTCAAGTTACATTACAAAGCCACAGTGATTGAAAAAGAAAACAGCATGTTATAGCACAACAACAGACGTGTGGATCAATGGAACAGAATAGAGGGTACAGAGACAAAGCCAGACACATTCAACCATCTGATCTTTGACACTGGGGCCCAAACCATATACTGGAGGAAAGATATCTTCTAGCAAATGTCGCTAATAAAACTGGCTAACCACACTTGGAAAATTTAAGCTAGACCAATAGCTCTCACCATTAACTAAACTAAAATCAAAATGGATCAAAGTTCTAAATGTTAAAACAGAAACAACCTGCTGGAAGATAAAATAGGCAAAAGTCTTAACGACATAGGCATAGGCAAGGACTGTCTGAACAGAACCCCAAGTGCATGAGAAATAGCACCAAGAATTAACAGGTGGAATTCAAAAGCTTCTGCACAGCAAAGGAAAAAACCAGTAAAGAGACAACCTACAGAATGGGAAAAGAAACTTGCCAGATATTCCTCAGATAGAGTACTATATCTTGAATATGAAGAACTAAAAAAATAGACCCCCAAACAAAAGACTCAAGGAAAAAATGAGCAAGTGAAATGAATAGACACTTCTCAGAAGATGTACAAATGAACAATAAATACATGAAAAAAATGTTCTAATGGCCATTAGAGAAATACACATTAAAATAACAAAGATTCCATCTGACTCCAGAAAGAATGACTATCATCAAGAGGTCAAATAAAAACAAATACTGGCAAGGCTGCAGGAGAAAAAGGAACACTTTACATTGCTGCTAATGTAAACTAGTATGACCACTATGAAAAACAGTACGGAGATTCCTCACAAAACTAAAAAGAGAAATTCCATTCAATCCAGCTAATTCCATTCTAGATATCTTCTCAAAAGAATTAAAGAAACGATATTATAGTGATACATGCAAACCTATATTTATAGCAGTACAATCCGCAATAGCTAAATGTTAGAAGCAGCCTATAAGCCCATCAACAAATAAATGTTAAAGAAAATGTACTATTTATACACAATAGAGTCCTACTTTGCTATATAGAAGGATAAATTTGAGTCGTTTGTAGGAAAATTGATGCACCTTGAGACCATAATATTAAGTGAAATAAATCAGACACACAAACTTAAATATCACCTGGTTTCTCTTATATGAAAAACTGAATATATAAAGAAATTAATGAACAAAATAAAAGATAAATAATAAGAAATAAAGAGACAGATCTTTTGCAAATGGGAATAGGGCCAAGAGATGGAAAGATGATGGAAAGAAGGAAGAGGCAGGGTAAAAAGAATCAAGATGTGTTGTGTAAATGTACCAACTCCCTACAAGAAACGTAATCATTGCATCCTGCAAACATGTACTAATACAAATAAAAATTTAAAAGTGTATATATTAACTACTGTATGAAACAAACATCTAAAAAATTTCTAAACCAATGTGAAGAAAGTGAAATCAGTAATAGATTTGCTCCAACATGGTATCAAAAATATTGTTTACTTTTTTACTTTATTTTTTGTTTGTTTTTTTCTGGTACCAGGAATCAAACTCACAACCTCGCGCTTGCCAGGCAGGTGCTGTGCCACTGAGCTAAATCCCCAGCCCCTACTTTTTTACTTTAAAGAGAATAAAAATAAAAAAAACATTAAAATGATGCAGAATAAAAATGTTCAGTTTTCAACAACAGCAAAATTATGAGAAATTCAGAGGAGCAAAGTAGCATAATTGTAACCCAGAAAGAGAAAAAGTGCGTGTAACAGACATTGCCTCTAAGAGGCCTTATACGTCAGGTTTAACAGACTTCACAGCAGCCACTGTTCAGAGAACTAAAGGAAACCTTGACTAAAGAAGCAAAAGAAAGTATAATGACAATATCATATCAAATAGCAAATAAAAATAAACTAAATACAAGTTGTAGAGTAGAATATACAGTAACAAAAATGAAAAATTTGCTGAAATGGCTCAAACATAATTTTAACTGATAGAAGAAAGAAGAAATGACCTGGAGAGAGGGTAATATACAAATTATGCAATCCAAAATAACAGCACTTCACTGAAATGTGGCACACAATTAAAAGACCAACACATGCATAATCAGATTACTTAGGGAGAGGAGAGAAGTAACGAGCAGGAAAACAATAAATGGAATAAGTGCTGAAAACGTCTCAATATGATGAAAAACAGTGTGGTCACTACATCTGAAAAGGTTGATATATTTCAAGTAGGATAAAATCAAAGAAACCCACAACCACATACTTCATGATTAAAATGCTGAAAGATAAGATGGAGAGAAAATCTTGAAAGTGACAAGAGATAAGAACTCATATAAAAGGGAACCATCCAAAAAATTAACAACTGACTTCTCTCCAGAAGCAATGAGGCCATAAAGGCTACATATTTGAAATATACTTAACATATTTAAAATGCCAGAAAAACTGTCAAAAAAGCAGTCTTCCAAAATGAAAGTAAAATCAAGATCTCAGATAAATAAAACTGAGGAAATTTGTTTTTATTAGAATTCCTTATAATGAATAGTAAAGGAAGTTCTTCATGCTAAAAGCAGGTGACCACACAGAACAAACTCGTGATAGAACAAAACACAACAGAGGTGATTATGTAATTACGAAAGACGGTGTAAATGCAGAGTTCTACTCCTTTCTTTTAACCTACTTTAAAAAGAACCATATAAATTAGTATATAATTATATTTGGAACCCACAGCCATAGAAATATAATACATTTAATTATAACAGCAGGGAAGAAGATGGGTAGAACAAAGCTGTATTAGAAATGGCACCATATGGTCACTCAAAACCATAGGAACAGATTATGGCAAACCAAAAATGGCAAATAAAGTGGTTAACGTAACAAATTCTATAAATGTACACTTGCCCTCCTTTCTTTTTTCAGCTCCTTTAAAAGAAGAGAATTACATAAAATAATCATTGTGACACCGTATGGTTGGGCTTACAATATATGCAAATGTGGCTTTTATTAGCACAAAAAGGGAAGAGTCAGTACAGCTCTACAGAAAGAATTTTACTATATTTCACTGGAGTTTAGAATAAATCTAAGTGGTATCTGAAAAATTAAGATATATATGGTACACCTTGCATATAAGATATGTGTGGTACAACCTTGCGGTTGTACGTACTACTTGCAGATGTGTCTAAAACACCTTTGTTGTAATACAAAATATTAAAAATAAAACAAGTTTTGTTACTTATATATATTAACTTTATTATGTATGTTTTTATGCAGCCCAAGATAATTCCTTTTTGTTCAGTGCAGCTCAGCGAAGCCAGTGTCCAACACAAGGGCTGCAGGTTAGACATGTCTGTGAGTAAATACTAAGAAAATATTTTTTTTAAAATATAGATAGTGAAATATTACACTAGAAAATATTCACTAATGCAAATCATAGTACTAAAATAAAAAAGATATGGCATTTTGTTATGAGTTAAATTGTATCTGCCCTGAAATTCATATATTAAAGACCTAACTTCCAGTACCTTAGTCATGATTGTTTGGAAATATGGTTTTTTACAGCAGCAATCAAGTTGGGTGTCCCTAATCCAATATGACTGGTGTCCTTCTAAGATGTGGAAGTCTGGACACAGACAGAGGGAAGAATATGAATAGACACAGGAGTTGCCTGTCTTCAAGTCTCTAGGAGAGAGTCCTGAGTCAGATTCTCACAGCTCTTAGAAATAACTAAACCTACTGACACCTTAATTTCAAACATCCAGCCTCTAGAATGATGAGACAACAAATTTTAGTTGTTTAAAGCACTCATTTGGTGACACTTTTTTATCGTAGCCCTAACAAATTAACACACATATAGAAAACAAAAGGCAAAATGGCGGGTGTAAACCTAACTAAATCAATAATATACAGTGTGAATATATTAAAGATTTCTACCAAAACAAAGACATTATCTGGTTAAATAAAAAATACAAGACTCAAATATAAGCTGCCTACTAGAGACATACTTTACATTCAAAGCTATAAATCGATTTATAATAAAATATGAAAAATATAGTAACTGTAAGAAAGCTAGAATGACTATTCCAATGTCAGGGAAAATGGATTTAAAACAAAAACGGCTACTTAAATAAAAAAAGGTTTTTTAAAGTAATGAAATGTTAATCCTTCAGGAGGCTGTAACAACTATAAGTATATATGCACTTCAATACAGAGTTGTGGATGCATGAAGCAAAAACAAATCGAAAAATGAAGAAATTCAACAATAACAGTTGAAGATTTTATTACTTTAGTTTCAATGGTAGGTGTAGCAACTAGGCAGAAGATGAGTAAACAAAAGAGTTGAACAACACGATGAAAATACTAGCCCTAACAGACATTTATAGAACATTCCCTCCTGATGACATGAAAACTGCAGTATATGTATTCTTTACAAGTGCACATGGGACATTTTCCAGGGTAAATCACATACTGGGGAATAAAGCAAGTCTTAGTAATTTAAATCACACAAATCTCCATCTACAGTGGGATGAAATTAGAAATCATCAACAGGAATACACTTTAGGAGTTTAAAATACATTAAATGACAAACTCCTAAATACTCAATAAGTCAAAGAAGAATCCACAAAGGATATTAGAAAATACCTTGAAATTATAAACACTTAATCACAGTGTAATAAAATTTATGGGATACAACTAAAAGAGTGCTTAAAGAGACACAAATTATATTACTTTCTGTAAAAAAGGAAAAAATTCTCAAATCAATAACCTAATGTAAAAAAATAACAGTCTACTCTTATACTGTAACACATTGGAAGAAGAACACACTAAATGTAAAACAACTATGGTTCTTTTTGTAAAATATAGTAAAGAAATAATAAAGATTCCCATTAAGCCAGCTATGGTTGTACATACCTATAATTTCAACCCTCAGGGAGGCTGAGGCAGGAGGATTACAAGTTTGAACCCAATTCAAGCAACTTAGATAATTAGCAAAACCCTGTCTCAAAACTTAAAAAATTAAAAATAATGAAAGGACCGGGGATGTATCTCAGTGCAAAGGCCCTGGGTTCAATCCCCAGCACTGCAAAGAAAAAAGAGCATTAGAGAAGCAATTAATCAAATGGAGAGTAGAGAATAGAGAAACAATAGAGAAAAATCAACAAATGAAAAAATAATTTTGAAAAGATCAACCAAAACCTTTAGCTAAACTAGCATAAACAGAAGATTCATATTACTAAGGTCAGGACTGGAAGAGTAAACATAACTAGCAGCCTTACAGAAATGAAAGAATGTGAGAAACTACTATGAACAATTATATGCCAGCAAAATAAATAATATAGATGAAATGAACAAATTCTTAGAAAGATACAAACAACCAAAAGTCATGCAAGATGCAGCACAGGGACCTGGGGACATGTAACTCAGTGGTCAGGTGACTGCCTAGTAAGCACAAGGCCCTGTGTTCAAATGCTGGCATAACAACAATAATGAGAAAAGATGCAACAGAAAATCTGGGTAGACCTGTAAACTATAAAGAGATTAATTTGTAGTAGTGGCAATTATAATAACTATGTACAATAAAATGACTGGATCAAAATAGCTTCACTGGTAAATTCTAGCATTCAAAGAATAAATACTGATACTTCACAAGCTCTTCCAAGAAAAAAATAAGAAGAGGGAGTGCTTCTCAATTTGTTTTGATTTTATGAGGTTGATATAACACTGATAGAAAAATCAAACCAAGAATTTGTAAGGAAAAAAAACTACCAGACTAACATCTCTTGTGAATATACACAAAAATGTACAACACTTAACAAAAGTTAATAGGCCAACATATATTATGTTAAAGAATATGCATTATGACCAAGATATAAAAAGGATTCAGTATCATGACCAAATGAGATTTATGCCAGTAATCCAAGGTTGAATCATATATTACACGTATTAATGGAATAAATGATAAAACAGCATCTCATTAACTGCTGAAAAACCACCTGATAAATAAAGCATCTCTTCATGACAAAAAAAAAAAAAAAAAAAAAAAAACTCAACTAAGAACAGAAGGACCAGCCACAATCTGAAAAAGAATGCTCAGGAAAAACCTAAACCTAACATTATCCTTTAAGGGGAAATCCTAAATCCTTTCTCTCTAAAATTGGGAGTAAGATTAAGACACCTGTCTAATTCTCACCCCCTCTCAACATTGTCCATATAACACCGTACACACGAGTTCTATTTAGGACAAGTAAGTGAGACACTGAAAGAAGAGACATCAGATTGTACTGGAAGAAGTAGAACTGTCTGTTTGAAGAAATGTAGAAAAAAATCCAAAGGAATCCACTAAAAACTCTAAGAATTAATGAGTTCTTCAAGGTTGCAAGGTATGAAAAAATGTATGAAAAAAATCAGTATGAAAAAAATCAGTGCTATTCTACACAAAAATAGTGAGTAATGTAAAAAGATTATGAAAGATAATTTTATTTACAGTACCATAAAAATACAATACTTCTGAGTATATTTCACAAAAAAAGTGTTAAATGTATAATCTGGAAACCATAAAACAGTACTGAGGAAATTAAAGAAGATTCAATTAAATCAAAACACATTCTGTGTTCATGCAGTGGAAGACTTGATATTAAGGTGGCATTACTCCTCAAAATTATTCTGTAGATTCAACAAAATCACTATCAAACTGGTTTTTTTGCTAAAGTTGAAAATATTATCCAAAACTTCAGAAGAAATGCAAAGGCCCCAGAATAGCCAAAATACCTTCAAAAGAAAAATGGTTGGAAGACAGTCATTTCCTAAGTTTAAAAGTTACTATCGAGTTGCAATAGTCAAGATAGTATAATATAGGTATAATGTTAGACAAAAAATCAAATATATAAAATTTAGAATCAAGATCTTACCCTCCTATTTATATTCAACTAATTTTCAGCTAGAATAACAAGACAATTTAATGAAAGAAAGAATAAGTTTTTCAATAAAGATGCAAAGACGAATGGGTATTCATATGGAAAAGAATAAATTAGGATCTCTCTTGCATACCATATACAAAATTAAATCTCAGAATGGATCAACAAATAATAGCAGAGCTGAAAGCAGAAAATACTTTGAAAAATTATAGATATAAATCTTCATGACCTTGGATTAACAGTGTTTCATAGATATAGCACCAGAAGCCCAGATAAAAAAATTAAATAGTAGTTTATCTAAATTATAAAAACTTTCATGTTACAAGATACACCATTAAGTTAAAAAGACAATCCACAGGACAAATTTGTAAATGATATATTTGCTAAGGGATGAAGTGCTTTAAACAACTCAATAATAAAAAAAAAATAACCCAATTAAACAATAAGCAAAATATTTGAATATATATTCCTAAGAAAACATGAATGTCCTGTAAGCACATGAAAAAATATTTAACATCCTTAGATATGAGGAGAATGCAAGTGAAAACCATCAGGTACAACTTCATGGCCACTAGGATGGCTATAATTAAAAAGTCATTTTTTAAAAAGTACCAAAATCAGAACTCTTATATGTTGCTGATGGAACTGACTCAATACATACATTTTGGAAACTAGACTTGAGAGTTTCCAGAAACTTTAAACATCAAGTTACCATAGTCCCCAGCAATTAGACTCCTAGGTCTATATCCAAAAACAAGGAAAACATATGTCTTTACAATCACTTGTACATGAATGTTTAATTACAGTTTTATGAAATGCCCAAACTAGGTAAATCTATAGAGTCAGAAAGAAGTTTGGTGGTTGCTCAGGGGCTAGAAGACCACAGAAAATGGGGAGTCACTATGTATGGCTGTGGCTTTCTTTGTTTGTGGTAAAAATGGTCTGAGATTGATTGTGGTGATGGTTGTACAGTTTTGGGGAAATACTAAAAATTATTGACTTCTATCCTTTAAGTAGGTATAATATGTAAATAGTGTTTCAATACAGCTATATGATATATAAAAGAATACTAGAACATATTTTTAAGAACATATCTAATTTGCACAAATTATGTTCTTTCCTAATTTGAAGTTATTACAATGTCCCAGAAACCAGGTCACAATTCTCTAAAGCTCTGGAAACATGGCTCATTGTAGTACAAACTATTTTTATCCTTAAATATTAGAAGAAGAGTTACCATTGATGTGGTAAAATTTGTTTCCATTCTCTCCATTCCTGGTAACATGGGAACTGGCTTGGGGTTGGCCATTGTGCATAATCAAATGAGTGACACTGAATTTTACAGTAAGTACCTTAAATCATCTTCCTCTCACTTTACTTCAGAACTGATGTGAACTGCACAGCTGCCTCCACCGTGTGCTCTTGCAATGATCTGCTGTCTTGCCACAGACCCAAAAGCAATGAGGCCAAAAGCAATGATTATGGACTGAAGCCTTCAAAACTATAAGCCAAAATGGACTTTCTCCTTTTTTAAAAAATTGATCATCTCTGGTATTTTGTTACAGTAATAGAAAGCTAGCACACATTGATTAATACTTGGATGCATAAATTTCAGCTCTCAAGATTAGAAAATCCCAGGCTAAAGGAGGCAACATACTCTCTCAGTAAGTGACTTCTCAGAACCTTCAATATTCTTGAGGGCCTTGACAGTCCCTAAGGAAAGGTTTAAAGTTTATAGTATTCTCAAATCTATTTGACCTGAAAAGAACTTTTCACAGAACATCTTAAGGAACTAATGTCCTATACAACTTAGTTGGAGAAACATTGGCACAGCCTACATCATTCATTTTATCCACAAGAAAATTGGGGTCCAGAGAGGTGAAGTGCTGTAAGTCATGCTATAAGCTATTGATAAAACCAGAATTTAAAGCCCCATTACTAAACAGCAGCTCAGTGGTCATCAATTTGCTCTGGGATGGACAGCTTGTGAATTTTCCTTTCTCTTTTGTTGGGGCATTAGAGAATGTCATCCTCCTCCACCATGTAAACTAGATAAATGAAAATGTTTATACCCATCCCAATGATCAGTAACTGTCAACTAGTGGGAGAAACTAAATAACAACAAAGGAAAAGTGAATACCTAGGCCTTATGGATGTGACAGAGGTAGCTAGCTGTCAAACAAAATTTCCTACTTCCTTGTTCATGTAGTTTTATAGGGAAGTACCTGTGCTTGCAGGTATGACCTTGTGGTAGGTTCTTACAGATGGACATACAGGGGTTTGCTTTTTTTTAAGCAATCAGGATCCTTTCTTCACTTTCTCTTGCCCTTTTTCCACCTGGCTGCAGAACATTCTGAGTCCCTGGAGAATGACAAAGGTACTGCAATGGATAGAAGCCTACTTTCTAAACCCGTGTGTGGAGGAAAGTCATTGACCAGGGAGAACTCTTACATGAGCAAGTAATAAACTCTTGTATTAAACCACTGAAAGTTCCAGATTTAATATGACAGTTCATAGTGCCCTAGCTCATATACTGGGAGATAGAAGAAAATATGGGAAAGAGGTGAGACATGTCAAAAGTATGTTTGAAGGATTTTAAAATTTGAGGACATCTCTGTTCCATCTTAACTGGAAAGGTCCTAAACAGAAAAGATTAGCAGCCCCATAGTATAACTTCCCAAACCAATATCCACTGAATCTGTAAATCATGTTGCCTTGCCCTGTGTCTTGGTTACTTTTTTCTCACTGCTGGGACAAAATACCTGATGCCCAAAATTAAGGAAGGAAAGGTTTATTTCACTTACAGTTTGTGGAAGTTTCAGTCCGTACTTGGCAGATTATAAGGCAGAGTGGCACATGGCAAAGAGCTACCTCTCAGGGCGGCAGAACACAGCTAAGCGGCAAGCACACACCCGGTCGGAATGGGGGAGGAATGTCCTCAAGCACTCTTTTCCTCTCCCTTACATATGCAAACTATCCACCCCAGTGTGGGTGTAGCTCTCACACCCACAATTATTCAACTCTAATAGCCTGCCCCATGGTCGCATGAGGCTTTGGAGGGGACACACAGTCATAAACCATAACACCCTGCTAAGCATTCTTGTGTTTTTATTTCTCTTCATCTTACTGCCAGTACCCTCACCTGGCTCACCTTCAACTTTCAGTGGAACCACTGGAAATGTTTTATAATTACTTATATATTTAACAACACAGAAATAGGATTATGATCCACTCCTATCACGCCTTTGTCCTCTCTGCTGATGCTCAACATGAAATTCTTCAATAAATTTCTGAAGGGATTAAAGTCAGACTCTTACAGGACATGCACGGCTCTGCATGGCCTGGCCTATGTTTTGACTTTCCTGTCCTTCCTATCCTTAGACTCTGTAACTTCAGCTGTGGCCATGAACTTCCTTTGGCTCTCTGAGAGAGTCATACTTCTCTTGCCTTTTGGCTGTTGTATAAAATACTGCCACTTCCTGACATGTCCCACTTCTTCTATCCTCCTTTTTCCCCTTTCATTTCCCTGTGTTCCAATTGTTTGAGTCCTGCTGCACTTAGCTGTCACCTCTTCTAGAAAGGTCTCTCTGACATCCTTGGGCTATAGTAGCTTCTAATATTCTGTCTGTCCTTAATACCCTATTGAAACCTTATCAAAGAACTTTCATATTCTCAAATCATTTGTCTATCAGTGTCCTCTGCTACACTGATTCTTCAGGGCAGAGATACCTCATTTAGCCTGGTCTGTGTGCTTGCCACAGAGCAAGTGCTCAGTAATTTTCTTTTTCTCTTTTTGGCTTAAGTGCATGGTTGGGATGGATTCCCATTGGTCTAACCTTAAGAACAGAAAAAGTTGTACACAAGACAATAAGCAAAGTTGATTAACAAATGTGAAAAAATATCGTATTTTGTTTCCACCTTCATTTAACTCTGTTCCATAAATATCTTTTAACATTTTACATTTTCAAATTGCTATTTGGGTATTTTAGAAGATTTCACTGTCAATTTAATTATTAACGTGTAAGCAGACAAGTCAGTCCATCTCCCTCTCATTCTCTGCAAGCCAGGACTTAAAGAGACCTGGCTGTCTGATCATGAGGAATAAAGCACACAGGGGTTAATACTTAACCTTCCAGTCAGAGGTGTCTGAGTTGACTACTACCATAAAACTTACCAGCCGTGTGACCTTGAGAAATGAAATAGTTTATAAAGTCTTTAGCAGAGTGCCTGATACACAATAAGAATGAAACAGCTGGTGGCAATAGTGATTTATATTTGTTACAAAAATTAATATTAATTTTATCATTATCCAGCCCTAACACTGTTGTCAGACTGTGATTAAAGCATCACTGCGGGCTTTGTACGCTGTGTGCAGGAAAAGTAACCAAGAAAAACCAGCCCTATGAGGTCATTAGGAAAGAGCTAGTGCTTCTCATTGGACAGACAAGAAAACCCACACTCTGCAGGGTTAGGAGACCTGCTCCTAGTCACGTAGCTAGTCACAATACTGAGATTCAAGCCAGAACTTCTGATTCTGTAGCCAGTTCTCTTTCCACTACACTGCTCAGCCTCTGGGCATTAGTATTTCCATGTCCCATAGGCTTGTCAGTTTCTAAGATCAAACAGGACTTTGGATACCAAATATGCCTGCTAGGACTGCCTGTTCCCCTATTTCATTCATAGGAACTTGGGATGGTGGAACCATAGGGCATTCTTCCCAGGCTTTGGTATTTTGGGCTTTGGTTAATCTTCCTTCTTGGGAGCCCCTCTCTGCCAAGTCAGACTGGCTCTCACAGGGACCAAAATGTCCTTTCACAAAGTTATTTCTTCAATCTCCCCAGGACTGGGCTAGGGATGCCATCTCACCTGCTCACTCCAGTAACCCAGATATCCCTGAGTTTTTATGTTTAGTTCTTATCATGAAACCTGAACATAACATGCGTGAGCATCAGTATTTGCCAAATCCTGATTTTAGTTCTAAATTTAGTCCTCAGTGCAAACCGTAAAACCAGATAACATGGACAGTACTCAGAAAGTCATAGATTGCCCAAGCTTGATAAGTGTTAAGTCTTCATCTAGTTTTAACTATTTCTTTTGTAAAAGAGGCAACCTGGACACAGAAATGATCAGGAATAAATTTCAGGATTTGGTGGTAATGATGGTGAAGTGTGTCTCTTTGGTCCCATTCTATAATCCTTTCCATCATGTTCATATACTTCTTTCTGGAGCATTGTCAAATTTAGATACCTCTTCCAGAAGCCTACTGCCTCAGACATAGTAATCTGCCATAATTTATTGGAAGCCATTTTTATATAGGTCATTACTCTTGATCAGGATGAGATACTTTGGGGGGCTTTGTGTAACAGGAGGCTTAGAGAGGGTATTTTCTTAGTTACTTTTCTCATTGCTAAGACAAATTACCCAACACCACAAGTTAAGGGAGGAAAGGTTTATTTTAACTCAGTTTGTAGAAATTTCAGTCCATAATTGGTTGGCTGCAAGGCAGGGTGGCATAGCAGACAGGCATTGTGGAGGAAACATTCATGGCAGGTAGAAGGCAGCAAAGCAAGCAAGGGATGACCATGGTTCTTTCTATCCCTTATAGCTGATGTAGGCTACTTAGGATGAGTAGCACTCACCCCTTTAATCCTAGCAGTCTTGATCCTACCATTGCACCATGAATCAACTGCAGTGTCGTATACTCTAGATCTTGCCACCTCTGATAAAGCCCTAACTATGACTGCATGAGACGTTGGGGGAACATCTAGACACAAGCCATAGCAGGTGTATAGAAGCGTGAACATTTCTAGAGCTGTTTCAAGAATGGTGCTTATTTCTGGCTCTTCAGTACACAGAGGAAAGTGTTGCAGAAATGAACCATTCATTAGTATCTGTGAGTTAGGCCAAAAGGCTGGAAGTAGAGGGAGACTATCAGACATCCAGCTATAGGAGCAGGGTTAGGATGCAGCCTTTGGGGGATGGTCAGAGAATGAATATTGCCCTTATCCCTTATGGTACTATTGTTCCTCTTTAGGTGGAAGTGAAATCTTTGAAGGAACCACACTGAGTTAATCACTTCCTAAAAGTTTGTATACCTTCAAGTCCTACAGAGAATTGATGTTTCAGATCCTCTCGAGGGTTCTCTGAGCCAGAATTTGCTCCAGTCAGATGTAAAAGATTCCTAAGTTCCTCTGTTCTCTAAGTCTCACATCTTCTGAACCTTTACTCCCAGCCCTCAATCATGTTGCCCCATGATAGGCAACTCCCTAGATTATGGTACCGCCATGCCAGAAAGATAAAGGATATGGTCTCATTCACAACTAATGGAGAGCTGAGAGTGACTCTGAAGGAGAAATCACCTTGTGAGCATATTAAATTCCATCCCAGGTAAGGGAGGAAGCAGTGTTTCTTTATTCCTAAGTCTCCATTGTCCTTGATACCTAGTGCATGGAAGAGTTTACATAAACATCTGAAGAATCACTAGATAAATAAATGAATGAAAGGAGTAAATAAGTGTTTGAGTTAGCAAGTAAATTAATCAGCTCTCTAGGCTATAGAATATATGTTGAAAAACACAAAAGGAATTATAAAACATTAGCAATTGTTGCATACATTTGGATCAATTCTATGATGGAGGAAGATAATTTGTTTATATAATTTCTATTGATATACAATTTCTTCTTCTGTTTTGTATTCTCCATAAAGCTGTAATACAAGGTGTCTTACTTTCCTGTCTTGGGACACAATACCCAACACCCACACCTTAAAGGAGGAATGGTATATTTTGACTCATAGTTTGTAGAGGTTTCAGACTGACTCCAAGACTAGATTGGCTGGCTTGAAAGCAGGGCAGCGTGGCAGGGTGCGATGCCAGAGAAGAAACAGCCCATGGCATCGTGTCAGCAAGCAGAGAGCAATTAAGGGAGGAGGGAAGAAGATTCATCCTCCCAGGCCACACCCCCAGTGAGCCACCTCCTCAGACACCTCCCAGCATTATATCTAGGGGCAGATTCATTGGTGGACTAATTCACTGGTGAGTAACACAGCCTCATAATCCAGTCACCTCCCCAAAGCCCCACCTGTGAACACCCAAGGCTTTGAGGGAACATCAAGTTTTACTCTGTAACACAATAAAACTATAAATTGTTTTGTATCTTGAACACTTAAAATGATTTTTGGTGTTATTCCTTTCATTTCTGTAGCCCGTAGAATATTGGCTCCCAATGAACTATTTTTCACTTATATTCTCTCAAGTCTCTTGTCTGTGGGCACCACTTGGCCTTGTCACTACTAAACTCATTAACATCCTGGTAGGAAAGAGGCAGATAGAAACAAAAACCAAAGGGGTGAAGAAAGGGGTTCTAAAGACAGATAGCCCTGTAGACATGGGTCTTGGTTCACTGCCTGTCAGAGTCACCTTGCACCAGGTACTTAGCTTCTGGATTAGAACAGAGCTTACTTGCAAGTATGATGATGAGTAAGTTGGTAAGAACAATTCTTTGTATCCTGTGTAACACACAGTGAATGCTCAATTTTAGTTATAGCTGTTGGAATATTGTTATACTATTACATTATATGGCATCACATTGTATCACATCCTATCATATTACATAGTATCAATCAACATAGTAGGATACATATAATTATGTAGCAGTTCAGTGCAGTATTACATTATATATAGCAATATTATATATAGGCAGTAGTGCATTGATTGTGGCCCTGTTAAACCAGTGTATGTGGATACATTGACAGAAGCCATATTCTCCATAGACTTCTCTTTCAATCAATTCCTTAACCTCCAGACCACTCTTTATATCTCTCTTATGTGCATTCTGACAGTAGAACCCGATGTCTGCTTGTTTTTCCTCTGAGACAACCTTCAGTTACACCTGTGCTAGGCCATCCTACCCTTCCCTAAATGTGCTTCCCTTCTCATTTTGAGGCCATCTGAGTTCAGAGTCCTGAGGTAAACCTTGCATTTCAGACAGAAAAACACTTTAAATCTCATTTTTTGACCTGAGTTTCACACTTCTCCTCCAGCATTCCAAAGTCTGACTCACCTAAACAAGCCAGGTTTTAGAGTTGGTTGGAATTGTGAAAGTTGAAGGTTACTAGCGCTCAAGCACGGGGTGTAGTTGAGGCTGACAGCCTCTTTCTCTCCCTACACTGAGTCTGTGAAGTCCAGTACAGTGTGAAGAAAAAGTCAAGGTTTTCTAGTAGCTTTGGGCTCCTGGATTTCAGGCAGAGATGTGGAATTTCTACTTCTTAGAAGAAATAAGGTACACTGACACTCATAATTCTATGTGTACCCTGGGGCAAACATTGTTGGTTAATTTTTATTCTCCTTTTTCATCATCTCCTTTACATTACAGGATC
This sequence comes from Chinchilla lanigera, assembly GCF_000276665.1. Classification (NCBI taxonomy): domain Eukaryota; kingdom Metazoa; phylum Chordata; class Mammalia; order Rodentia; family Chinchillidae; genus Chinchilla; species Chinchilla lanigera. The sequence continues at coordinate 6,829,742 of NW_004955434.1, read as the reverse complement.
TTGGGGCATAGAAACATGCTCAAGGGAGATGGAGTCTTTCCCCAGCCTGAGAGGATGAAGTAAAATCAACTTGTGCCAAGTATGGAAACCCTTTTCCCTTTTTCCCATGATTAACTTGGGTTTAGGCAAATAATCTAGTTCTGAACAATGTGACCAAGCAGAAAATCTATTGTAGGTTCTTCTGAGAAGACCTGTTTTCTATTTTAGGAGAAACAGCAGTTTCTTTTCTCCCCGACTAAATGCAATTGTATGAGAGCAGAGTACTTAGGGCTATGACAACTATTTTGTGACCATGGTGCAAGAGGTCAAAGGGCAAAGGATCCAGTAGTAGGAAGATACAACACAGAGTTTTTGGTGATATCATTGAGCTGCTGAACCAAACTGGAAATACCTGCTTTTAGACCTCCCATTATTTGTGAGGTGAAGAGAGATTTCTGTTGTAGTAACTTTCTTTTCTATTGTTTGCAACTAAACACATCTTATGTGACTTAAACATTATCCAAGTTATATTGTTATCTTGTCTATTTTCATGTTTGCAGGTCCTATTGTATTGATTTTTGTATTTTTAGCATTAAGTACAAGTCCTGCTCTCAGCAAGAATGCAATAAATGAATGAAAACATTGTTAGGTGACAACAATTTTGAAAGTTGCAGAAATATGAGAATCAGGATCTAATTTTAGGTTCTATAAAACTTTTGATTGCCTTACTGTTGTTTTTTTTCTACCTGATTCTACTTTTACTAGAATAAAAGAATGACTCAGAAGAACTATAAAAAATGATTATATACAATAGAAACATACAAAGTTGTCTGTTAGTAAATAAACAATGACTGACCTAGTAGCTATTGCTAAGAAATCTCTCTTGAGAATTCCCAGAAATTCCCATCAGGCACATTTACACCTAACCCTCTGGTAATGAGTATCCCAGTGACCCAAATCAGTGTACATAAAGCAGTGAAATACTTAAAGCAATACTGCCTTAGAAAACCATAGAATATGTGTTTTGTCCATTTCTTAATAGTTTCTTTAATGTGTTCTCTCTAGCAGATGCTTTCATTGTACACTGTGGATGAGGAAGGAACAACCACATGTCTCCTTTTCTTGAAAGACCCACAAGACCAAAGCAGGGCTGATGATCCACATGGAGGTATTACCAAGTCTTGGATCCAGTTCTCTTAACATAACATAGAGATACCACTGAGTTAATAAAGATATATAACTGATGACACAGAGTCCATGAGAACTTCCCAAGTTTGGTCCTTTCTAGCCAAGATTGCTTTGGAAGGTAACAGTGTTATCAGCCTCAGTGCTCAACACTTTTCCCTACATTCTCCAGACCAACCCCTTGCCAGGGCACCCTCTGTGTGATTCACCCAGCAGAGCTATTTCAAAAGGCAAACAGGTTTGATGGCTGGGCTGCCTTTTCTAAATGGGAGGATTAAGAGTAGTGCCTTGCTTCCCTATGAATCACCAAAAATAAGGAAAATACACGTCAGACTCCATGTTCCTTCTTAACCAACCATGACTTCTGAAGACCGGAGCTCTGGTGCAGGGTATCATTGGTCCACCAGTCTCAAAGTCACCACTCAGTTCCACACGGACTATAAGTACACAAAGCCACCAAACTGAAAGCTATTAATTTTATCCCTGTTCTGCTTTCTTAGTTAGGGTTCACTAGAGGAACAGAATTAATATAAAATATACAGTGACAACTGTGAAATCAAGAGTGAAAGAATGTGAAATGGCTGTCTGCACGCTGGAGGGCTGGAAGATCTAGTCGAAGATTGAAGGCCTGGAGTTCACTGTAGCCTCCAGAATGAGTCTATGTTGGAAAACAAAAGGGTCTACATTCAAACGCTAAAGAATCTGCACTGGAAGCCTCCAGGAGCTGAAGACAAACATCCACAGGGAATGGCAAAGACTGCAGCTCCTCAAAGAAAAGAAAGGGAAGACTTCCTTCTTATTCTGTCTAGGCTATATAAACCTATCGGTTGGTGCTACTCATATCTGTGGTACGCCTTTCCTTCTCAGGATATGGTCTACTACTGATATGGTCTACATATCAGTTATTCTCAGACAGGCCCAGAGCTTTACTAAGCTGCTAGGTATTTCTTATTCAAGTCAAGTCGATATGACAATTAACGATCACATCTGCCTTTTGGAGAAATTCCTGGGAACTGGTATTTCTGCCCCTCTTTCCTAATATGTGAGCCTTCCCGCCCTCCCTTACACATTTTTGCCTACTCTCACATCACCGTGCATCTAGAGATGTTCTGGCCGTCTGCTAGTTGTTTTGTATTTATTTGTCCTTCCTCCAGAGACATTGGTACCAGAGCCTGAGATCTGGAGAAAGCATCCCAGCTATTCCATTTTAAGCGATGGGGTCCACTTATGATGACTCCTTGTGGCTCAGTTTTTGCATCTCTAAAATGAAGATTTACCACCCTTTTTCCCAAAATTCCCATGAGCTTCCAATTTATCAATGTGCATCACAGATCCTATCTGAACTGTCTCGCACCTAGACTCATATTTGTGGACCCACAAGCCTGGCCATCATGATATGTAAGACACACTGTGTATCTAGGTTTATGCACTTTGTGAAAAGACATCAAATTGTACCTAGTATTTATGCTCATATACTATGCTTCAATAAAGTATTTACTTAAATTTTTTGACTACATACTATGCTTCAACAAAATATTTACTTAAAATATTTGCAGTTAGGTCACAATGACAGAGCCAGACAGCACTTACTTTCTCACTCTGCTCTTTTTCCCCTCTCTTTAGTTTAAAGAATTACATATGCACATGCATTTATTTTAGAAAGAAAGAAAATTAAAACAGCACACAAATGAAAATTAAAAATGGAGCATGCCCATTCCCAGCACCCGGAGACAATCATTCCTAATATTTTAGCAGATGTGTATCGTCTTTACAATAAAAAGCTTATGTTAATTGTGCTTTACAATCCTTTTGATGTAATCTACCTGTAGTTCAAAAATATAATTTTAAAGTGTGTGTTCTAGTTCAGTGAATGGGTATAGTTCAACTACTTAACCAGCCCTTATTGCCGGAGATGTGCAAGGTTCCAGTATTCAGAGCTGCTGCTGTGAACAGCTTTAGTTGTAAATCACTGTGTTACGCTGGCGTTTCACTCAATCCAAATTTTAATTACTCACACCACTCATTTCAACCTTCTTTGGTGGTTTCTTGGTCTTTGAGGAAATTCAGAATTGCTTCTTTATGCTCTGTATCTTGTGGACTTTTCCTCTAAAAGATTTACATTTTACTGAAACAAATAATGAGCTTGGCACAGCCATTTTCAAAGATGGGATGAGAGCAGAGAAGCACTCTCAGCCACAAAACCCATCGGATGGAGTGGGCAGGCACTGCAGCCTCAGGATTCCAGACCCCTGATTTGCTGGAGCTGATGCAGCTCAGGATCCTTGCTGCGATCACAGTGGTTCTTGCTTCCTGAGTATTATTTGTTGTGTGTCTGCTGTGCTAATGACTGCAAATTGTTAATGGCTGTGAAAAGCTAATTGTTGTGCAAGGTGTTTCTCTCCGTCCCAATTGCCAGGGGAGCACACAGTCACTGTTAAGCAGAGACTCATTAGCGCCTCTGACACAGTCCTCCTGGGGAATCCTCACAGCAGTCTGGCAAATAAACAAGCCTCCACCCACCCAGAACCGGGAATCTGGAGGCTTTGCGCTTGGCCAGCAGTGCAGGGCGGGAGGGGCAAGGACTTCCAAAGCACTTTTCACAAAGAAACTAAGGGGCAGGACATTGTGTGTTGCTCCCCAGCTGGAGAACCAAAGAAGTGGAAAAGATTCAGTCTTTATAGGCAAGTCACCTAAAACACCACCTGTTCCAGCTGGAACAGGCTAGGTACTATGCATGGTGTTTTGTCACTTTTTCTTTTAATCACACGCCCCCCCCCCAAGATATATACTTTTTAGAGGAATGCACACAGGACCTCAGAGAATGAACGATTTCCCTCAAATTATTTTTATTCCAGTGGCCAGATTCTTTACCATTGCATTGTAATACTTCTTGAACGCTAGTGGGCCAGCTTTAGGCCTTGCTGGTGTGTGTGCATGAAGGCATGCATTTGCGGCAAAGTATTCCAACACTAAATTTAACTCATTATACTCCATGATAACTTCACTTGCTTTGCTTGTTAAAAAGTACCATATTCACCATGCTGGCTGGTGAATGTTCATTTCTTCTAGTTCCTATAAATAAGGCTTAATGTCTTCCTTTACTTCCACTGAAGTTTTGTATCCTAAATTTTCATGAAAAAATATTTGGTTAGCATTTTTTCCTTGTTCTTTGAGTTGAGTTTAATAGTTTATTGGATGAGGCACCCTGACACAGTAATACATTTTGAATTCATACTGCTGCAAGTTTTGCAAACTCTTTTCCTATTTATTGAATGGGCTCCTTAGAAGTATTCAGCTGGATATGTGCATCACAGAACTACCTCCCTGGCCCCAATTTTTAAGATGTCTTTCTATACCTTCCTTTACCCAGGCACTATAATCATTTGCTGTTTTGCACTGGTAATTTCTTCTGCAGAATTGTGCTTCTAGTTATGTACAACTTTTTCAGAAAGAAATTGAATTGGCAGCAACAGAAACTAATGAAGACTCCATGTCTCTACTAGGTAAGAAATGGTTAGCTGGAATTCATCATACATATTCTTTGCAAACACAAAGCAGTGGAGCCAGTCCTTTGGGAATGGCAGTCTGCTAACACAGGTAGATGGAAAGCAAAACACATTTACAGGTGCAGGATAAGTTGTCAGGGCAACGCAGAGACTCAGGGGGTGAGGAGCTAGCTTTGCCTGCTGTCCTTCCTATCTTTTCCCCCTGCCTCATTAGCTTAACAGGGATAGCAGGTGCCTTCATTGACTTGGCTATTCATGGGGCAAAGAGCTGGTATTAAAGTTAATGGTAAACTCTTGACCACAGTACTCAGCTCAATAATGAGATTCGGTGAGAGCAGAAAAACAAAAAATAGAAGGGTTTGTATTTCCAACTCCTTGAGAAGTGCAGTAAGAGAACTCGATGCAAATGATGTTATCAAACAGCTCAGAGAGAAAGCAGAGGAGAAGGCTCACAGATGGAAGAAAATAGCCCCCTTAGAGTCAGCCCTCAGGTCTCAGTCTAGAATGCATTATTTCAACTCAGGTTGGACATAAAACATCCCAGCATTCCAGTCGGTCATCATGGGCCACAGAAAAATGAAACCTGTTTCTAGTGTTGCTGAGCTCACCAGTGCCACCAAGTACCCTCACCCTTGAAAGAACAGTACCTTAGGAGAAATGGAATGCCTCCCTCCACCAGGTTAGCTCACAGCCCGCAAGAAGCAACAATGGGCAGATGTTTCCTCTTGTTCAAGACTGGGGAAAAACTAAAGACATTTCATGATTCCCCAAAGAACCTTCCCCTTCACCTTCACCGTATAAATAAGAACTGTTTGGGAGAAAACCAATGATAATTTTCTCCCCAAGATCATTTTTCTCTTGAATTTCTTTTCTTGGTTAATTTGCACCATCATTTGCCAAGCCAGAAACACCTTGCTTCCCTTCGTGGCTATTATTCAACTTGCATGTCCAGTAGTTCTTGCCTCCTTAACGTTCTCTGTGTGTTCTCTTCTTCAATCTCCTTAGCTCTGGGTGTTTTCTTCTTACTTTTATTTCTAAAACAGTTACTCAGAGGTTTATTTGCCCCAAGCTTGTCAGCCTCTATGACACAGTATGAGTTTTGTTTTTAAAATTCAAATCTGGTCATGCCATCTCACTGTTAAAAAATCTGGCAATTCTCCAGGGCTAAAAGTCTTTAGCTTAATAGGAACAAAATATAAGGAACAGAAGTTCTGTGCATCTTGTTCTAGTGGGGTATAGAAGACCATGAGCCATGGATAAATACCTAGTACTGTACCACCTTTTGCAGCAGGAGAACAGGGAGGGACCTGTTATTCAGGCACAAGCTATGTGGTTAGACATCAAGATTGGGCTTAAGACGGCCAAAGCTCAGGTGGGAAGTTTCTATCTGTCTAGGGCAGTAGTATGAAGTGAATCTTTGTGTCTTCCCAAAATTTGTATGTTGAAATTTTGATAATATTAGGAAGTAAGGAAGAAGGGAATGTCTTTGAAAATAATTAGGTCATGAAGGTAAGCCCTCAGGAATTGGATTAGTACCCTATAAATTGTATTATTTGTTCCTATAAAGGAATCCCAAAAGTGCTCTCTCACCCTCTTTGTACTATTTGAGGTTATAACAAAAAGTTGGGAGATGACTTTTACCAAAACACAACCAGCCTCTTTCAGCCTATAGGACCATGGAAACAAATTTTGTTGCTTAAAAGGCAGCCGGTGTATTCTGTGTTATGATAGCCTGAACTGAGACATATTTCCCCCACCAAAAAATGTAGGATAACCAATTCAATTTGAATTTCAGAAAAATCATGAGTAGTGTCTCAGATTAGGTATGTTCCATGAAATAGGTATTTGTCTGAAGTTCAAATTTTAACTGGATATGCTGTATTTTTCTTTGTTAAATATGGCAACGTTATACCAAAACACTAGATACAGAGTGGAGGATGAGGATGAGCAAAGCTCTGGAGAGCCAGGAAGAGAAATCCAAGGTCCCATACGAGGAAAAAGGACTTTTGGTTAAATATGGCAAATACAAACACAGGTCAAACTTAACTGTATGTAGAAAAATCTCAAATAATAGAGATCAAGACATGTGACAGGAAGAAAACAGAAATAGGACATCACCATAGATAACAAGTTTCAAAAAATTTAGGGAGATAGAAAGCTAGAAAGTAATATATAAATGATAACCTTCTTAGTCTAATGGAGAAAATTTGATAGAAAGAGAAAATGATTTAAGGACGAAAACTTAGAAAGGCTCAGGAATAAGGTCCGTGGAGCCTCAGAAGATATCAAGATGGAAGGGATACACTGAAAGGCAGTATGAGAAGCCAGTAACCTCCAGACACCTTCCCTGCCTCATGCTCCAAGGAGAGGAGAGCTTCACTGGGGTATATGAACCTGAGAGGTCCCAGAAGATCCATCAGACCCAGAAAAGAAGGAAACACTGTGCTGAAAACAGAATAAAGTCCACATAACAAGTATACTCACTCCCATACTTCTGCTGGGTTTTTAGGTTGTTGATGTCCTAGGTTAAAGAAAAGCCTATTGATATTTACAAGCAATTCACCAGGAAAATTGCTGATCCATACATAACTGATCCAACCAGCCCTAGCCATCCAAGAAATCTTTCATTCATTCTCCTAGAGACACATTCTCAGCCATGTACAAATAGCCAAGGATGGCTGATGTTTAAGGGGAACTACCTAAAATAAGAGTAAGACAGATGAACAGAAAGAAAGGTACTTGGAGGAAAGAAAAGACTTATTAAAAAATGTAAGAACATTATAATTTTTTCTTAAAAAGAAGTATTTTGCATCAATGAGACAATGGCATGCTATATTTTAAAAGAATAAAAGAAATAAAAAAAGCAAGAAATAAATAGAACATTAAACTATATCAGAAATAAAACATGCAGTAAAATACTTGACTTGGGAGACAAAGTCCAAGAAATCTTAGCAGAACAAATAGAGAGATGAATAATAGAAATTATCAAAGGAATGAAAACGTGTACTGCCATTTTGAAGGAGCCCATCAAGTACTTAAAATTACAAATTGAAAAGTAACAGCATGGTTGTGTAAATGTACTTAATGCCACTGAACTGTGTGGTATAAAATGGTTAAGGTAGTAAATTGTGTGGTGTGCCTCTGACCACCTGAAACAATAATAAAACAAAACACATCAAGGTAAATTACCAAGAACAAAGAGAGAATCTAAAAACTTTGTGGCCATTTGGGAAGAAAAAGTTCTCACATATCAAGCATCACACACAGCATCTGATTCAAGCCATGGTGAAAATTAGAAATAATTAGAAAATGCCTTCAGAATTCTGCAGTAAAATTATTTCCAGACAAGAAGTAATCTTAGCCAAATTGTCAATCAAATCAGCTGCAAAGTTAGAATACAGACATGTTCACACACAAGATAACAAAGAATCAGATCTGGAATGCACAAAGAGGTCATCCAAGGCCAAATCAAGACAAAAGGAAATGACTAGCTGGTGTTCAGGGCTCTTCACTTGGATCTTAGATTTACAAAGTGTGAGGTTGTCATAGGCTGCCTTAGTGCTATTCCTTTGCTCACACTTCTCGCCCTGAAAGCCTGTACTCCTAACCACATCAATCCCTAGAGACTTACACCTACAGAGCTCCAGCATCCCCTACCTCATGACATTATCACCTGCCCTTAGGATAGAAGTCATGCATACATGATCTCTCAATAGCTTTAGCTTTAGCTGGCACTTCCGATGACTTGGAGAATTCTGCCAATTTAACATCTGTCAATTCCCAATCCCTCACCAAGGCCATCTAGCATTCAGAGCCAAGTGCTTGTTTTATATTTCCAAAGCAGTCTTCTCTGCTCTGTTAGGAGCTTTGCCCACTCCTGGGAAGTGACAGGACTCATACAGAAATGGCTCAGGTGACATTGTACGTGCTGTTCTGGGAGCCTGAACAGATGACTTCTTTGCATCTCTAATTTCTGTAATTATCACTGGGGAAAATAGAATCTATGTTTCATGTCATTCCTAGAATATATATGACAACGTGCTCTTTTCGAAATCTCTTAAAGATTAGTATATTACTTTGTTTTCCCGTAAGTAAGAAACACACAGCTCCTAGCAGTTGCAGCTTTGTGAGTTCTATCCTGAAATGGCGTCACAGTCAAACTTAATTTTAAAAAATGTAATTAAAGTGCAGGAACTATATTTTGTTTCTTTCCTACTCGCATTTCACAATTACTCTATATTTCTTTTCTTGTGAATAAGAAAACAGCTGGCAAATTAGTTCATTCTTTTTATTCATTTTATCTCATGCTCAAGCTGGGAAATCCTTATAAACATAATGTTCTTTCTTTACACAAGTAATACTCGGGAGTCAATCTTTCAGTAATTTACGGAGTAGTTTCCTTTAGGTAAAAATAAATTTTTCTTAGGAAGATATAAAAGGGAATAAGACATGGTTTCCACCCTTGAGTACGCCATGAGGGAAGGTAGACATAAATGGGAAAATGCAATATAATGTGAGAGTGCTGCTACAGAGATGTGAACATTGTGCTGGGGAATTCGGTTGCCAGAGGCAAGCCACAACTGGAGATGTTGGAGGAGTCATCGCAGGAAAGTGATATTTAGTTTAGACCTTGATGTTAGGGGATTACTGAGGAGAAAAGGACCTTCAAGGCCAGGCAAATCGTTCATGCATTTGTGCATAGGGATCAGAGATTCCACTAGGGGCGTATCTGAAGAAAGTTTTATAATCAGCTAATGGAAAAATGATGTTATTCATCAAAATCCTAATTGAAAATGATATTTCCTTCCCTGGACTTTTTCGTCATTCAGTCAACTGGCTGTTCATAGAACGAGGGATTTAATGCTTTGGTTATATGTTAGGAAATCCATATTCATAAGTGTCCCATTTGTGAAATGCTCATACCCTTTGTCTAGGCAAATATCAGTTTATGTAGGTTGTCCTCGTAGAATTTGAATTAGTGCCTTCTTTAGCTCTCAGGGATCTCTATGCTTAGATAGTATGTGATATGGTTGTCTGTAAAATACTCATCTGACAAAGAAAATATGAATAGTTTTTGGCAAATCCAATCATCTTGTTCTACATACAAGCAATGGCTTCCTGTCTGCTGAGAATAAAGTACATCTTCCACCTAAGTTATTACAGGCAGAAGGGTAGACTCAAGGTATCCAAAAGTCCTTCCTAAGCACAGAATTGTGTGATCAAAATTTGTTTCTTTCCTGATTGTTTTGAACTAAGAGGCAAACAAACCTTGCCTCTTCTGCTTAACACCATTTTCACAGGCTAACAGAAGAGGGTATCTGTTGTTTATGTGAGACATGGTAGCAGGTTACCCATTGAAAGAAGTGTGCTTTGTCTTTTTTAGTGGGCTTTGTACCAAACTAAATGATTTTCCTTTGTGAATAAGTCAAATGTCATTCTCCCTCTCTGCAGGTGGGAAGATGGATTAAATGTATTGAGGATTCAAGATGAAATCTCATAGAAAACCACAGAGGCCCATTCTTAACCCTGTTACCCCGAGAGTTAGAGACTCTTGATTTTAAAATTTGACTAAATAAATCACAAGCACTACCTTGGGCCTTGTGCTAAGAAATGAGGAATACAGTGAAAAATAAGCTGCCCCACTTATCCTTTCTTTCTTTCCTTTTTTTTGGTTTTTGCTTTTGTTTTTATTTTTTTGAGTCAGGGTCTCACTATGCAGTTCAGGCTGGCCTTGAGCTCACATTGTGGTGCAGGCTGGTCTCCAACTCACAATGATCCTCCTGCCTCAGCCTCCCAGGTACTGGGATTACAGGTGTGAGCCATCATGCCCGGCTGCCCCACTTATGCTTGCATCAACTGGAAAAGGCTAAATTTTGCTGCAATGAGAAGCAATCCCCAACATGTGCAACAACAAAGGAATATTTTTCACTAAAATTCCATTTCGCTTATAAGTCAGTTAGGAACTCCACCCTGTATATTTCTCATTCTAGGAGCTAACCTGAAGAAATGACTTTAGAACACTGTTAGCCTATGGGAGAGGGAAAATGAAATGTGATAAAGCACACACCAGCTCTTAAAACTTCCACCAGAAAGAGCTATCATCTACTCATTCCTCATTGGCCAAAGAAAGTCACATTGCCACAGTTTAATTTAGGAGGGAGGGAACGACAAACCTGCCATATGCTTCAAAGAAAAGAGAGATGAAGTAATGCTGGATAAACCAATGACTGTGATAACCAGGACAGAGATGGTATTTTGGAAAGAAAGTTAGACAAAGAAGTTGATCACATTGCCGTATATTCACTGAGATGCTTGTATGAAACTCTGCTTGAGCTCAGCACTTTATGAATATGCAATCATACAATACAATGCTTTCTGATGGAAATTTTTGCAGTAACATTTTCTGGTATTTAAGAAAGCAGTAGCATGTGAGAAATACAGGAATTCAGCATGAATGAACATGCATTAGATAAGGTCAAGAACAACACAGAAAACATGAAACCTCAAATATGAAATATATTAGATATCACCTGGATACCTTGTATTATTGGTGTGAAACTTATGGTTCCAGCATTATCATGAATTAAATGTAAGTTTCTCCATTTTTGTCGTGATGTAAATATATGTAAATGCAAAAAACTTCATTCAGGTGGCTGAGTTTGATATGCAGAATAAGAAATTCCTTATTTCCAAAAAAAAAAAACAGTATCACCAGAGTGATGACACAGAAGCCAGTGCTTAAACAGACAGCCCAAAATTAGACTAGACTAGGCTGAAGGCCCGAGAGTTTCAATGGGCGATGTGGTTTGGGGACTAGATAACATAGAAAGCATATGCCAAAACTTTGCCCAAATGGTTATCCTCTTCATTAAAATAATTTAGGAAAGCTCTATATGCTTGGCCAAAGAAATGGCTGTGAACTTTCTCTGTTCTTGTCCTTGGATTGGGCAAAAAGTTTCCTATTAAATACAAAATACCCGAACTTGTATGACATACAGATGTGGCATCCTAATTTAGATTATCTATATAGTATGAAACATTTAAGGAGAAGAATTAACATATACACCCTGGTATAATAAGCACAGCATAGAGACCTGGTGAAAAAAATGTACATTTCATCTGGGGAAAGATATTTTTAATTCAGTACTATCAACCTCCTAAGGGATAGAGAGGGAAAAGTTGATGATAGAACTTAGAAAATACATGATTAAACAGTCTACTTAGTATAAAAAAAATTCATGACAGTATAAATGGGGATTTATATCCCCCCAACTGAGATAACAGCAACTACTTTGAAGACGACAATGTGCAACTAAATAATCATTGTTAATTTCCTATCATTGTATTTTGAAATTCTGTATTGTTTTCATTGCTTTTTATTCTCTTTAAAATAAAAATTATCAGTAGACATTTTCCTAATTATGACAAACTTTAAGAGAAAAAAACATAATGAAAGGAGAGGATAGTATAAAAAAGAAAAAAGCAGACTCAGAAAAGGCCCAAATTATGAAAATAATGAATCAAAGCATGATTTAAGACTAAATAGAAAAAGAGAATATATTAAAATCCAAATATATAGTCATTGCTTTAAATGAAAATGGAGTATTCTAATCATGAAAGACTAAAGAGTATCAAATAGGTTTTTAAAGTTTCCATGTAATTATCTGCTATACAATCAACATAAGGACACTAGGATTTTGAGAGTAAAAGAGTAGGAAAATAGAGTCTGGAAAAAAAATGTATACATCAGGAAAAGAAAAACTTGTATAAATATTTGAATACTAAATTTATTGAGACATCTTGAGATTAATACAATTTACCTTTGGCCTCTATAGTCATAAGAGGTGGTCAAAGCAGTAGCCAGTAGCTTCCAGACAATGAGTACTGTAGCAAACTGCTAAAATGCATATACATTATTCTTGACAGACTCTGTACATACATGAAAATAACAGAAGTTTGTTGTAGCATTATTATTATTATTTTTTATTATTATTTTAAAGAGTAAAAGAAGGACAACAAACCAGTAGGGGGATACACCGAATTACAGACAAGGTAGTAGGGCATTATCAATGGTTGTTATTTTACCTATTGGTATCTTCAAGATAGTTTCTCAGGAAAACAAATCGACAAATAATAGTGAGTTACAGACAGAAATGGCAGGAAGTTATCAATAGTTGTTGTACTATACCCTGGTTTCTCCAAAGTAGCCTCTAGGGAAAACAACTAGAGCTATACATGAGTGATCAATCAAATAATCATTGACTATTCTCAAAGGTTATTGTCGCTAACACATAGTAACAAACATACATCCATTTACGAAACAGCATAGGAGCAATACAAACCTTACAGAGTTATGGACAGATTGGTAGGAAATCATCAACGGCTGCTGCAATACATTTTGGTATCCTCAGAGTGGTTTCTCAGGAAAACAAAGATGTGCAAGAAAGATCCAACAAGTAGTCACAGCCCAAGGGTTGTGAAAAATAGCGTGTTACCTCATCAGTGAACCCCCTCACTGAGGTGTGATGGCTGGAAGGAAGGCCAGGGCTGAAAAGAAGGACCGAGAGACCAGCACCAGTGTCCAGCAACGGGCCGTCCACTTTTTCCTCTATACTCATGGTTTCGCAAGGCTCCTCCTTCTCCATGAAGGCGGTTCTACAGAATCTGAATACTGGGCACCCATGTGATCCATGAAGTCTTGGGGCAGACCTCTTTGGAGCTCCTCACGCTCCTCCACCGCAGCCTGCACAGTCAGGGGAGGAATGGCCTCCAAGGGGATCTCCCCGGGTGTTGCGCAAGGTCCTCCTGGTCTCCAGCTCCCGAATGGCTCCCGCATCCTCAGTCAGCTCGACCTCTGAGTCGTCTGGCATCGGTACTCTCGTGTTCTCCGAGTCCTTGTTCACCGGCTGCTCCTCCGCTGACTCCGGACCTTTCCGGCTCTCAAGGGCAGGGCCAAGAGCGCCCCGCCGCGTGGCATGTTTTCCCCGAGATTTCTCCGTGCTGGGATTGTTCAAGTATGACTCCGGGCGGGCCTGTCCTGTCGGTGCTTCTCTGTGGCCTGGCGAGTCTCGACCGCGCGGCATAGGAGCATTATTATTATCAAAGCATACTTTTGGTGCACTTGTTTTGGTAAGAATGTAGAGAAATTGCATCCCTAGTAAATTACACATGAGACTATAAAGTTTTGTAGGCACTATAGAAAATAGTATGGTAGGTCCTCAAAAGATTAAACATAGAATTAACTTATATCCAGCAATTCTGCTTCTAGAAGTAGATCCAAAAGAATAGCATAGCATTTGAACAGTTATTTTTACATTCCCATTCTTTACAGCACTATTCACTATAAGTGAAAAGGTTGAAGTAACCAAGAATCTATTAACAAGTGAATGTGGTATATGTAAACATATATCCATAATCCAAATGCAGCATATGCATACAATGGAATATTATTTATCCTTAAAAAGAAAACTCTGACATATACTACCACAAGCAGGAACCCTAAGGACATTTCTTAAGTACAATAAGCCAGCCGCAAAGAGATAAATATTTTATGTTCCCACTTATATGAGGCACCCAAAGTAGTTAATTTATACAGATAGGAAATAGAATAGAGATTAACGGGGGTGAGGTAAGGAAGAGTGGCTGGGGAGTTATCATTTAATGACATAGAGTGGAGTTTTACAAAATGAAGAGTGCTGGAGATTGGTTAAACAACGCTGTGAGTGCAGTAAAAATAGTGATGATGAGAAATTATGGGGTTTCTTTGAGACAGGATCTTGCTGAGTAGTTCAGGCTGACCTGGACCTCTCCATGTAGTCCAATCTTGCCTTAAACTTGAAGAGATCCTCTTCCCCCAGCCTCCCAAGTGCTGGGATTTCCAGTGTGCACCACAATGGCTAGCTTTTTATGTATATTTTACTGGTACTAAATTTTTTAAAAATTCTAAGTAGCAGAAATGAAAGAAGAAATGTACAACTCCATAGATGAATCTCTTGTATTAATTATCGCTGAATAGTGCAATGTCCCAAAACTTAGCTTCTTAAAGCAATCAACACAGTGTTTCAGTAGATTATGAATCTTGATGTACCTTATTTGGGTTCTCTGACTTAAGATCTCTCATATGACAGGTTTAGTCTAAAAAAGATCTGTTTCTAATGTAGTTGCAAGATTCAGTTCTTGAAAGCTATTGGGCAGTCAGTGTCACTTGCTTTTGCTGAACAAAAGCTTTTATCAGTTCCTTGCTACAAGATCACTCTCTAAGGACACACAGCCAGCAGAGGATATGAGTATTTTTGTAATCCACTCTTAGAAATCACTTTTACTATTCTGTTCCCTAGAAGCAAGTCACTAGGTCCCGCTAAGGAGAGACAATCACAGAAAGGACATGAGTACCAAGAGATGTGAATTGTTGAGAGACATCAACAGAAGCTCCCTGCAACATTTTTAAATAACTGGTAGAATAAACAGAAAGAATTACATAACAACGGAGAAAATATGAACAATAAAGCCTAGAGTCTTGAGCATTAGAAAACAGTGACCCCAACAAATACAGAATATATTATTTTCAATACAAATGAGCCATCTACCAAATGTAGCTTTATGTGTGACCATGAAGCAAGTATTTATTAATTTTATATTTAAATAATAATATTTTTATTGTGGATGTAATTTAGAAGTCAATAACAAGAAATTAATTGAATATCTCCAAACATTTTACAATTAAATAATAGTCTTCTAAGTATCTCATATGTTAAAGAAAGAATCACGACATTTAGAAAATACATTAACTGATTACAATGGGAATAAGACATATCAAAAGCTATGAGTTATAGCTGAATCTATGCTGTGATATAATTTCTGATTTTTTTAAAAATATGTAAATAACCAAGTATAAAATACAGTAATTAACTTTAAATTTTAATTATTGAATGCCAATAATAGAATCCAATAAATAATAAATACAGAGAGATATAATGTTTGAGATTTTTAAGGGAACCAACTTGTCCTAGAATTCCAAAGAAATAAGAAAATTACATGTCTTTAAGGAGTATCAGCTATTTTACTACTCTAGACTAAAAATGAAACTACTTTTTCTGGTAATACATTAGGAATGGTATCTATACTAATCTTTCTAATACTAAGAATGAAACACCAATGATAAAATATAGAAAATACCTTTTTAAAATCTCTAAGAAGCAAAAGATATTTACAAATTCAAGGTGGAAACTCAGCGATACAAGAGGTCCAAGGAAACTGCTTTTGCTTTGAGGACATTTATCAATTATGATAGACTTCAAGTCCAATTTTTCCTCATTGATTTTCTGTCTAGATGATCTGTCCATTATCAAAGGTGGGTCCTTGAGGTCCCCTACTATTATTACATTATAGTTCAACTCTCCCTTTAGATATGTTAGCAATTATTTTATGGATTTAGTTGCTCTGATGCTAGATATATATAGTACTTTTTCTCTTGATGAATCAGCCCCTTTGTCATTATAAAATGACCTTCTTTATCTCTTTTACTATTTTTGAGTTGAAATCTATTTTACATGAGTATAGCTACCCACCTGCTTTCTTTTGATTTCCATCTGTATGAAATATCATTTTCTATCACTTCACTTTCAGTCAGTATGTATCCTTATCAGTAAAGTGAGTGTTTTGTAGTGGGTCTTATTATTTTAACTCATCCACCTACTGTATGTCTTTGGATTGGAATTTAACTATATTCAAGGTAGTTATTGATAGATAAGGACTTGTTGCTACCATTTTGTAGCCTGTTTTCTGATCGTTTTGTAGATCCCTTGTGGCTTTTTTTTGCTGTCTTTCTTTATGATTTGAGATTTTCTTTGGGGGCATGGTGTGAGTACTTCACTTTTCTAGTTACTGGTGCTACTATAGACATTTTTACTTTGTGGTGATCATGAGGTTTTCATAAATGACTTATACATGAAATAGGCCATTTCAAGAGATAGTAAATTAACATTAATTGCCTATAAACACTGCATTTCCATTACCACTTTTACCTTTTATGATTTAGATGTTAAGACTTAGATGATTTTGAAATTTGTATTCCTTAACTATTTATTCCAGTTACAACTGTTTTTAATAGTTTTATCCTTTAAGCTTTATAGTTTAAAGAAGATATATCATGAAGACAAAACTACTTCAAGCAATATCTTCACAATATTAAAGTGACTATAAATATGACTATGCATTACTTATACCTTTGATTTTTCTGTTTTCATATGTTTTATGATATTATCCAGGAGTCTTTCATTTCAGGTCAAACCACTTCCATTAACTCATCCTCACAGTGATGAATTCCACTAGCTTTTGTTTATTCAGGCAAGTTTTTATTTTTCCCTCAATTCTGAAGGACAGCCCTGCCAGGTAAAGTATTACAGATTGGTAGTTTCCTTTTCTTCAGCATTTTACAGAATGTCTGCCAAGAAATTCTCTTATAGCTGTTTGAAAAGTCCTTTGAATGCTATTTCTCATCTCTTTCTGCATCAAAATTCTCTGTCTGAGTTTTAATGATCTGATTATGATGTGTATTAGTTAACTCCTTTTTGGATTAAAATGGGCTAGAGACTTCTGACTGTCCTATACCTTTATGCTGTCATCTTTCCCCAGATTTAGTAAATTTTTAGTGATTATTTTCTTAACCTTTGATAGCTCATGGTCCAAAAAAATTATAGCAGAGTTTGTGTGTATCCAAGTGATACATTCATTCACAGTATGTACTGAAATATGTAAAAAGTTAAAACAGCAAATTTACATTTGTTCTATTTTATGTAATAGAAAACATGATTTTAAATTTAATGTCTATTATATGTAGAACTTATTAAAGAAATATAGCAGTATTTACATTTTGCAGTATCTCTCCTAGACAATACAATGTTAAATATTCACACCCTCACACAACATGTGTTGTAAGCAAATTGACCTCTTAAACATTATAGCTTAACATTAGTAATTTACACACAGCTACTCATGACCTTCAGTCAATGTACCCAACATATATAACAATATTTTTTAAAAAGAGTTTGCTTTTATTTCTCAGATCAGATACCACTCCCCTCAGATTAAATGTTTTCTTGGCCCTTTTTATTTTTCCTTTCCATCTAAAACTCCTATGTGAAGGTTTGTTCTATTGATGGCATCCCATAATCATATAAGCCTTCTTGATTCTCCCCCCATTTCTGATTATATAGCTTTTGTTTTGGTTTTTGCTTTTTCCCCCGCTCATTTAGGGCTCTGCATTTTCCTGGGGCACTGGCCCAGCCCATAGCCCATATTCTATCCCTGAAGGAGGTCAAACACCAGCACTCACACCAGAAGTCAAGAATTTCTGAATCGGGAAAGTAACTTTGCCTCCCTCTGCCTCAGTTTCTACATCCCCACAATGGGATTGAAACCAGATGCAAACGAGGGAGAACTTGGAAGACTGGCAGGTGCCTGGCCCATGGTGATGGCTTCATACACCATGCTGTTAATGCACCCGAGTTCAGGGGATTATCTCCTAATCGCAAGTGATTTCAAGGTGGCCCCTGAGTTTTGCAGATTAAAATGCAACAGACCCCAAGGCTAGAGGATCACACAGCCACCGGAGGATGGTGGCTGAAGATCACACAGCCACCGGATGTCCTCAGAGAGTACGGGTGGGATGCATCGGGGACCCAGACCCTTGCTCCAAACACGCTGTCTGGGGGCTTTCAAGGACCCTGGGGCATGTTGCATCCCAGCCCAGCTCAGAGGGCCAGGAAACAGGCGTGGGCAGCTGAGGGCTGTGTGTTTGTCTGTGTATGTGGGGTTTTTTTGTTTGTTTGTTTTGTTTTGTTTTGTTTTGTTTTTGAGCTATGTAATCCAGGCTGGCCTTGAATCTGATAATCCTCCTGCCTCAGCCTCCCAAGTGCTTGGATTACAGGCGTGCACCACCAAAACAGGCTCCTATAGTCTGGATTTTAAATGTCCTCCCAAAGGCCTGCCACACGTTAAAGGCCAAATCTTGGCCTGCCATTTTTGGAAAGCAATGACACTTTTAAGGAGCAGCGCCTGGTGGAGGCCTCCAGACCATTGTGGGGGCTTTGACCGCGGCTGGCCTCCCTCCCTTCCCGCTTGCTTTCCCTTTTCCTGCATCTTGGCCACGCTGTGAGTGGCTCTCCCACTGGGCTGAGCCGCCTTGCCACGACCCAGAGAAACTATCGGCCAAAATCAACCTTTTCCCTTTCTGGGATCTGAGGCAGGAGGATCACAAGTTCAGGTCTTGCCTGGGGAACTCAGCAAATCCCAGTATCAAAATAAAAAATAAAATGGGCTGGGAACATTGCTCAGTGCAAAGGCTCTAGGTTCAGGCCCCAGTACTGCGGGAAAAAAGCTTTCTCAGTTTTATACAAATGCCGGTTTGAACCTCTGAGGTGCTCCTCCTTGTAGGGTTGGCACACTAGGAGGGGACAGAAATGGCCTGCTAGGGCGGGCCAGGAGTGCTGTGCTCCGACCTGTCTGGGGACTGGGCTGTGTGAGGCTCTTGGGCACTGCACCCAGCCGGAAGCGAGGAGGAGACTTGCCCTCCCTCTCCAACAGCTCATAGTGTGGAAGGGAGCCGATCAGCAGGAAAGTGGAGGTGCATGTGATGGCTCCGTCTCCTACATAATTTTAAATAGTCTGACTTTATCTGTTTTTAATGATTCTTTTTTTCTGCACTGTCAAGTCTGTTGCAGAAGCTTCTTATTGAATATATCTGCTTAATTATTGTATTATTTGTTTCTAGAAATCTATTGGAATTTTTTGTTTATATTTTTTTGTCAAGCTTCTAATTTTATTAACCAGTTGTTTTTGAGATTGCATTGTAGTTTCTATTTGTATTTTCTTTTAGTTTCGTGAACTTCTTGAAGAGGATTAGTCTGAATTTTTTTTCAGTCATTTCATAAATTTGCATTTCCTTGGGGTCTCTTATTTGGGCCTTACTAATTTTTTTCAGTGTCATACTGCCCTTGCCGTTTCCGTAACTTGTATCCTTGCATTCGTGTCCACATATCTGAGGAAACGACTACCTGTTTTGGATCTTACAGGTATGCATTTGTAGAGGTAGAACTTTGTTTGTCTAGTCGGGGATTCTGAATGGCCAGCTGTTCATAACAACAGACAGACCTTGCTGTCAAGTTTTCTAGTTGGGATTGGGGTCTGCCAGTATTTTGAGGTCATCTGGAAATATTGGCTCTGTTCCATGATCTCACAAAATCACTAATTGGACTCCATAACCAGACAGAGCTATTAACTGGGTACTGCAATCACCTCTTACCGGGCAGGGTTATAGGCTCTCCTCCCTGGATAGGCAATACTGCTATTGGAAATCTGTAGTTGGAGAGTTCCATGACTGGGTGCAGTTCTTTGGCAGCAGTAGTTACCCATATGGGATAGGCCAGGGCACAGACACGCACGGATGTGTTCTTGTCTCATCTGGAAAAGCCTTAAGCGTGGTGCTGAGACTTTGTGGGGCTACCACTGGCTGCTGGGGTGGGGCAGACCAGATACTCCTCTCTGCAGATAATTTCTGACCAGCACTTGCCTTCTGATATGGGGAAGCCTTAAGCAGAACACCATAACTTCCTGGGATTAGTGCTGGCTGTTGAGATTAAATGAAGCTAAAAGTTCCTCTCTGCAGATATTTCATGTCCTCTACTGTCTACTCAGATTGGGAAAGTATTGGTGATAAATTTGTGATCCCCTGATGTTGGATGAGGCCAGATTCTCCCCCTTGAAGGTAGTTGCTGACCTGGCCTTGCCTCTTGGCCTACAGAAGACTTAAAGAGTTGCCCATTGGAGTTGGGCAGGGATAGACATTTCCCTCTGCAGATATTCCAGGGTCTGCGCTTTCCTTTTAGCCTGGGGAAGAGATACATAGGGTTGGGCAGAAAGCTGGCTAGGAACTTGAATCTGGCCACCTATCAACTATGATTCCTGCAAAGTGATGTTATTGGCTAGTTTCTCTTCTGGAACACCTCCATCTGCTAGATTACAGACCTGCTGCCAATATCCAAGCACTGGTTGTTGTGGTCCCCACCCCCATTCTTTGTTTTTAATTGAGTCCAGGTGCACCCAGTGTTTCCCATGGAGCTTTCTGTGATGAGCCTCAGAATGATGGGGAAGCTGAATGCCTGCTCTTCACACTGTAGGAATCATAGGCCCAGAGTAGTCCGCTATGGCTAGTGGTGTGCTAGTTTGGGAAATGAGTAACATGGTCAAGGTTAAACGATTCCGTTTCCTTTCAGTGTGATTTTCTCAGATTTCTGGTGACTCAGGTTTGTTCACACTTTTCTGAATTCAGGAATATTCATAAAAGTGCTCTTGTCCATGAATAGTTGTATTTGGATTTTTGTGAGGGGAACTGAAGCCAGAGAACCCCTATTCTGCCATTGCTGATTTTAGCTGCTAAGTCTGTTAGGGTTAAATCTAAGTATTCATGGGATCATATGCATAGTAAAAGATAAAGTTCAGACATTCCCAAAGTAGCAAGCCCAGTGTGTAATCTCCCACGATGCTAGAAAGCCCTGATGATGCAGGGCTGGTGAATCTATGGCGCTTGAAGATATGGTGTGCTGCAGCTGTCTGTTATCACTGAAAGCTCTAAGAAGGTCATCATCACTGGGTGATTTCAATATGATAACAGCCATGAAGTGAATTGCTTCATTTGAATTTACAGGCCAAATTCAAATCACCAGATAATACAAAACTATCACAAAGTATTACTCCCCATTTTTTTTTTAAATTAAAGGATCACAAACTGATAGTACTCACAGAGAATGGCAGAGGAAAAGCAAAGTCTATCCAGAGAAATGTTCTTAATCTCAGTTCTCAGGGTTCCTAGAAATAATTTTCCCAAGGAAAATATTCAACAGACATAAAAATTCAACCAAATAAGGACATAAAACTTCATGAGCATGTAGAGTAGCAATGACAGACAAGCAAAAGACCACCAAATTTTTCAGAATATTAGACACACAATATGAATAATTATTCCTATACTCCACTGAAATTATAAAACATAAAGTTAAAACTGCCTATAGAGAACAAGAAACTATTAAGAATAGCCAGCTATTTTATAAATGAAAAGTATAAATCAAGTATTCAAAAGAACCAACTGGATTCTGTAAATGAAAAATGTACTTCAAATTGTGAAACTCAGTCAAACGGTATGATATCCAATTAGTTTTAGCAGAAGAGTGTTAATGACCTGAAATATGTCTCAAAAAATTACCTATAATGAAGTATAAAGACATTGCAAAGTAGAAAGATGAAGATGAAATTAAATACTTGAAAAAGTAAGAAGATTTAAATACACATTTTAAATTTAATTTCAAGGAGAAAATTAAAAAATCAGATGTAGCAATATTTACAGGTTAATGAAGTGATATTTTTGACTACCAAGTCCTGGGGGGTTTGTTTTCTTTTTTCAAGTGCCTAGTAAGTCTGAAATAAAAGATATAAGAAGAAACTTATATTAAGACACATCATAGAAAATCTGTAAGACATTAAAAATAAAAGCAAATATCTAAAAATAGCCATAGAAAACAACATCACATTTTCATTTAGATGGAACAGACTGGGCCCTAGTGGAAGAGTACCCTGGAGTAACATCTTTAAGGGGCTGAAAAACAATACCAAACTTAGAGTTCTATACCAGCCCAAAATATCTTTCAGTGATAATATTTTCAGGGGAAAAAACTAAGAAATTTTGTCATTAGCAGATATTTACTAAAGTGAACTTTAAAGGATGCTCTCTAGGAACAGAAAAGAAAGTAATACATAGGAAATCTAAACAAATATTATGTAAAATAACATTTCAGTTGGGGATGTGGTAGTCAATTTAGTGAAGCTCTAAGATCTTGTAAGGAAATGGTGCAGATATTGATTACATTTAAATTTGAAATGGTAAATACGAACGTTGTAAAGTACAGGGCTGTCCATTAAATACATAGAATCAGAATTATCATACAATACTACAAAAAAGACAGTTGTGTACTATTTATGAGAAACTTCTAAAATAGAATGATATAGAAAGAGTAAGAAGTTTACAAATAGAGAAGATATTATGCTAAGAGCAAGCAAAAGAATTTCAAGGCAAAATAAATAAATCTGTACTCATCATATTAGGAAATTTTAGCATACTTCTGTGAGCAACTTACAAACCACCAACAACAAAAAATAAAAACACTCATCTAAGTACATAGAAAATTTGAACTATTGACTTAGAGTGTATCTTAGAGTGTATTTACACAATATTGTACTCAAGAACAGCAAAATACTCTTTTCTTTCTTTCCTCCTCTTTTCCTTCCTTTCTTCCTTCTTTCCACTCTTCCTTCCTTGCTTGTATAAGCAAACATGGCACATTCACAAGAGTGACCCCATCTGGGTAAGGCTTCAAAACTGTCAGAGAACTGAAGTGTTCCCTGGTCACAGTGCAAGAAACTACAAATGATAAGGGGGAAAACACCTGTAAATTTTTTCTGTATACGTATTTGAAAATTAAAGAAATATCCTCAGTAACCCAAGAGTCAAAGCAGAAATCATAATGAAAATTAAAAATAGTTTCAGTAACTATAACAAAATAATTCAAACCATATAGAATGCAATTTTAATAATACTTCAAACGAGAATGGGAGCAAGAGATGGAGGGAGGAATGAGGGAAAGAAGGGAAAGGAGATTTTTTTTAAAGAGCTCAAAAATGGAAATAGAACTTTTTGACATGGGAAGAGAAGAAGAGTTGGCGGGAGCAGGGAGAGGTGGGAGGTTAAGGGGACTAAAAAATTAAGATGTGTTCTGTAAATATGCAAACTTACCACAAGAAATATATAATCGTTATGTACTACAAATTTGTACTAATAAAAGATAAGTAAAAGTAAAAATAAAAGATTATTCCCTTGTACAGTCATATAGAAGATGGGTTAAAATTAATGAGCAAATAATAAGAGTAATATTAATGATAATCAAGTCAGTCATCTCAAAACCTTAGGATAAAAGAATGGTAAAGTAAACCCAAGAATAGACGAAAGCAAACCATAAAGATAAGAGTAGAATTTAATAAAAGAGAAACAAACAAAATGAAAAGAATTAACAAGACCAAATGTTGATTTACTGAAAAGCTAATTGACAAAGCACTGGCAAGACCAAGACAATAAATATCAGAATGGAGAAGATGCCATGACTGTAGAAGTTGCAGACATTAAAAGGTAAGTTATTCTGAACAACTTTGTCTAATTTAGAAACTTTTAATGAAATTCATAGAAATACATAATTTACTAAACTGTCTTTGACCTGAAAAACAAGCTCAGACTTGACTATTTCTCAGGCCTAATTCCAAAATTCCCTAAAGAGAAAATTTAATTTGCCAGCCTTCAGTTTAGATATATAGCACGCACAATCAATTAATACTAGGCTGTTTCATTGAGTTGTAAAACCGTATCAGCCAGGGGGTCAGTGCTAAGAGGAAAGAGGAAAGTTCTCAGAGGAATGGGGTCGTTATGCAGAGGAGATATTCCAACGGAAATGCACAAGACCTACAACAGCATTTATCACGTGCATTAGAAATTTCATGTATGTCTTTGTTTCCCATCCTATCAGAGTTCTTCAGGACAATTCTTAGGAGAATATGTGGGATATAATGGTGCCTGATCTATGTTCATTATTTCTGCCATATAGAAAGATAAACTCAAAGGCTTTATAGGTAAATGAATGCAACTTGAAAACGTAATGTTAAGTGAAATAACTCAGAAATAGGAGTTTAAATATTTTGTAGTTTCTCTTGTATGAGAAACTCTGTCTCTATACACACGTCATATATATAAATATATATATATATATATTTATATATATCATATGTATAGACAGAGTCCATCAAAAAAGTATACACACATCAAGAACAGAAAAATAGTATGGTGTTTTTTTCAAAAGATATGTTACCCTCATATGGGTGACTCCAGAGGATGTCATATATCACAGAAAATCCACTACACTGCTGGCCCTTAGAGAAGAACTTAAAAACCCATGTGCAACAGTCTCAATGATTGAGGTCACCCAAGCAGAAGTTCACTATACTAATAAATGTCTGGAAGCTAATAGCCACCACTTTGAGCACCTCTTGTAATTGCAGAGCCTAAAGTAATTGTATTAATCTCATGATGCCTCAGTAAGTACAATATTAAGATATTTATACAAGTTTTTCATTTCCTAAAGTGTGTATATATTTTTGGTGGACTCTGTGTATGTGTGTGTGTATGTATGTTGTGT
>NW_004955434.1:6802307-6803909 GCF_000276665.1 Chinchilla lanigera | reverse complement strand
TTAAAAAAAAATAAAATTTGAGGAAAAAAGAAAAAAAAATGTACTTTAAGGTGCACAAATAACTTCAAGACTGAACAAGTTGAGTACACTGAATTGATGTGATTTCCTGAGAAATTGTGAATATGCCCAATGCTGGCCTTCATCTTGATCTTTCATTTGTTGCACACAGATTTTAGGATATCCTCCTTCCATCTGGGAATGGGTCACCTTCCTTAAAGACTAATCCAGTAACAGACTGAGTCTCTGCCCTCCAGGCACCCATGGCAGACAGGAGGTCCTCACTCAGAAGCCCCAGGGACTTCTGGGGGGGGGGCGCATGTAGCCCCACCCAGCACACACCCTGAACCGAGTGTGCCAGTGCTCCAAGAGCTACTGGTCCCACAATTCGAGCCCATATTTTACTCACACGTCCATGGTTCCCAGCTGAAACTCGTAGAGAGAGCCAGGTATTTCCCATCTACTTCCTGAGGGCAGAGGCAGGTGACCCAGGACCCTGCCACCATTACAGACTGAGTCTCTGCCCTCCCTGCACCCACAGCAGAGAGCAGGTCCTCGCTCGGAAGCCTCAGGGACTTCTCTGTCTGGTGGGGGGGCGCGTGTAGCCCTGCCCTATGTGTGCCCTGCACCAAGTGAACAAGTGCTCCAAGAGCTGCTGGTCCTGCAGTCTGAGTCCATGCTTTACTTTCACCTGGAGTCCCTAGGGGGTCGAAGTCATGGGCAGTCTGTGATTGCTGCCCATCTGGCCTGCATCTGGTTCCTGTATGTGTCCTGAACTGACTGGAGACACAGAATCAGGTGGTTCACAAACTGTAGACCCTGAAGTTTGTGTCTGGGTTTTGCCTGTACCCTGAACTTCCTGGGGACATAGGTCCACTGGACCAGGATTGTCACACCAGTGCAACCCGAGTCTGGGCCATGCACATGCCCTGAACTAAAAGGGGATGCTGGATCAGACGGTCTGCCATCAGCTGACTCCAAAGCCAGTGTCTGAGACTGGGGATAACTAGATACAAATCAACAACTTCCAGAAAACCCAAGACTAAGTAGCACTTCTCAGAGGTCGCTCAGGGGCAAACCTGACCAACAGGAAAACTAGGGACACTAGTGGCCTTTGCTGTGCAGCTACTGAAGAGGGAAACTGAGCTTTCTGCATCCAATAGCAAACATGACAAAACAAAGAACTAAAACACAATCCCAGAACTCCACCCCACCCAGAACAAGTACAGGAGACATCGACATAGGAGAACTTGGTAAACACATGCCTGAAACAGCTGAAATGATTGCAATACAAGTAAAGAAACAACTCCATAAGGCCATAGAAGAGATGAGATCAGAAATAATCTCTCAGGCAAAAAATGAAATGACAATAATAATGAAAGAATTTGCTCAAAAAGTCTGAAGAAGAAATATATAAGAAAATAGAAGAACAAAGTCAAAGGACACAAGCATTAAATGGAAAATATAGAAAGGACTTAGAACACGTGAACCAGATTCAAAGAGACTCCCAAGAAAACAAACCTGCCATCGACAGCTACCAAAA
Source organism: Chinchilla lanigera (assembly GCF_000276665.1). Lineage (NCBI taxonomy): Eukaryota > Metazoa > Chordata > Mammalia > Rodentia > Chinchillidae > Chinchilla > Chinchilla lanigera. The sequence continues at coordinate 6,802,369 of NW_004955434.1, read as the reverse complement.
TCACTTGAATGAAGCTGAAGATAGAATCTCAGACTTTGAAGACAGCATGGCAGCTAGTGACC
>NW_004955434.1:6770583-6801358 GCF_000276665.1 Chinchilla lanigera | reverse complement strand
ATATTGCATGTCTCTATCTGTTTTCTTGAGAAACTACTTTGAAGATATCAATATGTAATACAACAAGCATTGTTAATTTCCTACCACTTTGTTTGTAGCTCCATATTGTCTGTACTGTTCTTTTGCTATTTTGTAAAATGTTGTCTGTCTGTTAATGCTTTCCTCCTTTTATTTTTAAAATAGAATTTAAAAAAAGACTAATCCAGAATTCTGTTTGCTTTGTGGACCTTCTCTACATTCCTTTGTCTTTCTTTGTTAGCTCCCAGAGATTCTGATTCCTAATTGCAATAGAATGCATTAATGCCAGGTGAATTTTCTCAAACACTATCCTCCCTATATATGTTTGATCATGTTATTTTCCTTTATAAAACACTTTGGAGTGAGTATTTAAATTTCACCACACAGATTTGGATGCTTGAGAAATATATTTTTTAAAAAGTTCTGTGAAGTGTAGGCCGTTACTCTTATATCTCCCAGGAAATCCAATCACAGTAATTAATGGGATCTATTCTTCTCCCTGGAGTTAATACAAGAGTCCAGGAAGCTTAGATAAGTCCAAGAAAAAGATATTTTATCTGCTATGACTACCACTGAATCCTCATTTTCCAAGCCTATGTAGCTTCTGAAGTGTGATCCTCTCTGCAGCTTTTTTGTCCATTGAGGTAGAGAGGTCTATGTCTCTATCAGAGCAAGAGTGTGAGGAATATACCTTCCCTGAATCACCTCGATAGCAAGGCTACCCTTTTGTGTTCTGACTCCGGTGCACTACCAGTTTTTTCCTCTTGGAGGTACTGAAGACTAAACCTACTGAACTATCTCCCCAACTCTTTCTAATTTTTTTTTTTAATTTTAAGACTAAGTTGGTAAGTTGCCCAGGCATGGCTTATATTTGTAGCCCTTCTGCCTCAGACTCCCAGAGAGTTGAGATACCAGGCCTGTGCTATTGTACCTGGATAGGAACTGTTAGTTTCTACTCCTTCCCCACCTGAAGGAGTCCTTCCCTGCCTGGCTGCTTATTCTCAGGTGCTCTCCTCACTCCCTTTCCCACCCAGGACACTGAGCACAATCTCCTCAAAGACCGTTTTTCAACACACACAGTGTTTTTATAACAGCTTCTACTTTAGCTCTGCCAAGTCTACAGGGCAAAGGAAAAGTCCAGGTTATGTTTTTGAAAGAAGAGTGGTAGTACTGTATATGTAAACGTGAAACATGCAAAATAATAATGATAATAAATCATCTTGTCACACCTTCTAATATTCACAGTTTCCATAGAGTTCAAGATCCTTAACCTGGCTTTGAAGGCCGCCATATCTGGATTCTGTCGCTTTTCTAGTTTTTACCCTTCTCTACATCTTTTAAGCTGTGCAGAACTTCTAATAATTTACTGCCACATTCTCTTAAGACACTGTCATGGCTAAGTGATACTTTCAAATATCTCTTTCTGTATCTCCACCTTCCTGGGAAATCCCAGTGGTTTACACCTTGCTCTAGTTATGCATCTGTACAGTTGTAGCTTGAGGCTTATCTCCTCGAGGAGATCTGTTCCCAGGTAGGAATGGCCTCTTTCTTCTGTAGATTCCATATGCCTTATAACATTTCAATAGTGTTAATAGAAATATGTGTGTGACATTACTGTTCCATAAGATCCTGGAGGACAGCAATCAAGACTATTTCTTCATTCCAGTATCTAGCCTATTACATCCTTATGAGTAATCCCCCGCCCCCAGTAAATACAGGGAATCAAAAATAGATAAAATAGAGAATCAGCATTGTTGGCCTACAAACATAGGGACATAGACATCTTAACTCAGAGGTAGTGTGTATAGGTGTATGTTTTGTCACCAGCTATAATCTAGAGTCATCCTATGTGTGGTAAACATCCTTCAAAACTAGTTTATACCAGGACCCTAATTTTTTTTTTCTTTTAGTACATTCTACCTTAACTTGCATTGGATTTTTTATTGAAACCCTAGTTGCTGGGACTACTGTTGAAGATTTCAGCAAAAGTTTAAATCAAAGATTCCAGATTAGCAACTGAAATTCAGAAATCAGACTATATTTTGCTTAGCAGAATTTTTTAAATGTTACTTTATTAATACATGTTAATATTATATTCACGGTATATGTAACACATCTTCATTCTTTTTACTTCCCCTTCCCTTTTCCTCCCTCTGTCTCTTGGTCTCTTTCCCACTAGCATCATTATTGTTTGATTTCTTGATGAAAGCCATTCATTCTGGAGTAAGATGGAATCCAGTGTTGTTTTACTTTCTATCTTTCTAATGGTCAGAGACATTGAAACATTTTTTCCTGTATTTATTGAATATTCATACTGCTTCTGAGAAGTATCTATTCATTTTAGTTCCTCATTTTTTGATTTGGTCTTTTGTTTTGAGGGGTATTACATCTTGTATCTAGATGTCTCCCCAGGGCTTCATGTGCTATATAGGTGGGGCTGTTTGGAGCTGGCTGGATCGAGGATGTGTGATATTGGGATTAAGTGTACATAGTACTAAATTAGTCGATTGATTTGAATTAGCACAGTTCTGAATATGGATAATGGGGGCCCTTCCTGGGTGTATGTGGCATCACCCAAAAGGCTTGTAGCCTAGATGAAATAAAAGGGAAGGAAGGCAGGCTTGCTTCCTCCTGCCTGCTCAGGCATGGACTGCTTCTCCTCTGTGATGCCCCTCTGCCACGCCACTCTGCCTTAGAGCCAGCCAACTCTGGACTGAACCCTTGATAAACTGTAAGCGGAAATCAACCTTTCGTCCTTTAACCTTGGCTATTGGGTATTTTGTCCCGGCAATGAGAAAGTAACTAAGACAGATTTTGATAACAGGAATGGGGTCATTGCTATGACTGAACCTGATCATGTGGTACTGCAGCCTTTGAAACTGGCTTGTAGGAAGAGTTTGGAAAAGTTTGAACATGCCAGTTAAAGAAGTAGCCCTGGAATGCTGTGAGTCATATTCTTGTCAGATCTCGGAGGACCAGAACGTTGGGAGTATTCACAGGTAAAACTATCCTCTTAGGACTGCTTTCATAGTCCCATAAGTTCTGGTATTTTTTTTTAATAGGCATTATCCTTTGAATCTAGGTATTAGTGTTTTCTTTCATTTCTTCTGTGACCCATTTTTTTAATCCAAAAGCATATTGTTTACTTTTCATTTTTTGTATAATTTCTGTTTCTATTACTATTAGTTCCATTGTATTATGATTTGATAGTATGTATGGAATAATTCTATATTTTTTGCACTTAAGCATGCTTTATAGAATAGTATGTAGTCTGTTTTGGAGAAATTTCCATGTGCTTCTGGGAATAATATGTATTTTGTTGCTGGATGGAATACTAGATGTTTATTAAGTCTGTTTGTCTGAAGATGTACATCAGCTCTCATATTTCTTTGTTGGCTTTTTTGTCTAGTTGATATGTTTGTGTTAGTAGGGTATTGCAGTCCCCCATTATGATTGTGTTCCTGTTTATCTGTTTATGTCCAGTAGTGCCTGTTTCATAAAGGTGGTTGTATGCATGTTTGGAGAACATAAATTTATAATTGTTATCTTTTCCTGTTGAACTATTCTCTTAACCCACATGTAGTGACCTCCTTTGCCTCTGCTGATCAGTTTTGTCCTGAAATCCCCATTTCTGAAATTAAGATAGCTACTCCTATTTCCAAAACACACACACCTGGGTTCATAGAAATAGTGTTTTCAGCCCTTTGATTTTTAATCTGTGAATTTCCTTTCAGATTAAATGTGTTCCTTGTATACTCCATGTCACTGGGTTTTGTTCCTCTGTCCAGTCTGCCAGTCTGTGACTCTAGATTATAGAATCGAGACCATTCATATTGAGAGCTATTACTTCAAGGTGTTGATCTGTTCCTGTCATGGCCTTATTTTCTTATTGCTGATTTCCTTACCCCCTCCCTCAGTCTTCTTTCTACTTAGCTGGTCCCTCTGCCTGGTGTAGTTCATTTTATTAGATTTCTGACATTGTTGGCTTCATTATCTCCTTCTAGGATATCCATGAGAATTTTTTGTAGTGTTAGTTTGGTGGTCATGAATTTGTTGAGGCATTCTTTGTCATGGAAATACCTTATGTTTTCATCAATTTTTTTTTTTTTAGAGGCAGGGTCTCACTACATAGTGCAGGCTCGGCTTGAACTCGCTTATGTAGCACAGCCTAGCCTGGAATTCATGACAATCTGCCTGCCTCAGCTTCCCAAATGCTGAGATTACAGGCATGTGCTACCAAACCCAGGTATCTTCATCCATTTTGAAAGAATGTATTGTAGAATATATGAACTTGGGTTGGATATTGTTTTATTTTAGGGCTTGTAAGGTTTGTGTTGAGAAATATTCCATAACTCTAGTATATTTATCTTTTCAAGATCTTTGTTACTTTCTCTACCAACTTTTAAGATTCTGTCCCTTAGTTGGGTTTCTTAGATTTTGACTATGACGTGACATGAAGAGATTGCCTTTTGATTGTGGCTATTTGGAGTTTCATATACTGCACTTATTTGTATATTAAATTATATTCTCTTCTTGGGAATTCTTCTGCTATTTCTATAAACAAGTTTTTGTGTTCTTTGTGCTGTCTTCTGATTTTTCACTTATTCCAGTTAATCTTAGATTAGCCCTTTTTGCATCATTCAGCAACTGTTGGATCCATTTTTCATCTTATCTTGTTTTTAAAGTATCTCTGAAAGCCTTTGAGGTATCTCTGAAACCCTTTGAAAGCATTCCTATGATCTAATTGTGATATTCTGTCTTCACATTGGTTGCTTCTGTTACCATACTTTTAATATAATTTTCAATCTCCTGGATTTCTGTGTAGAACCTCTTATGGACTCTTAACACTTTGCTGAACTGGTCATTTATGTTTTGTATTTTTTTATTTAGCTCAACTAGCATCTTATTAGTGTCATATTTAAGCTTCCTGATCATTTTATTACATCCATTATTTGTTTAGTTTACCCCAGTGGTGGAAAAATCTTTTAGGGCTTTCAATGATATGAAAAGCCTACTGTGGCACTGTGGCATGTGTGCTCTTGCTTTGCTACCTCTGGTCTATAGTTCGTGAACTTGCTGGGCAACTTAGTAATCTGTTTTTAATTTCCGGTTATCTTTTATAATAATTTAGCTGTGTGGCTTTTGTTCTCCCTCTTCCTTAGCGACCTAGGGATTGGCTTTGGGGAGGTTGGAAGTCTTGTGAAGCATTTTGTCGTCTCACCTTCTCAAGTTTATTTGTTTTGTCTTGTTTATTTTACTTTCAGAACCAGCTGTTTCTTAGGACAACTCAAGCTGGGCCTGGATTCTCACTATGGAGACAGGCCCATGCCTTTTCTAGCCTGTGCTTAAACTTCTCAGTGGATTTCTTTCTAGCTTGTCCCTTCTCCTCAACTGTCTCCACAGGACTGTCTCTCAGTCATCATGGAAAGATAACAATGGAAGTCCTGAAATGAAGATGTTTTGTAATTATTTTGAGTTCCAGATTTAAATAACAGCTTCCCAGAATGGTGCCTACTGAAGCACTCTTTGGTAATAGGGCAGGTGCCCACACTGAAATTCCTCTTACACTGTTGCCTGGTGTGTGGAAAGAGCCTCTCAGAGAAAAATTCTACACTGCTTTTGCAGTTCCCAACATTCCAGGCCACCAGCCCAATCTGCCACCATTTTTCCCTGAATTTCCTGGCCCTGGGCACTTACCTTACTTCTGTGGAGCCAGGTTCCACTTTCTATGAGCTGTGAGCTTTGAGAGTCCAGATTGTTTTGTTCTTTTCTCCACATTGTGGTTCATGGCTCCAACTTCTCTGTAGTTTCTACTTTTCTTGGCAGTTTCTTCCCATCTACTTCTCTCTCTCTCATTTTTTTCTTGTCCAAGTTGTAATTTTTCAGTGTTTGGATTCCAGATCTTGGAGAGGCTAAATTTTGCTGCTGATCACCACTCTACTTTCTTCTGTGCTTGCTTCATTCTTTTATCTGTGTTGTGCTCCCTTTCTCCAGCTTCTCTGTGGTTTCTGTTTTTCATGTCATCCCCCTCCCATTTCCCAGAGATCAATTTTTTTGTCTTCACCAATTTGCTGCTTTCCAGGTGTCTCAGTTCCAGGTCCCATAGAAGGTACATTTTCCTGTGAATCTCTACTCCACCATTTTTAGTCTAACACCAAATAATTTTTTTTAAAAAGTCTGTTTCAATGCTCTTCACGTAGTTACATCTGCTTAACTCTTGAAGTTGCCCAAATCCAAGCCAGGTCTCCATATGAAGCAATGAGCCTCAAAATTCTTCCCACATCCCAGCCACTCGTTGGCTTCATGGGCAGCTGACAACTGCATGGTGGGAGGGTCTGAAAGTGCATGTGTGCTGAAGTGGCAAATGATTCAGGGAAAAGAAGGAGAGATGAAAGGCAAATGAACAGAAACATGGCAAAAATGGAGCCTCCCAGGCCTGCTTCTGCCCTGTTTCCAGTACTTCTTTATGCTAAGGCAGATGTGTGTTATGTGGACTTGTAGCCTGCCCAAATGGGGACATGCCCACCACTGGGAGAATCATCTAAGCTTCCACTCCACTTGGGTAATTTTTAGTGACTTATATAGTGTTTCCCTAAATGCAACTCTGTTCAGCTTAACAAGTAAATATTTTGAGCTTGTGCTATGTTGAGCCACATCTTAGAGCTACAGTGATGATGTGGACAGTGTCCATAGCCTTGAGAAGAACATACTGTAAGGATGATTACTATATAAATAGTAAAACAAAGCTATGCAAAGGTAATGTGTGGTTGAGAGAAAAGGAACTAGGCCCACTATGGAGATTGAGGGTATATTTTCTGGAAGAGTGTCCTGGTTACTTTTCTCTTATTGCTGAGACAAAATACATGATGCCTAGAATTAAGAAAGGAAAGATTTATTTAGCTCATAGTTTGTGGAGGTTTCGGTCCGTAGTCAGATGGCTCCAAGACAGAGTGGCACATGGCAGAGGGCAACCGTTAATGGTGGTGGAAAACAGCAAAAGCAACAAGAGCAAAAAGGGGAAGAGCTATAGCAAGCAGCCTCTTTCCCTTCCTTACATTGTATGCAAACTACCTCCCCCAGGGCAGCTGTAGCAATCACACCCATAATCCCAGAATTGGATCATGAATCAATCATAAACTCTAGAAGCCTACCCCATGACTGCATGGGGCTTGGCAGAGATATTCACACATAAACCATAATATTCCATCCTTGGCCCCCCAAAGATTCATGTACATCCCTTTATGCAAAAGGCATTCTAGTCCATCTCTAAGAGTTGCAAATGTCCTAACAGTTTCAGCATTGCTGAAAAGTCCAAGTTCCAAGTCTTCCCCAAGATATAAGGCAAACTCTTATCTGTGAGCCCTTGTACAAATGAAAACAAAGTTAAATACTTTCAACATTCAGTGGCACAAGGTAAACATTATCATTCCAAAAGGTACAAACAGGGTGATACAAAGAATTGGGACCAGAGCAAGTCCAAAATCCAGTGGGAAAAACATTAAGTCCTGTAGTTGTATGTGGAACATCCCAAGCAATCTGTGATAAGCTGTGAGCTCCAAAGGCCTTGTGTGGCTCCACCCCGTGGCACTTCCAGTGCTTGTAGCCTCTATGGCTTTGCTCTTGGGCCTGTGCTCCCTCCTTGCAGTTTTCCCCAGACAATCCACATTCCTGGCTTTTACAACCTTATGAGGTTTCCACTGAATTTTAGGTTTCACACTCACAGCTTTACACACTTTGTTCTCTGGGGCACATGGCCTGGGCTCCCAGGCCTTCTGAAATCTAGGTGGAAGCCTTCTGAACCTCAGAACTCTTGCATTCTGCATGGGTCTAAAACCAGCACCACGTGGATGCTGCCAAAATGTGCTGCCACCTGGAGCAGCAGCCAGACTTTCTTCTCTCTTGGCCATAGGGGTCTAGTGCCAGGATTGCTGGCACTTTGTATCCAATTCTGAGGAACAAATTCTCTATACCACTGCCATTCTGGAACCAGGTGTGGCCACTGCCTCCAATCTGGCACATGCACTCTGTGACTTTCTCTTCAAAGGAAAGTCTTTCATCTTGCTGCTTCTTGTGACGTCCTCAGGCCACCTTTTTTATTCCCCTGCCCCTTCTCAACAATGAAGGTCTCCTCAGCTCTTTTTTTGCTGTCTATTTGCCTCTATTGGAGCTTTCTTTCTGGTCAAACTCACAACGTTTTAAATCATCCTGCTGGGCTCTTTGCTGTTGATTCTCAACATAAATCTGGCTAAAAGCCCCCAACAATAACCATGCCACAGCCCCATGATTGCATGAGGCTATGGGAGGACATCCAGACACAAACCATAGCAAAGAGGAGTCATGATAGGGGAAGAAATGCATCTAAGGCCCCTTGTAGGACTGAAGGAGAAGGTGTTATCTAGGAGATAAGGCTACGGTATAAACTATAAAAGATATAACATGCCACGAATTTAAACATTAGTCCAAGTTCAGTGGGGATCTTCATAAGATACTTTAAAGCAGGGAAATGAAGTAATTAAATTTGAATTTCAGAAAACCTGATCCAATAATACCATCCTTCAACTATACTATTTTAATAAGATGAAATTATTTGTATGCGCTTATCTATCAGTGTTTATGTGGAAAAAGAAGTGTGTGTATGTGCACACACATCTAGAAAATTCTAGATGTTTCTTCCCTTCTAGTATTTTATTTGATTTCTTGCTTCAAACACTGAGATAAACCACTTGGAATGAAAAACTATAAACCAGCCAAAGACAGTCAGAAGCTTCTAAAGGAACATAAAACCCAAGACATCCCAGTTTTAAGCTGGCAGGTCAATAAATTCTATGGAAATTTACTATATATTGCCTGAAGTTTGTTCTGTCTATTTCTTTTTATACTCTTTGTCTTTATGCCAACTCAGCTCAAATATATATATATATATATATATATATATATGATAGAGAGACTATAATTGTGCATTATGTTTTTTTTTTGTCACTATCCTTGACATTGTTCCTTGCAAATAGATTCTGCATCTGTTTCCCATTAAGGTTTACATGAATGATTAACAAATAGAATCTCAACAGGGGAGAAATTGCATGTCTTATTTATAAGGATGTTGCATTCTAGCTTACCTTCAAGCTGTGGCTTTTACCCCCATTGCTCATATTTCTCAGCTTACTGACATTATGGCTTTCACAAAACCAAGATTTCAAGCAGCTAAATATTACCTAAAATAGAATGTCCCTGTAGGTCTCTTTCTGTAAATATGGAAATAAATCATAGTATGAGTAACCAAGTTTGCAGAGCAGGATCTTTGTCTGTAGTGGATTACAAAAGGAACGGAACTTCATTTTGGTTCCCAGCTTCCAAATGGGGCCCAGAGTGTCATTTGTCACTTCTGTAGTTACTGCTGGAGGCTCTTTGCAAACATATTTAATATTAATGGATCCGGTCACTTTCTTTTTGTAAGAATTCTGAGTAGCATTGTTAAATTAGCAGAGTTTGTCCTCTAAGTTTTCTTATCCTTCATTTGAAACCTCTCAGGTAGTACTGTTGATTCCTGCCTGCCCCCAAATGATGTCCCTGTCTGTCCCAAGCAATCTTTCTTATCCAAAACAAGTGTATTTTTTCTTTTCTTTCTCCCACTTCAATTTTGGAAGTCAGTTGTTCGTGAGATTTATTCCCCCATTTCTTAATGGTCGAGAAGTATTTCCCATGTTATTCCTTCTAGAGATACTGTATTTTTACTAGAACTGGCTTTCCTTCATTCAAAGAAATAAATTTTCAGATTGTAGTAAAATTGACTTGTTTTCTGAAGCAATTTGGTTTTCATTCCTTCATTCCACAAATAGCTGCAGTATTAGTACTATGACAGAGGTGCTTTGCTGGTAGTAGTTGGATACCCAGCTGGAGCAGACATGGATCTTGCTTTTAAGCAGCTTACAAATTGAATAACCAGTAAAGCAAGTCTTTCAGAGTATCAGGAGCTCTTATATAATGGTATAATCCTACAGAAAGCTTATGCTTCATAGGCATTCAATAAAATTCACTGAGAAATTAAACAGAATTAAGAGGTGAACAGACCAGATACAGGTTGGCTTTCCCAGGATTCTGCAACTTTGCTGCGAATCAAGTGAGGAGAGAATATTCTAAACATAAAAGTTTAACAGGATACCTATAAGGCAAACATATATTTGATTATCTGGTGCTACCAAAAAGCAGACCAGGAAAACAAAAGCATGAGAACATTAAAAAACAAATTTAAAGCCTGTATCCTGTATCTTGGGGGGGTGAGAGGGAAGGCATATTGAGTTAATTGATGCCCTGACTGGAAGCTCTAGGGTTTGGACCATAAGTCAAATATTAAAATTATCTAATATACAACTTATTGAACAATTAACAATATATTAAAACAGTAGCATTTACAATAGTAGTTGATCACAAAAACTATGTAGGCATTAAAATTACATATATATTACGACTAAAAAGACACACACACACACATAAACGTGGATGCTGTAAGAAACAAGTTCAGGAGAAAATTTACTAAAATGTCAACTGAAAATGATTGTTTGCAAGAGATATAATTGTATGTAATTTTCATTTTCTTTCCTATACTTTAAAACATTTTTCCAAAAAGTTTAAATACTTAAGATTTGTTGCCTAAAAATGTTATTTTCAAAAAGTCATCTTTTAATGTAGATTAAACATGTTAAATGACATGGTGTGTATATTAACCCATTTCCACTACAATAATGAAATACTTGAGCCTGAGTACTTTATAAAGAAAAGATGTTTTATCTGGTCTAGTTTTGGAGGCTGAAAACGTAAAATCAGGGGGCTTCCCTCAATTTGAACTCACGATGACCACATAGCAAATGCTGGCACATTGGTAGTACCTGAGAGAATCACCACGTGGAGATACAGGGGGCCAGAGAATGGAAAGAACCAGTCTTGCTCTCTTACAATGACCCATTCTTGTAGGAACCAACTGAAGTACCATGAGAACTAAGTTAATTCCTCTTGACATTAATGCTCCCCATGGCCCGATTACCTTGCACTGAGCCCCACCTATTAAAGTTTCTATCACCTCCCAAATCCATGGACCAAGCTTCTGATATATGAAACCTTGGGGATATTCACAAACCGTGTGTGTATGTGTCTGTGTGCGTTTGTAATGTTTGGAAAATTTAATAGTATAATGCCCTGTGTTAGAAGAGACTCAGCAGGGATCTGCCCCTCAAATATCAATGAAAATAAACATCTTGCTATCAAGCAAGAAATTCTGTGTTTGACTTGCAAGTGTGATTAGGTTCACTTTGTTTCTATTGGATTAAAAAAAATCAAAATATATCTTACAAGCCTAATAGAGAAAAAGGTAGCAAATGTCATTTTCTCTGGGAAGTGCTTGGGTGGAGAGAGGCCAGTGATGACGGAGCTGGGCCATGGGCAGAAGGGAGGAACACGCGACCTTTACCAGAATGCTGGTTCTGTGATGACAGACTTGAATACTACCAAATTACCTTTTACCCTCTCTTTAGTCAAGACAAGCACAAAAGCCATCTGTAGATGCCATATATAAGTCAATGAAACTGGATAGGGATCTTCACAAATCTACCAAGGCTTGCAGGTGATATGTATCCTTTCTGGATGTTTTAGTCACTTTCCTCATCACTAAGACACAATACTTCACAACCACAACTTCAAGGAGGAGAGGTTTATTTTGGCTCATGGTTAAAGTCCATGGGGGTCAGCCCCAGAACAGAAATGGCCTGGCAATGGGGCATGTAGGAGGAAAACAGTTCACATGATGGCAGTCAGGAAGAAGAGAGAGTGGTGGAGCCAGGAATTGAGATACACCCTTCCAGGTCACCCCCAAGTGATCAGCCTCTTCTGAAAAGATCCCACCGCCTAACAGAAAGTCAGCCATCTATCTCCATGATTCCACCACATCTCCATAGCCCCACCCATAAGAGCATGAGGCCTCCAAGAGGCCTTCTCCATTTAGTGATAACAATGGTTGAAGTTGAAGTGCTATATTTAAAAACCTCCTTTGTTATGTGTGCAATTATATAACTTCAGGAAATGTCAATTTTTAAAATAATTCTTATTTTCTTTTGCACACGCGTAGATCATGCTTCCTTATTTTTATCATGAGCAAATATTTGTACAGCAACCAATAAAAGGAAGACTAGTACACTTTAGAAATTAAGGCAAAACAAATGTTCATAGAGACAAGACTAAAAAAGTATGACCACTACCCTTGATGCCTGTCTTCAGAACGTAATGTGAGTGATGCTCAGAGTGCTCTTCCTTATCTCTCTGAGTATTATCTGAACTTTCTAAAATAAGCATGGGAATATAATACATATGGCATAATCCTACTGTGCAAAACCTAATACTGCATGCTTACATAATATATATCAGTAAAATATATAGATAATGATGGATAGATAGATAGATGATGGATGGATGGATAGATGATAGATAGAAGATGATAGATAGATAGATAGATAGATAGATAGATAGATAGATAGATAGATAACAGATAGAAAGAAAGAAAATATAAGATAGTGATATTTCCAAAAATATGGATTAAGAATGGGGGAGAAAGGAAAGCTGACTTTTAGTTGACATCAATGTACTGCTTGACTTTCTTTTTGGTAATAAATATGAATGACTTTAGTAATTTTTATAAAAATAAAGAAATTAGGAAAAATTATAGGGAAGTTTGATACTTTAAACTGATGTCCGTGGGCTTCTGTGCACCATTCTACATGGACTGCTTTTATCTGACCTAGAGAAAAGGTCTCTGTAGCTATACAGCGTCAGTGTCTCAGCCTAAACTTTCACTCAGTTTCTTAGCTCTTTAAACTACTTCAAATGCATTTTAAAAATAAATGACTCTATATAGAAAGCTCCCTGTTTCTGTAGTGCATTTGAAGAGCAGAGATTCAGGAAAACTTAATTAGGAATCCCAGATTTCACTTCATTGAGTACATCATATACAAGGTATTAGGATCTATTAATACTAAAAAGTTGCTTTAGCTTTTATTTTTGCCTTTGAAAACTAATCTTTTGGGTGAATAGCACTGTTTATCTCATTCAGTTTTGTCTCCTGGAACCTAGACACAGAGCAGAATCCTAACCTACAGAGGTCAATAATTTCAAGAGTCTAAGAGTTACAAATTTTCAGGCCATTTCTATTTATTGTATTGGCTTTTAGAAAGGAGAATTCTGTTTTTTTCACAGCATACAGGGAAACACAGTTTGTAGAACTGCAGTGTTCATTGCTGCTGGACAGACCCTGAAAAAAAGTGCAATAGGTCTGAATTCTGTCTTTCCCAAGGAACTTGGGTCTCTAATTTGTGCAGTGGCTGGCACAGGTCACCAGTAGCAATGGGAGTCAGCAGCTGCTCAGGGACTGAGACACTCTTAGATTCCTGTAGGTGATAAGGAAATCATTCTCTCCTCACTCTCTGTCCTCTTGTTATTTTGCTCATTTATTTTGCTCGTTTCATCTTGTTTCCTTTCTTACACACATGTGTCTTTATTCTTGATATAGGTGTTGAATTCTGCTCCCTCCCCTGATGGGAAAAAAGACATGCTGGAATTGAGTTCTCAGTTCCCTAGAATGTGACCACACATGGAAAAAAGGTCTTTACATAGCTAATAAAGTTAAAATGATGTCTTTGTTGTACACTGTTATCCAATGTGGACAGTGTCCTTATATATAACCTTAGGTAGTAAGTAGTGTATGTCCAAAGTTACGTCTCAATAGAAATCTCCTAAGGAGGGAGTAGGTGCACGAAGAACACTGCATCAGACAGAATGAAATTCTGTAGTCCAAACATATGGTCACTTTTAGGTCACTGTCTATGAAAATCAGGGACCCTGGTACAATGTCTTACTTTCTACCCAGCAAATAGACTTTTTTGTGATCAGGAGAATTTATATTTACCTTAGCAGCCATAATTGTATAAAAGATTGATTTGATATAACAACCTGTCAGGAAGATAAATGAAACAAACCCACAGCCACAAATCAAGTAGCCCAGAAACCAGTACTCGTCAGCTAGTACTGTGTCCTGATTTGCCAAGGTGAGCTCTCAGCAGCTGAATTCCAATCCAGGATTAGACTGCACTACTCCAGTGACCCAATTTATTCCAGATGGCAAGCTTAACTTTTTTCTTCCTTTGAGAAATAAGCAGAAGAGGTATTAGTAGACTGTTTTCTCAGAAAATTATGTGTAATATGCTAACATCTTACAACTTGTTGCTCCTTCACTGTGAAGGTTATTTATAACTTAGTTCCCAGAGGTCTTACAGGAATATCAAGTAATGCAGGCCAGGGTTCCCCTGGAAACCAGCGCTAGCACATACACACCTCCCAGTTGCTACTGAGAACCACCTCAGATCTTGTCAACTACTTGTCCTTTTGATGGTATTGTTACCACGATTTTGCCTAGGTAATAATTAATAATGAGGCCTGTCAGTAAAGTTTCATATCCTTTTCTAGTATATAGACTATTTTTAAATGCACTCCTAAATTATGTTTGTGAATAATTTAGGGCTCCTACAGGCTATTGAACAAATTGTGTGTGATCATAAGTGGGGGTTCTACATTCACCCCTAACTTAACACAATTTACACAGACATGAGCTTCAGAATCCACTAGAATTGAGCTCTGGGTCTTAGTCTCCTTGATGACTTCTCTGAGTTTGCAATCCCTTTTTCAGGTGAGGAATGCTACACAGAGTTTGCACTGTCTTATGAAGTGGATCAAAGTAAGCGAAATACAGTAATATCTCAACCCTCAAACGCCTTGTGAACAGTTCATTTTGGAAACAGAAGCTGTCGTCAAAATTTTGCTTCTGTTTGCAAACTCTGCATCAGGTAATGAACGTGACCATGGCCATCTTCTCCTCCATGAATATGAGCACAGAATTGTGCAATGAATTAAATTAATGAACCAAAGTACCACTGTACTTTCGCTACACAGCTTCTGCAGATCCTTTGTCCCAATTTGGACAGATTTGTGTGGGCAGGTGTTATTGTTGCTATTGTAGTTGTTGTTATTATAGTAGTTCTAAAATTGTTATCCTAGACTAGTGGCTTCAGTATCTCTTGAGAACTTATAAAGTGCAAATTCTCAATCATACACACAGAACTAAAACCCAGGAGGCAAGGCCCTCAGATGACATGGATGCCCAAGTTTGAGAACCTCTGGGGTAGGTAAAGGAAGGCCTGTTTAAATTTAGAGTACTGAGAGCATTGAATGGCTCCAAGAAAATGAGATGAATCTACAGTTCCTATGAAGTCTGGGAAGAGTTTCTACAAAGACAGGAGCCAGTAGTTTGGTGAAAGGCATGAATTGGCGTGCACAGAAAGTCTAGCCCAGTGGTGGTTAAAAAAGATTTTAAGAATAGAGTTTCCTAGCATATTACTTTGCTCACTTGTTGCATTTTTTTTTTGCTTGTTATCATACCTAAAAAATCTTTACCAACATTTCTATTGCCTGCAACAGACTTAGTCTGGTAGTGACTTTGTTTTAAAGAGAGTGGAATGTAAATTTGGATATATACCAAATTGTGATAAAGGAAAGAGCAAAAGTTATTAACGGAGGTGAGACATCAGAGTCAGAGATTATTATAAACTAGGGTAGAGTTTTTCAACTGCAGCATTGCTGACAGTTTGGACTGGATAGTTCTTTGTGTGAGTTATCATATTAATGATAGGATGTTTAGCAGTATTCTGTACCACTAGTCACCAGTAATAGCTCTACTCTGACTTATGACCACCAAAAAACAGCATCAGCCATTATCAAATTGGAATAAAATCATCTCACTTGAAAACCACCACTCTGTGGTCTTCTGGGAGTATTGGATTTCCTTAAGGACCTGTAATGAGTGAGGTAATTGGGGTGTGGTGAGCCGTTCTTGTCTAAATCATAAGTGACCAGCTAATCTTAGCTGACATCTCTCTTACAGAGTAATGTGAAACATGGCAATATTTGTAAAATACCTAATACAGTAGGGTCTTTCTTTTTCATTTCCTTTTTTTTTTTTTTTTTTTAGATTATACCTTCTTTTTATTTTTCATTTCCAGTTTTTTCACACTATTCTGAGTAAAAATTTTGCTTAGTATATCCTTGTGCATGCAGGGCTTAATGACACAACAATGGAAGAAACATATATCAAGACATCATGAAAGCTTTTAAAATCATTCAATTGTGCTATTTGCTGCTGGTTCTCAAAGTAGAACTGGCTAAAAGCACCCAACAGTACCCATGCCACTGCGTGAATGTTAGGCTGCTGTAAAATTTCCGTCACAAGATGAATTAATTTGTTCTTAATCTCAGTCTCCAACAAAGTCTTAGGACATGAGCAAAATGACCAGTTCTTTGCCAGCAGATAACACACATGGCCTGAAGTCTGGCTACCAAGGGAGTCCTTGTTCCCAACTGAAACCTCTGTGCCTGGTCTTTGTGGGCTGTGGTTTTCTAAGTTCTGACCAGAATCTCCCATTAAACCCAGCTTACACAATTCTACTGCTGGGCAGTATCACCAAACCTTTCTAAATTTTTCTTGTGAGCCAGTTTCAAAGTCTTCTGAACCAAATGGCCAGGTGGCATCACAGCAATGACCCCCACTTCTCTAGTACCAAGATCTTAGTCATTGTTTTTTGTTGCTCAGACACACATGACACCCGCAACTTAAAAGATGAGAGATTTATTTTAGCTCCCAACTCATTAATCTCAGTCCTTGCATGCTCAGCTTCCTCCAGGCTATGGGCACAAGACATGGGTGGAGGAGAAGTGCTCATGGCATGGCAACTGACTGTGAAGCACCCTTTTCTATTTCTATTATGAACATTTTCAGTAGACCCAAACCCATGGTGTTTGTAGAGATGGATTGTTTTGTTTGCCATTTGTCAGAAACTGTAAAGGATCTGAGACTTTACCCTGAAATTTGTAAGCTAACAAGTGAGCCTGCTACAATTTCATGGATGCTAGCAGAAGACAAAAACAAACAAACAAAATAACACCTCAGTCACAGGTAAAGGACTATTTATTTTTCACAGTAATAGCAGTAGCCAGGGTATCAGCATTTTTTGAGATGATTCTCCAATTCCAGTTCCCACAGTACGACACCAAGAGGGGTAGGGTGATATATTCACATGCAGTGGGTTCGTAATGACAAAACAACCTTGAGTCTAGGGAAAATGAATCTTTACTCAGGTGTAAGTATGTCTCCTCTGTACTCTGGAGGGACACACTATCTGTACTATCCAAGACTGTTCATAAATATATGTCGTTGAAAAGATAATCTTGAATGAAGACTTTCCATCTTTCCTTACAAGATGTGTAGAAATGTCAGTTCCCCAGTGATACTGTACCATAGGCTTTTGAGGACTGATATCATGTTTATTCATCTTTGTAACCCTAGTGCCTGGTACCCAAGAAGTAATTAATAAGTCCATTTTAGATAAATCACAAAATGTGTAACAGTGTGTGGGGGCAGTTTAAGAATTTGTTTAGCCCAAGAGGCCAGTCTATCTTTTAGAAAGACAGTCTTGTTAGTTTCCAACTGGTGCTGTAATAAATTGTCACAAACTTAGTGGCTTAAAACTACCAAAATTTTTCTTGGAGTTCTGGAGGCTAAAAGTCTTAAATGGGTCTTATAGATTAAAGTCAAGGTGCCAGCTGGGATGCTTGTTTTTTGTAGATTCCAGGAGCAAATCTGCTTCTTCCCTTTTCCAGATTCTAAAGGCTTTATGTTCCTTGATTTGGGACCCTTTTCTCCACCTTTGTGTGTGTGTGTGTGTGTGTGTGTAGTACTGGGAGTTGAACCCAGAGACTTCCCACTGAGCCACATCTGCAGCTCTATTTTATTATTTTATTTTATTTTATTTTTTATTTTGAGAAAGGGTCTCACCAAATAGCTAAATTTCCCAGGCTGGGCTCAAACTTATGACCCTCTTGCTTGAGCCTCCCAGAATGCTAGTTGCTGGGACTGGCATCTCTGCCCTTCCTGTCTCTCCATTCACTTATAACAGCCTTTATGATTGCAGTTGAAACACCTGGATAATCCAGATTATTTTTCCAATTTTCAGACCATTTTACCATTTGCAGTAACCTAACCAGAGTTTGAGAGAATTCATACATGGAATTCTCTGGCGGGGTGGGGGGGGACAATTATGCTGCCTACCATAATTGCCTACCATTTTGTAGATAGTCAGGTTTTCATTTTTTCAATGAGATGTCCTTGAAGTATAAAGCATAGTCATTTTGGTTTGGGAATAGGGAATGACTTTTTCCCTTCACATTACTATTTTTCTCTCAGAATTTACATTTGGAATGCATGTAGAAGTATTTTTTTACAAGTCTCCTGTTTAGCACTAAAAGTATGCTAAGAGAAAAAATACTTTCTAAGAAACAGTAGGCAGCATATCATGTTCACTGGCACTCTTTCCACATTATATATAGAGGAGATTATGCATATTTTCTATTCTTCTATAAATTCCTTCCTGAGGAGATAATTTTTGCCAACAACAATGAGTTCCTTTAAAGACTTAGGAAGATACTTGAACACGTCTTAATGACATGCCTTATCTGACAGGAAAAATCCTTTTAACATGCCTTAATGTCGTGCCTTATCTGACAGCAAAAAAGATCTAACCTAGTATGTGCTAGGAGTTCTGCTAAGCCCCTAACTTGACCATCTCAGCTAATCTTTAATAAATTAGATAGGTACTAGCCTGGCCCTAGTGTGGAGGTGTACATCATTACCTTAGGACCAATACCTTGTCAAAGGATAAGGCACAAATCATACCCGGGTTCTGACTCTACAACACTAAAGCTGAGAACTTAGGCTAAATTTCTAAGTTAGGTCTGAATGCTTTTGTTTTTGTGAAATACAACGTACACACGGAAAATGGGTAAAATACACTTATAAAGTAAACACTCATATAACCATCATCAGGAACGGTGGCTGGCAAGTATGGCCCATGGGCTGAATGCAGTCTTCCACTGTAAATAAAGTTTTATTGGAACACACCCATGACAATTCTTTCCCACGTTGCCTATGTCTAGTTCTAAACTATAACGGCAGTGTTGAGTGACACAGAAACCATACGGCCCAAAGGCTTAAAATAATGACTATGTAGACCTTCGCAGGAAAGCTTCGTTGGCGGAGAGGATTAATTGTAGCTAAATAGCTGTAGGCGATGTTGGGAGGTGGAGCCCGTTTGAAGGAGGTGGGGCATGGGGGCGTGGCCTTGAATGGTTTCCCTCCTCGGCCATGCCCCATTGCCATCCTGCAGACCTGCCTTGTAGCCAGTCAACTATGGACTGAAATTCCCACAAGCTGTGAGCCTCAATAAATCTTTCCTCATTTAATTTGTTGGTGTCGGGTTTTGTGTCCCAGCAAAGAGGAGGAAAGCAACAAAGACACCGAGTCTCCAGTTTATAGACTGTGGGACTTCACTGCTATGGACACCATAAAATCAGTCAGTCCCTTTGTCTCATTCTCTCTCCGTCTCCTTCCCTCCCTCTCCATTCTCTCTTCCCCTTCTCCCTCTCCTTTTCTCTCCCCTCTCTCACTTCTCTCTCCTCACCCTCTCCCCACCCTCTCCCCTCCTATTTCTCTGACCTCTCACTTAGATGATGATGAAGAGCCTTGCCAACAGCCTGGAGCTTTCTGCTCATAAGTGTCCCCTCTGCTCCATCAGTAAGCACCATCCTCCCTTAGTGGTCATGACGTTTCAAAACTAGTTTTAGAACCTAAGTCATGCTAAACTGTACTGCTGTATAGTTTTGTGTTCTCTGTGTTTGAATTTTATAAGAAATACCCCATCCATGTCCTCTTTGCACATACACATGGCTTTCTGTTGGGTGTATATGCAGAAATAGACTTCTTGTGTCAAAAAGCAAGGGTTACCTTTTACTTTGATAGATTACTCCAGATCAGTTTCCCAAGAGTATTTAAAAATTCATACTCTGACAAGTTGGTTCACATTCTCACCAACACTGAGACTATCAAATCTCTGGAGTTTTATTGACTTGTTTATTAAGAATATCTATAGGTAAAGTTATCTCAATATCAGTGTGGTTTTATTTGTATTTTCATGATAACTGCAGACCTTGAAAACTTTTTCATTTTCTTATAATAAATTGCCTGCTATAATTTCCTTATTCTCTGGAATGATTTTTCAAGTTTTCTTTATTAGGTTCTTTATACTTTTTATTGATTTATCCTTCTTTATATATTCTGGAGACTAGTCCTTCATAAGTTATATGTGACACAAATAGCCACTCAATGGGTTTCCTCGTCACTCCTTTTATATTATCTTTTGATGAAAAGAAAAACTTCTTGATTTTTAATGTTGTCCAATTTACTACACTTTTTGGTTAGTGCTTTTTTTGTGTCTTACATTCTTCTCTATCCTGAAGATACGCTCCTGCATTATCTTCTTAAAGCTTTACAGGTTTGCTTTCCATGGATCTTTAATACAACTATTATTCATTTTTGTATGGTGTAGCATAAAAGTCAATAACAATTTTTCTATATTGCTACCCATTTGTCCCAAAACCATTTATTAAGGACACTTTCCATCCTAGTTTTCCTCAGGGCTTCTCTTGCATATGCATAGAAGCCATAAATGTATGGATGTATTTTCTATGTTACTTGTTATACCTTGTTGGCATATGTGTATATCCCTACATGTATGTTATACTGCCTTAATTATTATAAAGTAAGTTGTGAAAACTAGCAGAACAATACATCCCACCCTGTTCCTTAAGGGTGTATGTGGTTATTGTTGGCTGCCTGTCTTCCAGATAAATTTTGGAATTAACCTTTCAAGTTCTACAAGTTCTAGAAAATACATAAATCAACTTGGGGTACTTTGACAATTTTTGCAATATTAATCTTTTGATCCACAATCATAATATATCTGTATGTTATTTATGCCTTTAATTTTTTTCAATGCACTTTAATCAAGTTATCTCTATTGGTTTTACATGTACATTGTTAGATTTATTCCTAAAAGTTCATACCTTTGTAAATTTTTTTCCATTGGCTAATGATTTAGAAGCTTGCAGTTGATTCAGTTGTAAAAATTTTCTGTGTATCATGTTTTCAACATAAAAATTATATTACCCATAAAAAATGGAGGTTTTGTTTTCAGCTGTGAAATCTTTTCTCTCTTGAATTTTTGCACGTAGCTCTATGATATTAAAATAACAGAAGTAATAATAATTCCTTTCTTATTCTTATTTCAAAGGGAAAACAGTTTTTCACTATTAAGCATGATATCTGTTGAATAGTGTTTATATAGATACTCTGTGAATCAGGCAGTCCACTTTTTACTACTGATTTGCTAAGAAATTTTTATCATAAATAATATTTTATTTTGTTATAAGCTTTTCTTTACTTATTGGCATGACTAATTTTTTCATTAATATATTAATGTGACTTATACAGTAACTGGTATCCTAAATTAATCTTTAACCTTGCAGTCTTAGAATGAACCCTGTTTGTTTTAATGTGTCAGACTTTTCATATGTTACTAGATTTAGTCTGTTAATATTTTGTTTAGGAATTGTATACCTATATTAGTGAGAGAGATTGGTTTATAGTTTCTCCTTTTCATTATTGTTCTTGTGAAGGCTTAATAAGTGTTATGTTAACTAATGTGAGAAATATGGGGCCAAAACAGTATGGGGCTACTGCACTTCTGCCTCCTCTCTCTATAAAATAATATTTCCCAGCCTCCCTTGCAGGTATATTGGCCAATAGGAATGTGAGGACAAAGAAAATGCTCATACAGCCCAGATAAGAATTGTGGTACCTTCTTCATATCTTCTCACTTGAAGTGAGAAAATATTTTCTCATTTGAAGTGCCTAGATCACTTGCACTTCAAATGAAATGACTACACAATAAAGGACTAGAGTATGGCATAAATTACTCCCACTAATATAGACTACCTTCTTTTTCTATTCTGTTGCATAAAATAACTGGTGCAAAATTGTCTTTTCCTTAGATTTTTCACAGAACTCACCAGTTTTTGCTTTTCATTAGAAGATGATTTGTGATTTCTTGTCCCATTTCATTATCAGTTGTAAAAGTGTCCTGGTTTTCTATTTCTCTTTCAGTCAGTCATGATGTATTTTTCTTTTTTATTTGAAAGAGAAAAGAACAAAAAAAAATAACAAAAGCAAAACAACACAAAAACAATAAAAATGATAGAGAATTTCAAAACAAAATGATAAGAAATTAACAATGGTTGTTGTATTATATATTATTATCTTCAAAGTATTTGCTCAGATTACCACATATAGGTATGTAAGATTGATCAAACAATTAAACATTAACTGTTCCTTTCAATAAACCAATAGAAATTAGTAGTATAATTATCTTAGCTATCTTGTGTACGTATATATCTGAAAGGTACAATAGATACTGTAAAACAAAAAGAAATTGCTCAAAAGGAAAGAACAACTGGGATGAGGGGAAGGAGAAAAGAAAGAAAGAAAGAGAAAGAAAGAAAGAAAGAAAGAAAGAAAGAAAGAAAGGAAGAAAGAAGAGTCATGGTGTATTTTTAAAGAATTTGAACACTGAATTATTTTTCCAATTTATCCACATGAAATTATTTGCAGTATCATCCACTTACTATATTTTTGAATGTTTGTAGAATTACCATCTTTTCATTTCTTATACTATTAGCTGTCTTTTTAAAAAATTATCCTCACCTGAAATTTTTCAATCTTATTAATCTTTTCAACAAACTAACTTTTGATTTTACAGGTTTTCTTTATTTTTTGGGTGTCTTGTGTTAAGTTCCATTCTGTTCTTATCTTTATTTCTTTCCTTTAGTGCTTCCTTTTGGGAAGGCTTATTTGGCATTTATTATGATTTCCTCAGATATATACTTACCTTATTAAATTTCAACATCATTTTAATTTCTAACATAAATATTTACAGTTAAAAATGTCCAAGTACTGTTACATTTGCTTCATTAGGTAGCAGTCATTTTCATTGTTCTGTTAAATTGTCTCTAATTTTCAGTTCATGATTTTTTCTCTGATTCACAGATTACTTAGAAGACACTTAATTTCTAAATTAAGGATTTTTTTGATTATCTTTTTGCTACTGATTTCTAGATTGATTGAAAAGGCTGTAGAAGAACATGACATATATTATTTTTGTCCTTAAAAACTTGTTGAGTTTTGCTTTGTCCAGGATATGGTTAATTTTAATAAAAGTACCCATATGGTCCTGAAAAAACATAAACTTTACATTTATTGATTATATTATTTTTTCCCTTTGAGTCTGTTTTGAGGCTTAGAATGAATGTGACTTCTGTCATAGGGGAGTTGTGTTCATTCCTGCTTGGACACACTGTCAGTCATCAGTCACTAAAACAAGTTCATAGAGTGGGGATGTAACTCAGGGGTGGAATGTGTGCTCAGCATGCACAAGGCTCTGGATTCTATCAGTATTAACCAGCCAAAGTATAGAGTTCATGACTTAAAGGTCAATGAATCAAACTGCCAGTGTAAACCCAAGTTATAAATCTGTCCGTTCACTGGGCTGTAGCCCACAACTTGTTATGAATATATTTTTCCTTTTCTGTATTTCTTCTGCTCTGTCTCACATCAAGGTATCCTCTCTATAATCTTTTGGCAAGAGGTTGTAGTGATATTGCTAAGAGTTTCTTTCAGGTTCACGTTTACCCCGAGTTCCCCTTTGGTGCCCAAACAAATGGACCCCAAACTTCTATCCTCCTTGATTGGATTTTTAATGGCCAGAATTTTCAGTTATTGGAAGATCAAAGTGACTTTGATGTTAAGGCTTTTTTTCATTTTCCAAGTTCTAGTTTTACTTAGATTTGACTTCCTTCATTATGTAAGCTGTTTGATATCTTTAAAAATTAGAAAAAAATTTTAATAATGTTTACCTTTAATAATTACCTTAATTATTAATAATAATTACCTTTAATAATAAATTTAATAATAATAAATTACCTTAAATAATAAATAATAATAAAGCAAATATCTTGATTCCAATTCTTAGAATCGAATGTATATGGGTACATGTGTATATGCATGTTCTAGGGGCATTCCACTCAATATGTTTGAGTCTTTTCAATGATATCCTAAACTGTTCAAAGGATATTATTTTGCCACTTGTTAGGCTTGAAATACAAAGGACTATTTTCCCCCTTCCAAATACTCCTTCCTCTCAGAAAGTGCCACCGTTAGAAGTCATGTTTTCTCCCTTTATTTTGGTAGAGCTGAGCAACATCTACAAAATTCTTAGGAGATAATGATTATCAGATGACTTCTACTCACTTGAAGGAGCTCAGCTTGATTGTTCTTAACTTGGGTCTTAAACTTTCTGCCAAATGTTAACAACTTACATCTTCATAACACTTGCACATTTATAAAGAACTTTAACCATTGTCTTCTGATGGGACTTTCTTGTCATGCCTGTCAGCTAAACGGGGCAGGGATGGTTAGTGCATTTTGAGGGTGGGGAACTAGGACCTACCAGCCAGGTCTTTGTTGTCTCTATTTAGTGATCTTTGAACACAATGCTGAGTATCTTCAGAGCTCTAATGTAAAATATTCCTAAAATAAAACTTTCAAAGGGTAAACTGTTTGGCAAATAATCCAACATTTCTAATGTGCTTTCTATCAGTTGTCAATGGTCCATTTTCTCATGCGTTATGTAACTGTCCGTTTTAACAGGAAAACCATACATGGCTACTTTTATCTCACTGCCATCATTAGTGCTACTAGTGATGATGATGATTTTGAGAATTGTGTCTCTTTCCAGCTGGCAAGCTTTTCTTCCCCCTTTCTTACATTCTCTGGATGCCTCCCTTAATCTTATGGTCTTGCTTTTCTTCTTTTTTTTCTCTCCTCTCTCTTTTCTCTATAAATAGCATTATACTTGAGTTCAGATGAAATTAAGCAGAGGAGTTTAGGGGCAGGAAAGTGGGAAAGCCAGATTCCTTTCACCTGAGCTGTGTTTTCCCAGGCTCTGGTATTTGAGTAAATAATAGAACTCAGTTGAAACCTGTATGAAACAAGTATAACTCAAATATTCCCAGGCTTCAGTATGTTTATGAGTAAATGACTCATATTAACCAGTAAATCTGAATGCCACTCTAATATCCAGACCATTACATATAGAATTTCCAGCCCCATGAAAAGGACCTCCAGGCAGTAACTTGCAAGAGTGTCCAAGGTTATTGTGCATACCTCACTTGGTGCAACCCTCTGCCACTCTCATCTCTATCACACAGACTTCCTCATCTGCCTCTGTAAGGTGTCCAAACTGTGGATCTTTCTTCCTACACATAGTTACCTGGCAAGTCACATGAACAACGCAACAGTGACTTGTGAAATCACAGTGAAAAATGGCTTCTACCCTTCTATGCTATCTTCAGACAGAATATACCAGCAGGACTATCTGTGTCCAGCATGGGATCGAGTTGACTCACACAGCCACCTGAGTTAATGCACAGATGTGTTTGTCCCTGGGTTGGACAGACACAGAGTTGGTTGGTTACACTGAGCCTTAATAGCAGCTGTCGATCTTTTCTAAGAGTCGGGCTCACCTCACACTGAGATTCAGATTCCTTCCTTTTTATGGTGAATTCAATCTCAAGGGCACTGCAGTTTCCTGAGAGATTCTCAGGGTCCTGCCCACATAACTCTGCCCAGAGCACTGGAAATTCTTAGCACTATTTGTTGGAACCTCAGTTTCAGGTGAGTGTGAAGTACTTCCAAAAGATCCTTGGCCCCCATGATAACCATAAGATCATGTAGACAAGTGGGCAGTAGGGTCAGGGCCCACTTTCTCTGTGGCTACTGTTGACAATCTCCAGCTAAGCTATGGCACCTATGGCCTATCTTGTTGATTCCGTACCAATATCTTTTCTCTCCTTTTTTTAAAATGAAATTTTAGTGTTATTCAAATTGGCAGTGTACTCTGATTAAAAGTGATATGTAAGTCCTTCTTTCTTACAGAAAGGTGTAGCCACGTAATTAGGCTCTAGCCAATGGTATAGAAATGGATGTAGCTGCATGGACTTTGCGAAGCTCTCCTTAAGGGGGACACAGGCAGCCAATTGAGTATGTGTTTGCCCATCTTCCTCCTGTTTGCATTTGTGAATTGGGCATAATAGATGAGGTTCTAGGAGCACTTTGTACCATGGAGTGAAATTCATGTCTAAAGGTAGGATCTCCATAAGGATGGTGCTGGACAAAGGTAAGAAGAAACCCGATCCCCAGTGACAGGGAATTGCTCTACCAACCTTGGGCTTGCTACTTCTAGGCTTTTATTCTCAGAAAAATAGAATAAACCTATATGTGCACTGGCTCTTAATAATTTCAGTTTTCTGTTAATCTGCAGCTGATGAGATCTTCTGATTATGAGCTAGACTGAGAGCACATTTTCTTGGGTTTGTATTGCAGCTTCCCCATGTTTATCTCATGCCCTTCTGTGAGTAATATATTCAAGCTCCTTCTGTCTGCTCAATTTCCTCGTGGGACACATGAGATAATTAGAGGACCTACCTCACAGGGCTCTTAGAACAGTCCCTGGCACACAGTCTTCATTAAGAAAATGTCATTTTTGGCATTTTCATTAATATCATTATACATGGAAGAAGAGAACCTGTCCCTGTTTTGATTGAGTTTGACGTCAGTGCTGCTCCATCTGCCATTTCATTCATAACTGCATGAGTGTCACTCTGATTCCCATGACAGATGAGGCAGCACCTTTTTTCTCATGTGTACAGACGGGAGCGAGATGGGTGTGTATTTGTGTCTACACTACTCCCTTCGTTTCTGACATTGAAGAATGGTCTAGCTCTGATAAAAATTTATAGATCTAGTTCTTCCTCTTTAAGCTCAAAGTCAATTACAACTCTGGCAAGTCTAAATTTTCTACAGTCCAGATTTTAAATTGTTATCCAACGATTACATCAGTATAGTCTCTCACACTCAGTATGAAAAAAAAGTCATCCCTGTAACCCAGGACAGGAGGGGGCAGGTATAAAGCTTTGCAGACACATGTCCTATTCTAGAAAAAAAACAAAAAGCAAAAAATTGAAGAGGCCCACTTTAATCCACAGGCAGAAACCCTCAGCAAAAATCAGTCCAGATGCTCCTCACATTGCTCCTGTGGACATGAGAATAGGAATAGTTGAAATTGACAATAACATGGGGAGAATGAGGTGCCATCTGAGGGAGACACAAAAGCCACAGAGCCTGTGAATGGTATTTGTTTCCACTCCATTATTTAGCATCTGCTGTTGACCCTTTGCCATTTGTATCCTTTTATGCTGGGCCACCTCAGAGATTTCTCTTGTGATAAGTTCCAATCCTGCCCTGAATAGGCCATTTGCTGACCATTTATGTCTCTAGCAAAGGTGAATGTATAGGCCTGCACTTGGGGCAGGATAGCTGCACACTTGCACAGCAAGATACTAGCCGACCCTCAGGGACATCCTCACAGAGATCCTGGGCCAGGTGCATGTGGACAGGAGGATCTTGTCTGTCCATTTGCAGAAGAGACTGCTTCGGATTTTTCTGGGTCTGCGTCTTTGGACATGGCAGAAACAGAATAAAAAGGAGTCAGAGAAAAAACAAATTGTCCATGAAAAATTAAGCTCTGAATTTACCACTCTGTTTGACCGTAAAGATTATGGCCACATCAGGCCAGCCAAGTGGGTGTGCTGGGTACAGTTGAAAGGAGCAAGCTCTACATGCACAGGCAGCCAGAATGCACGTTTCACTCAGTTCTGAAGCAAGTGCTCATATTTGCAAACCCCAGTGGCTGGGCAGCTGGGCTGGAAAAAAAAATGCATCTCCTCCTAAGCCTGCAAAAGGGAGGTCTGCACATTCAAAGAGAGCTGCCCAAGGTTCTGTTTGATATGTGGAGGTCAATGGCAGCTCATGGTTTAGTAAATGGGGAGTGAGGGAAAAATTCAAAACAGCACTGTTTTCCTGCCAGACTCTGTGTGCTCCTCCTCTGAGTCTTATCCTTGCTGTCTTCCTGGTGCTTTTGATAATTATTTAATTGGTCTTCGGTCTGAATGGATGCTGTTGAACGGCTTTTCAGGAGTAGTAGACAGTGACTGATTATACAGCTCCCTGATGAGGAAACACAGGGAATTTTCTTTGCAGGGCGGGATCACAGAAAAGCAGTATGTTGTGTTCACTGATAGACAAAAAGAAAGATGAAGAGCTGAACCAGTATTCAGTATAGTTTTCAATACGCAGATGCTATTTTTTAATAGCCAGGCATCTAACACTAAAGCAACAGCTTTGCAAACAAATAAACAACAACAACAACAAAAAATGACAAAAAACTCCCAAGAATATTTTTTAAAACCTGAATTAGGGACAGATTAGTTAAGATAAAGAGGGAAAAATTGAAAAACAGCTTTCTTTTTTTCCCCAGTAGTAGTACATAACAAAACAAAGTGAAACTCTTAGATCTGATTTTAAGTAGTTACATATTCCCATGGGGACTCTGTCTCTACCCTGAGTTTGGTGTTTCTGTCATGTTTAGGCAGTGTTCATAAGAGCTGTGCATTTAGGCCATTTGAGGCTTGATGAAAGAATAGGGTGCATTTCTTTTGCTAAATTCAACTTTATGCTGCTACCAAACAAGAAATTTCAAGAGTGCTATGCAAAGCACAGTGTTGTAATTGTGCTTATCACCATCCATGTCCATGATGATACTGTAGTTCATCTTAAAGCCACAAAGTATAAATGCTGTAAGTAATACTATTGCGAGCCAGCTCCTCTCTTGAGCACAGTACAGCCAAAAACTTCAACAGCTGCCAGACTGGATTATATCCCTACCTTGGGATCTCATTAGACACTGGAGTGGTCATGAGGAAAACTATGCTAGGTCATAGGATTCCCACCTGGCTATCTCCCCATCAGGCAGATAATACTTGTGTCTCTCATGCAACCCCAGAGTGTTAGGAGGATTCATGAAATAATCCCATCGTTAAACAGTTCGATATCAAAAGCAGAGACAGGAGTTGTGGGTCCCACCCTCTGGGAGGAGTGAAGCCTAGCACCACATTCTCTATGAAGCTACCCCTAACTGCCCCACACAGACCTCGTTGCTCCTCCACTGTGACTTTTGTAACATCTTTGTCCTTCTCACTGATGCTTTCCACACTGTGTTGTCACTGTGTCCTCCGCGTGCTGTGAGAGCCTGAGGATCCAGGTCTTACCCATCTTGGTATCGTCAGAGCTTGTACAGCTCCAACACAGCAGGAGCTCCGTAAATATTAGTCAAAGAAGCAATAACATGCCAATCATTTTTAGTTACAACTGGAAGGCCCCTTGCCTGAAATATTCTTGACCAGAAGTGGTCCGTGTTTTCAAGTTTTTCAGATTCTGGAGTATTTGTCTAGACTTTATGACATGAACATCCTTCATTTAAAAATATGAAGTCTGAGCCCCGCACGACCTGCGCCGAGAGAGACAGTGTTCCAGGAGCGGCTGGGCTCCTGGGCTCCAGTCTGTGCTCGCCCACACCGGCACGTTCCCAGCTGAAATGCGCCTAGAGAGCCAGGTATTTCCCAGCCACTCCCTGAGAGCAGAGAGCGCGCACCAGGACCCTGCCACCATTACAGACGGAGTCCTGGCCTCCCTGCTCCCGTGGCAGAGAGGCGGTTTTCACTCGGAAGCCCCAGGGTCTTCCCTGGCTGCGGGCAGGGCGAACAGACTCAACCCTGCACACCCTGCGCCGAGTGAGCGAGTGCTCCAAAAGGTGTTGACCCGAGGTTCAAGTCTGAGCTTTGCCTTTGCCCAAATCCCCTAGCCAGTCGAAGGTGGGGAAAGTCTGTAACCGATACCCATCTGGGCTGCATCTGGTTCCTGTATGTATTATGATCTGACTGGAGACATAGATTCAGGTGGTTCACAAATTGTAGTTCCTGCAGTTTGGGTCTGAATTATGCCTGTACCCTAAATTACCTGGGGGCATAGGTCAATGGACAGGGATTGCCACACCAGTGCAACCCAAGTCAGGTCGTGCACGTGCCCTGAACTGCAAGGGGACACTGGATCAGATGGTCGGCCATCAAATGACACAAGTGCCTGTGTCTGAGAACGGGGAAAACTAGATATAAATCAAAAACTGCGGGAAAACCCGAGTCTAAGTAGTGCTACTCAGAGGTCACCCAGGGGCAAACCTGAACAACAGGAAAAGTAGGGACACTAGTAGTTCTGGCTGCACAGCTACTAAAGAGGGAAGCTGAGCTTTCTACATCTGGTAGCAAGCATGCCAAAACAAAAGACTAAAACACAATCCCTGAACTCTACCCTAATC
This sequence comes from Chinchilla lanigera, assembly GCF_000276665.1. Classification (NCBI taxonomy): domain Eukaryota; kingdom Metazoa; phylum Chordata; class Mammalia; order Rodentia; family Chinchillidae; genus Chinchilla; species Chinchilla lanigera. The sequence continues at coordinate 6,770,981 of NW_004955434.1, read as the reverse complement.
ACAACAAGTCCAAGAGACATCAACATAGGAGAACTTGGTAAACACATTCCTGGAATAGCTGAAATGACTGCAATGGAAGTAAAGAAACAGCTCCATAAGGCCATAGAAGAGATTAGATCAGAAATAATCTCTCAGGCAAAGACTGAAATGACAATAATAATAAAGGAAATGATCAAAAAATCTGAAGAAGAAATATATAAGAAAATAGAAGAACAAAGGCAAGAGTCAGAAGCATTCAATGAAAAATATAGAAAGAACATAGAACACATGAACCAGTTTCTAAGAGACTTCCAGGAAAACAAAGCTGCCACTGAAAACTACCAAAACCGTTTGAATGAACCTGAAGATAGAATCTCAGACCTTGAAGACAACATGGCAGCTAGCGACTGGGAAAGAAC
>NW_004955434.1:6736526-6763978 GCF_000276665.1 Chinchilla lanigera | reverse complement strand
GTTTTCATGAGAAGCCACTTTGATGATATCAGTATGTAATACAACAACCATTGTTAATTCCCTACCACTTTGTTTGTAACTCTGTATTGTCTGTACTGTGCTTGTGATATGTTGTAAAATGTTGTATGTCTGTTAATGTTTCCCCCCTTTTATCTTTAAAATAATAAAAAAAAAATTATGAAGTCTGAAATGCTCTAAAATATAAAACTTTTTGGGCATCATATTGGTACCCAAAAAGTTACAGAGTTTGGAGCATTTTGAATTTTAGATTTTGAAACTAGGGATGTTTAATCTGTATTAAAAAATATTACCTCAAAACAACCTGACCTCTTTTTGGTGAAAGTTACTCTGCTTAGTTTAATGGGAAGGGAACAAATAGGGCTGGGTGTGTATCAGGAAAACCAGGCAGCCGGCTTACCTTCCCCTTAGTAACCAGTGTTCTGTTGCTTTGCAATAACTCTGTTTTTTAAAAATAACCTAGTGTTTTAATGAAACATTTATCTTATAGTCTTGAGTATTATTTGATTCCTCAAAAGAGTTAGGAATTATGAACTACAGAATTTGTTGTGCCATTTGCTTTGGCCAGATGGAAAGTGATACAGCTAATAGGTAATGGGAGGAAACAGAAATACAGAAAATCCCTACTATGTGCCATCCATTTAGAACAACATGCTGGCTAGAATAGTGGCTGACTGGTACATGCAGATACAATCTTGCCTGGGATTCTTTCTGATTGGCCAATGTTTTTTTAAAAGAGATTTGGTTTTGAATATTCTAAGCCCAGCAGAGTGGATATAGTTTATCTGAGTCCCATAATCTTATTTTCTTACATATGACTCCTTTTACATGTTAATGTAGACTACCAGACTATGCCAGACATTTTAATTTGCTACCCTCATTTGGTTTAATCACCTTTTAAATTTTCTTATCTTGTTAATGCCATGCTTTTAAAATAGCCTCCAAAGGGTCTTGCCACCTGTTATCTAACCCTCCTGTAATTGCTGCCCCGTGTGGGAGCTGGATCTAATGACTTACTTTTAAAATATAAAATACAATAGACATGAGGTTTCCCAAAGACTTTGGCCTCTGTCTCACGGGAAGCCTCTCAATCAGTTTGTTACTCTGTCAGTTGCTCACTTTGGTAACCCATGTGGAGCTCCAAGGTGGAGAGGCCCACGTAGCACGGCACTGAGGGTGGCCTCTGGCCAGCAGCTAGCAAGGAACTGAAGTCTTCCATGTAACAGCCCATGAGAGAGTCCTGCCAACAATGTTGGATGAGTGTAGACATGGGTCTTTCTGCCTTCAAACTTTGAGATGTCGAAGGCGCAAAATGCTCTCCTCAATCACAATCTCCCGCAGGACTGCAGCTAACGCCATGGCTGTAGCTATGGAGAAACTAGGAAGCACAAGACCCAGCTACACTGAGTCCAGGCTCCTCACCTGTACAAACTGTGAAATAATGAAGATTCATTGTTATTAGCTGCTAAAGTTGGCATAATGTGTCACAAAGCAATAGATAAATGACATCGCTGTGAAAACCAGCGATATTAGTGCATGCCTATAATGCCAGCACTCTGACAGCCCAAGGCAGAACGATCACAACTTTGAGCCTAGCTGGGGCAACTTGGCAGGACCCTGTCTTGAATTAAGTAAAAAATGATCTAGGGATATAGCTAAGTGTCAAGGCCCTGGGTCAAGTCCCTGATATCACACATATACATGCACACACACACACACACACACACACACCCCAGAAATATTACATTTGTCATAGATGGTAAGGAAGCTTACATTTAAGGGAGGCTACTACACCAGGGATGTAGCTCAGTAGTAGAGCTGGCAAGGTCAGGGCCCTGGGTTCAATTGCTAATACCACAACAGAAAACAAACAGCCCATAGGTCGTATAAGGATGCTTCTGTCACCAAAGCATGTGCAAACCACAGCAGTGCCCAAAGATCATGAGGAAGCACCAACAACTCCAGGGAATCCTCTTGCCTAGAAAAGTCATTGCTGTTGTGTCATAACACAACACATCATGTGTGTGTGGCGAGGCTGGTGAAACAAACGTACTGCAAAGTCAGTCATGGAAAAGTATAGCATTTGCAAGTACGTGCAGTTCACAATGCTGGTAGTGAGACCAAACAGCTACGTTACTGATGTGTATTTACCATACCATTTACCATTATTTTAGAGCATATTGCTTCTACTTAGAAAAGTACACTGTAAAACTACATGCTGTGTCACACTGGCAGCAGCCTCTCACACCTCAATGACTGTGTCAAGAGGCCAGGTTGAGTGACTGAGTTACATCATCTCTGTGACATATGCAGAGTGACGAAACCATCCTGTCGTGCATTTCCCAGAAGAGATTCCCATCATGACACAACGCATGACTATACAGTGGCCGTGTGGGAAGTACAGCCTTGAACTCCTGACTTCTTTCCCACAATGCACTACCGGTATTGGTGGTATTGAGCCCCCTTATCATCCGCCAACTATGCCTGTTGTCATGCTCAGAGTAAATGTGACCCTCCTTATTTGTCGGGTTGCCAAATATTTCATACGCATGAAGATAGCTCCAACTGATCAAAAACAGAGCAAAACAGAATTTAAAAATAAACACACATCACTAGAGTGTTGTGTTTGGAAATTATTTCTGGTTAGGGAGGGAATTTGGGCTTTTAAAGTTACTTTCAGAGGAAATTTATCTGTGCTGGGGAAAAAAAAAATATATATATATATATATCCTTCTCATTCCCTCACCCCACAGTTCATAGCAGTGCAGGAGGCTGGCAGCCTAGGAGGAGGCCAAGGGTGGGAAAGTGTCAGGTGGACCTGCTCAGCTAACCCTGATCTTTCTGGGTCCTCCCCTGTCCATCAAACATGAACTGGAGGGGTAGGGTCATGTTACTCACATCGGGAGCTCCCTCTCGTTTCCCGCCTTTATCCATCGTGATTTCCTTTCCCAGGGGCCAGCCCTCTGTCCTGCCATCTTATGAGACTATGAACAATTCCCTCCCTTCATTTATATTGCTTCTGTGAAGTGTAACTTTATCGTGTTCGTCCAGAGCCTTCTCTTTTTCTAGGTTATATAAATTTAGCTCTTCACCCTCCTTTTGTAACTTGCCCTCCAATCCTCCTGCTGGTTTATTAATTTCACTTCATTCTTTCCACATATGCGCAGGTACACACCCATTTTTGCATGTTAAAGGGCCATGGGAGAAAGGCCTGACGAAGATGTAAAAAGTCATATTTTAACAAAGAAAAAGGAAAATGGGAACTGTCTTGAGTCTGATAGTAAATACATGGAAACTTACGAGAGAAGCTTGTGAAAATATTGTATTTGGAAAAGATTATGGTTTTTGGAAATTACATTCAGTTTCTTTTGCTGGATAGAATTCTAATTAACATCAGCCTCTAAGATGTTTTCAGCTTGTTCCAGGGTATGATCAAGGGTTTGATCTTTCTCTGGTGTTCATATTTTCTCCATCACCACCCTACTCTCAATGTTTTCTCTCCCCGAATCTCACTTGCTGTTCTCCTCCAGGGATGAAAGAGAGGGTGTGAGCATTAACTACCTCCTGCCTTAGGGCGCCTGTAAGGCCTCTGTAGTAACCCTCTGTCTCCTTTGAAAGTCAGCACAAGTGTTTGGAGACATGTGCCTTCCCTCCCTGGCCTCTGAGCTTTCCAGCCTGCAAAACTGCACTTGGAGGTATATCTCAGGTTATTTAATTTAACTACACAAAAACACCTCACTACCGGATGTAGAATCAATGAATCTATAACTTGTCTTATTTTTCCTAGAAATACTCCAGAAATTCACATTCTTTTCCCTTTGTGATTTCAAAAGCTTTGTTTCATTTCTCTCTCCCTTTCCCCTGGCTAATCTTTGTTTCAGCAAGTTGAAAGGAAAAAATACTGTACGTCTCAGGATTTAAATGTACTTCTATCACCAGGGCCTAAGAAGAGCGACCATTTCTAGACTTTCTCTGTTACAATCACAAGGCACTCAGCACAACATATTATGAGAAGTGATTTGACACAAGATGAAATCTGGAAAACAATAGCATGCTTTTAAACAAAATTTCATGGTTACACATTTACTTCAGAGCCCAAGACCCTCCAGAGCTTTTACTTTGTGCTGTCAGCAAAGTGTGGCTATCCTTGTTTTACCTATGGATACTTCCAACTGCAAAGAAGTTCTGAACCGTCCTTCTCTTACATTTTTAGTGTCAAAAATGAGACTGAAACTTACTAGGGTTCTTGTTCCCCAGACTGTTGCGTGATGCAGTTGCTCAGTGGTAAATGAAATAATGGAATTTTCCAGCAGCCTTTCATTATATATAGTTTAGCTCTTGTGCTATTGCTTGTATTTAGTGGCTTTTATACTTACTCTAACAAGGTAGTGGTTATCTTTGCAGGAACCAAAATGGTTTTTTTTTAAATGCCAGATGACATTATTCTAGACCTACAAATGGCTTAGCTTGATGAATAGGTCCTCCAAATTCACCTAATTTGATTCTTAGCAGGCCATAATGTTTTCCAGTTGGCTTTAGTTTGTCTATGGTCCCATCAGGAAACTGGGAGGGAAAGAGGCAGGTGGTGGTTAAAGAGACCAGGGCTGGCAGGTATTGTGTGAGCTGAGTTTAAGCAGGGAGCGAGGGGTGGCGGAGCGGGAGAATGGTACACAGAGATGGTTACAGACGTATTGAATTGTACCCCTTAATACTCATATGCTGAAGCCTTAATTCTCAATACCTTACAATGTGACTCTATTTGGAGACAGTTTTTAAAGAGGTATTTCACTTAAAATGAGGCATTTCCCTCATGGTTATTAACACCTTCCATCACTTTAATCTATTAGGTTATCATAATTTTCATTTCTGCTTTGTTTTCTGAGGCAGAGTCTCACTCTGTAGTCCAGGCTTCATTCTTCTTGCCTCAGCCGCAGGTGTCCCAGGATCACAGGTTTGCACCTCTGTGCCTGGCTATCATATTTCTTCTTATACATATCAAAACTCACACTGACCAATGAATGCTAGATTACAAAAGGGTTTATTTTTTTTGCATCTGTCCATAAGTCTTAGTCCACAAGTTAGACTAAAACAGATAGACAAGTGCCACAACATGAGGCCTTTTGAGTAAACTGTACTCCATTGTTGCTGGTACCTGTTTAAGAGAAGGGAATTAGGACACACAGACAGACACACCAGAGACATATACAGAGAGAACAGGCCAGGCGAGGACACAGCAACAAATGGACAGCTAGAAGCCAAGAAGAGAGGCTTTAAGGAGAAATCAAATGTACCAACACCTTGCTCTTGCACTTTCAGCACCCAGAATTATAAGAAAATAAATGTCGATTATTTGATTCAGCCAGTTTGTGATATTTTGCCATAGCAAAGTAATGCAGAAATCAAGATGAGAACAGAGATAAACAAGAGATCACATAGAATGCTGGCGGGAATCCAGTGAAATGAAACAGGAAATTTGAGGATTTCCAACCTCTGAGGATCACTCAGATACAACTAGAAGGTGGCCACAGTGAGGCAGATGGCACACTCAGCTGACCACATTTGCAGCCCTTCAGCCTATTGAATAAGCTCCAAAGACCCAAAAGTCATGGTCAGTAAAAGCAACCACGTCTCATGCGCACTGCTCCCATCCCACACGTAATAAAATGGATCCCATTTTTTTCTGTGAGCAGGGGAGGAGGATTTAGCTAAGCAAGATGGAGATTTTCAGAGAAGCAGAAAAAAAGATGAACAACACCCAAACCCTTTCACGTTAGGATGATCCTCTAAAGGACAAAAAGTGGTACATGCATGCTACAGGCTGTGTATGACACATCTGTGGTACACAAAGCACCATGTCCCTATAAAGATGCGCATGTCCGGTCTCCAGAACCTTTGAATATGTTACCCCACATGACAAAGGAGGTTATAGATGTGACTGATGGGTCAGACTTGCAGAGAGGAGCTTACTCTGGCTTTTCAGATGGATCCCGTAGAACTGCACAGGCACTTGAGGAGGGAGCAAGGAGAATCACAGAAGGAAGGTGTGATGGTTCGAAGATGTGAAGATGTAATTGGGGGTCGTAAGCCAAGGAATACAGGTAGCATCTAAAAGTAGAAAAAGGACAGAAGTGGATTCTTCTCTAGATCTTCCAAAAAGAACCACTCCTGCCAATACACTGTTAAACCCAGCGAGACTGATTTGGACTTCTGACTTCCAGAACTGAACAATAACTTGTGCCATTCTAAGCCACTAAGTATGTTAATCTGTTACAGCACTATAGGAAGCTAGTGTGATAGCTCAGCAAATCTTCCCTTCTGTCTTCCTCTCTCCCCTCCCCTTTCTCTTCTCTCCCTCTCCCTTCCCCTCTCCTTCCGTCTCTGCCCTTCCTTCCCTCTTTCTCTCTTCCCTTCCCCTTACTGAAGCCTCCTTCTCTCTCTTCCACATTGGCTTTCTGTCCGTTGTAGAACATGCCGTTATAGAGCATGAATTGGCAGAGGCTTCCCTGAGGAGAGTGTTGTGTGGTCCACTCAGCCTGTAACACTTACGCTTCTCAGCTCAGAAGTGGCTCCTAGCCCCAAGATCCAAGCACTAAGCAACAGTTACGCTCTCTATTCTGCATGTCCTGTTGGCCTGGACAACTTCAAGGCACAGCAGAAATTGGGCTTTGGCCTGGTAACTTCAAATAAATTGCTGTTTTATACGTTTTGAGAAAGTTGAGACACTTTGCCACAGATACTTTGCTGTGGGCTTTGAATGTTCTGGGGTTTAATCTTACAACTGTGTGAGGTAGGCACTATTTTCATTCCCATTTCTAAGACAGGGAAGTGGATACACAGAAAGAGCAAAAGTTTGCTCAAGGTTGCAGACAATGAGGCCCGTCTAATTCCCAAAATTCATAGAGATGAATATTTGTAATGTAAACAATCCCTTAGCTGGATAATCTGCTCTTTGTTTTGGTCCTCCAGATGAAGCATTGTGAAAATCTCCTTTGAGGACAGTGATTTCACAGAAGCTGCTTTATGTATGGCTCCAGTTTGGACAGCAGTTTGGTTTAATGAGCTTGAAGTCAGAGAGCGCTCACGGAATCTCAGCTCTAATTGTGAGATCTTCAACAACATAGCAAAGTGGCTATTAAAACTACATACGACCTTCCACTCGGCAGGCCCATCCATAGACTAAAGTCCTCAGAAATAAAAGGGCCAGTCACATAAAACCTCACATTTGAGCACAATGAATGCAGATTTGTTTATAGGAGAAAGGAAAAAAATGAATACTTATCACAGGGGAAGTGGTTAAATAAATGAGCTATGTCCAAACTATGAAATATCATGTAGCTATTAAAGCAATGAGCTACATGTAAATGAGGTAATTTGGGAAAAAATTCCAGAAAGTATTGCGTGTTGAGAAATACAAAATGCAGATAAGTGTGTGTAGCATAAGATCATTTTTATACATCAGGGGCAAAACCACTATGTTTGAGATTATATAAGCATGGAAAAGGAGTATTAAAAATACTACAAGATAAAATTCAACATTCATCCTTAATATTTAAAAAGTACAATAAAATAGTGTTAAAGTCCATAGTAAAATAAAGTACTTCAATCATAACCCAAAGCTAGCATTATGCTTAATGAGAAGCACTAAAACATCCCTATTAAAGTCAGAAATAGAACTTGATATTGTACTAGAAGCAATAACCGGTACCACTGGCAAAGAGAAAAAAATCATAATTCTAAAAATTGGACAGAAAAAGGAAAAATTATCATTATTTGCAGATACAATCACCTGAGAAAACAAGAAATCTGAGAAGCTACCATGATAGATAATAGAATCCAGAAAAGTTTCAGGGTATAAAAATAATGCACATATATGTATATATGCCACCAGCACATAGTTAAGTAATGAATATAGGAACCAAGACAGGAATTAGTAAGAATAAGTAGAGTCCATAATGGAAGCACATGTATCTTAGAGACCTAAAAACTTTTTAAAAATGGAAAGAAACACAATGATGAAGATGTGAATTTTTCGTAAGTTAATTTATATATTTAATGCAATCTCAATAAAAATATCCAGTATATTTTTTAAAAAATTGGTATGATTTTAAAGCTCTAATGGACACATTAATCAGAATTACTAGTAAAATTCTCAAAAAGAATAGGGTAGAAATTGGTCATACTAGATATTTAAAACATTTAAAACTGTTAGTTATTAAGACAGTATTATAGGAATATAAAAATAGATAGACATGGAATGAAATAGAAAGTTCAGAAAAATATAACTATATAAAGATTTGAACTTGGCATATAATAAATAAGATATTTCAAATCAGTGATAAGATGATTCATTAAGCAGCATTGGGGAAAACTGCAGATATATCTAGATATATGTAAAATTGGATGCGTGCATTAATTTAAGCAATGGGATTGTTTCCAAATGGATTAACGATTCAAATGTGAAAGCAGAAACCATGACATTTCTAGATTTAAAACATGAGGCAATTATCTTATAACCTTGGATTGGTGACAATCTTTCCGGTTAGGAGTCAAATTTAAAGGTGATAAGAGAAAAACTTACAAATATGACTGCAGAGAAGGGAAGAGGTGGGAGGGAGTGAAGGGAAGGCAGATGAAGAAAGGAATTGTGTTACCTACATGTACCAACTTCCAGTGAGGAATGTAAACAGCAGTTATGACACACATGGACTAAAAAGCTAAAAAAGAAATTAATGGACAGGAAAGGCAAAATGCCAAAAACCTCTATGAGCAAAATGCCGCATTTAAGGTTCAAGACCAAAGACAAACTAGCAAAAGCCATTCATAACTCATACCATGGAGGGAGAACTCCCTGATACATGAAGGAACATCCAATAGAAAACTAGAAAGCAAAGGGTACAAATAGATAATGCACTGAAAAGGGAAATATAAATGTTCTTCAACCAATATATTAAAAGCGTCCAGCCTTTTTCATTATAAAAGAATTCAAACTACCAAGAAGTATGCATTTTTCAAGTATTTAATAGACGAAAGTCCAAAAGTTGGGTAAAAAAGCTGTTGATGGGGCTGTAGGGAAATAGGCACCCTTAACCTGCTGGTAAGAGAACAAATTGTCACGGCTCCTTCGGGGGTCAAGGGCACTATCTGTTCAAGTTACAAAGTGTTTGCCTCGGTAATGCATCCTACAGATAGACTGCCACTTGGAGACAAGCACACATGGTTCATACAAGGGGCTATTTTAGCACTGTGCATAGAGCCCCGAAATGAAGACAGCTCAAGTCTCCAGTAGTTAAGAACTGGTCAAATTTGGGGCTTTAATTTTAGAAATAAATAAAAGAGAATATTATGTGCCCATTGAATGAATTAAAAACTCTTCATGTTCTAATTTGCAATCTACAGTTAAATGGAAAAAAGGTAAGGTATAGGATAATCTGTATATGCTGCCATTAGTGTAAAAAGGAAGAAATAAATCCATATATATATATATACACCCTCCAGAGAAAGTCACAGTAGATTAACAACCATGTTTACCCTAAAAAAAATAAAACAACTTTGCCTTTGCAACTATAAGATGTACTGCCTATTCAAAAATTAAATAGATAAATATTTATTTTGAGAGTTTTTCCTGCATTGAATTTTTTCCCATAAACATATCTTATTTATATAATAAGAAAAAGTTGTTTTATTTGAGAAAAAAGGAGCTTTAAAGTTCAGAATGTGAAGTTAGACTAAGTGCCTTTGAATTGTTCCCCTCTGGGTAGCTGTGTGACCACGGACAGGCAGGCATTGGACCCCCAAAGCCTTTCCTAAAGGACCTATCGCCATGCCTCACGGATTGCTTTGAGGATTCATTGGGATAATGAATGTGAAGTGCTTGGTGTAGCGCCAGTCTTCAATAAATATCACTGATTATTCCCTTCCAGGATTGTGACGAAGAGAGGAGCACATGAAATAATGTACCTAAACCTTCTGATGCGGAGCAATGTTCAATGAATATTCATGTCCTTCCCCTTCTCTCCCAGTTCCCATACTGCCTACCTAATGATAGGCCTCATTGCTCGCAAATGTTCCCTGTCTTCTCAATAAAGTTCCAGAATCATCTTTCTTGGCAGTGTGCCATCATACAGCAAAGAGAACCTAGAATGCGTAAATGGAGGTAAATGACCTATCGCTCTGGAAGCCCTTCGACCCCTCTCCCTTACGCTAAACTTATCTAATCATTGCAGACTGCCAGGCACGGACTTGAGCTGCTGGGCTAGAACACAGTGAAGTTACAATTGCAGTTTAGTTGTTGCAGTGATCAAATCCTGCTGTAAATTAACAACTCTGCTTAGAAATTTAACACTTATAAGTGGCCAAAATATAGAAGATAACCAAAGTGAATTAACCTATGATTTAAGCCTTTCCTTTCTTCCTGTCTTACGTTAACATTTGAGTTGATTGACTCATTCCTGTTGAACTGAGGAGAAATCATAGCTCATTGGTAATTAATTAAATTAACCAGTAGTTAGTAAGTGCCTGCTAATTACAAAGCATGATGTTGGTCTTTGTGCAGGGCATTGAAAGTCAATCAAAGTTATGACCTACCTTTAAAAACTGAATAACATGAAGAAAAGCTAGTAGTTATGGGGGGGGGGATTTTATTCATTCCAAGTCTATGAATTCAGAATTTTCCTTTAAAAAGGGAGATTACTGTGCTATAATTTTTTTGCATTTTTTTATTTTAAAGAGAATAATAAAAAAGAACAATAGCAAAATACCAATAACAGACAAAAACAAAACAAAACAAAGACAATAAAAATAATACAGGGTTTCAGAACAAAATGATAGGATTTAAGAGAGGTTGTTATATTACATATTGTTATCTGCAATGAAGTTGCTCAGATTCCCAGATGTAAGAATGCAAGATTGATCAAACCATTAAAGAGAATAAAAAATAAAAACAAAAAAACCACATTAGAAATGCTACAGAGTTTTACTAGATGAGATGGTAGGAATTCACCAATGGTTGTTATATTGCATATTGCTGTCTTCAAATTAGTTGTTCAGATTACCAGATATGAGCATTGTGCTAATAATTTATATAAGATAGAAAGAGACAAAACTACTAACCTACTTTTAGACCGTGGATTTCAAAATTTTTGAAATATTCAATTATATATAAATAGTGCATGTTGATTATTAGTCACTCCTATCTGTTCAATATAGGAGACCCAAGAATGTTTACTATGTAATATTTTATAAGCAGAGTTCAGTTAACATTGGAAGCTATAAATCTTTTTTTTGAATAATATAATCTATAATTTAGGTCTCATTAGGAGCCCAGAGATCAGTCAGTATGAGGAACTGTTTTCCACACTGTCTCATTTATTTCACAACCCTTCAGTGTGGGTGGTGTTTTCCTGCTTTCCCAGAATGCAGTTCAGGCTTAGGCAGAGAGGATCTAACTCGTGTCTCCCTGAAGAATCAGTAGTCACATCCCAGGTCTGCCTGCTGCAGGGTACATGCCCTTTTCCCTGTTCACCCCTGTGCCTGCTTTCCTTGCCTTAACTATAGGTTTTAGACAGAAGGCTAAGGCTAGGTAATGGCCATGCCAATGACATGGAACACTGCTAACTGACCATAACAAAGCTCCCCTGTTTCCCATGGTCAGGGGACTGAAAATTATTTCAAGTCCTTAAAAGGAAGTGTTGGCAGCTTAGGGAAGGGAATCTACTTTTCAGGTTTTATGGGGCAAGGAGGTACTGGGGATGAACTCAGGGCCTTTGTGAAAGCTCACCTAGATATTTGGTGTGGTTAGAGTGAGAACTGACCACATTTTATATGTTGAATTGCATTTCATGTCTCAGATTCATACGAGCTGCTTTTCTGAAATCTCCACTCTTCTCAGGAGTATGTTAGTTCTTCTGACAAGTTTATGCCAACTCAACTTATGTTGCTAATGTCTATCTTATTTTGTGACTGATTTTTCACTCAGACGCTGATCATTTAGGAAAACCCGGGGCAACTTGGAGGAGTTTCCAGGTTGAACTCCTTAGGAAAAGACTCTTTGGTCAGTTCTAGTCTCTACCCCATTCTTCAGACTTCCTGTACCCTCCTCCATGGCCAGAACACTCTTTCCACCAATGTGAAGGATCCTCTAGTTGATTTAAGCAGAATCACAGAGAGAAGAACTCTAAGGAAGGAAAAAAAGAGATGCAGATAGAACGAAGTAGTTTGAGAAAGTCCTCCTAGATCCAGCCAAGATAAAGGAATATTTATCTCTTTGGTTAATTAGAACTAAAACTCTGAACAAAATAAAAATTTTCACTGCTTAAGAACTCTGAAAATTAATGGTAGCAGGAGAACTATGGAGAAAAGCCAAAACCTAAAGAATGACCCATGTGGTGCCATTGGTTTCCCTGGGGCTGGTTTGTTTTTTCTGCTATATCTCCCAGGCTTTGACCAGAGGGTAAGTCAAACAGGGAAGCTGGACAATGGGTACAGATCACAAAACTCAAAGAGAATCCTATCTTCCTGGCCAGAGGATTAGCATCAGGGACCCATTATAACTGCACAGTGGGAGGGAATCACTGTGGCAATTTTTCCATTCTTTCTCTGCTGATCCTGCTCCAAGATCAGTCACAGAGTAGCACTGCCACAGTCACATGAGCATCTGGAAACCCTGAGATAAACTCATTTCAGAATAAAAGGATTAGAAAAGTAGGCTCCTCCTCTGTACTGTGTGGAAGGAATTCTGTCAATTTTCTTTTATTTTTCCTCCTCATTTTCCTATGGAGGCAGAAATGATGGCATCCATGACTATAAGAGAAACCCCATTTTCAGAGACAGAGGAATGGGAAAATGTATTCTAGAGGCCAAAGAAGAATAGGGGAAATACTACAGGAAAGAGAATGGAAGAAAGAGATCCCCCAATTCCATATGTGTCTTGATGCAAATGCCAGATCCACCCCAACCTGTGCATATAGGGAACGCTTCCAAAGAAGCACAGGCACTAGTAGCCACTGCTCAAGTTCAAAGCTGGCCTTTCAGTAGCACAAGTGAGAATTAGATGCAACCAGCAGAGCAAAGGCTTTGAAAGTCAAACTGAAACTGGAATACACCGCTTCAGAAGGTGCAGCAACTTCATTACTTGCTAAAAGAAACAAACAGAAAGTCTATTTTCTCCAGATTTTGAGAAGACCCAGAGATTCAGAGCATAATATACAAAATGTTTAGGATAAAATGCAAAATTACTCAACATACAATGGACCAGAAAAATATGACCTATTCTCAGGTAAAACACAGATGCCAACTCTAAGGTGACCCAGATGTTTGAATTATCAGATTAAAAACTTTGAAGCAGCTGTTAAAAAAAACTTTAAAGCAGCCATTCAGTTTGAGATCAAAAATCTACTTCAGAGTAGCGAGGAAGCAGCTTGCTCTCTCTCTCTCTCTCTCTCTCTCTCTCTCTCTCTCTCTCTCTCTCTCTCTCTCTCTCTCTTTCTCTCTCTCTCTCCTCTTGTAAATTGGTCAAAGTTTGCCCACAAAAGATTATCTCATCTTCACTTTTCAATGCCTCACCCAGCTTCGTTGGTATCTCCTTAGTGAATAAGAGATTGTAGGGGTTAGGGTGGAGTTTCAACTTGATCGGCTCTGGGATCAGCCCTAGGGAGTAGTGGTGCAGACTTCTAGGCATGTCTGGGTGGTTCATGGAGACGTGGTCTTGCCATCTATATCTGGTTCCTCTCCCACTCTGCTCGGGTACTATTCTTCTGCTCAGATTCCTGTTTACTATGAGTTAAACAGCTTTGCTCCACTATACCTTACCACCATACTGTGTCTGCCTCAGAGCTAGCCAATCATGAACTGAAACCGTGAGAAAATTCAATGTCTCTTTTATGCTCTGGGCATTGGGTATTGTATTTCAGTGACCAAAAAAAAGCTGACTAATACAGAAACTATGTATTAGGAGTCAGGAAATTTTTTCCATAAATGGCTGATACTAAATTTCCAGGTTTGTGAACCATCTAGTCTCTTTCACAGCCACTCAAATCTGCTGTTATAGTGCCAAAGCAAATGTACACAGTCCATAAATAAACAGGCATGGCTGTATTCCAGGAAAACTTTATCTTCCAAAATAGATGACAGGCTAAATTTGGGCCACTCATCATAGTTTGTTGACTCCTATTTTATAAGATAACTCCTCATCCAAATCAAGAAGTAGAAAGAAGACACAGGAATTCCAGCAAGATGGAGTATATGATGAAGTCTATGATTATGGATCAATTTTGTATCTCCTTTGCCATAATTTATGTACATCTTTCTGAGGCAATATTATATAGGACCTATGCCGATAGACTGAGCATTCCATAAGCCCAGAGATAGCAAAGATATGATAGTTAAGGGTGGGAAACCCACATCTTGAGTAGTGATATATTCCAGTAAGGGTAGATCATTAACCTCTCTACAGAGAAAGAGACCCAATTAAAAAAGCTGCCCCAGTTTCTGGGTGGTCTCCTTAAGGATAATGTCATATTGGGTGTCTGTGGTGAACATTGGTTGTGGTAAGTTGGCCTTCAACAGCAGCAGCAGCTGCACAATTCTTGATAAGGGAGAGCCCCCACTGTCATACAAAGCTCCCATTTCTGCTACCATGTCTGTTCCTTGGTATTCTTCAGAAGCAGCTGAGGAGCCAGTAAGGCTGATTGGTATTTACAGGATGGATCATTCTGGCTGTAGGTGGACATCTCTGCAGTTGACAACTTTCCCTGGGTGCTCTGTGAAGGCAAAAGATCCATAGAAGTTGTGTACTTCTTTATAGGTCCATCCTCATAACTCTTTCCCTGTAGGCACTGATGGCCAATATAGTTCATTTCAGTCCACTCTTCAGCTCTCTATTCACCACTGCTCTTGAGGCAGTGTACATTCATCCTATAAGCCACCTCTACCTCCACTTGAAGTGATACTGAGCCTACTTACACAGCTCTACCCACTGGGCGGGTTTCTCTTCACTTTCCTTCAGGATCACCTCTTAGTGGCGGTGTAATGTGGCTACTGTTATTTTCAGTTAAGACAATAAATACTTGGAATAATCATCAGTGAATCATACTAGAATCCTTTCTCCTTCATCAGTCACTAGTGGAAATACTTTCATGACTCAAAGATGTGAGTGATGGAGAGATAAGAATACAACAAAAGTCAGCAGTGTGAGAGTCTGTGCCATCTGATACTGTAATTTACTCATTCTTCAAGAGGAACTCAAACCTAGTCTCCAACAAACCACTTTCATTGTGCAATGATTTGTTGCTGTGCCTCTTGTAGTATTTGGTTTAGTAGATAACTGGGTCATAAAGGCATCTCAGTTAATAGAGTTCCTTGTTGTTCCATGATTAGGTACACAGCCTTCACTAGGCTCCCTTTAAACCCCAGGAACTGGTTTCCAAACATAATAGTTTTTGCTGCAGAAGGCATGGCTTTCTCCAGAACACTATTGATATGTCCAAACCTCTTTGGTTGTGGTTATCTGGAGACTACCTGTTTCCATCTTTCTCAACTACTGATAATCACTGGAACTGCAGCATTTAGAGTACAAGCCTGTGGTAGAACCCCCTTTTGCTCTGGGCCCTGTTTGAAGTCTTCTGAGTCAACCAATAAATGGATTATATACTGTTATTAAGTGTAGTATATGCTCCCTCCAACATCTTAAAAGAGAGAAAAGCATTGTGTCTCTTTCTTAGTGGTGGGAAGTAAGAGGTGTAACATTTTTTACACTAGAACGGATGCCTTTAGTTTTGGTAACTAGTGAACCCTTAAAAACTTCACTCCTGGGACAGATTCCTAAATCATTGTTTTCCATTGTTACTCCAAGTATAACACATGCATATTTCTTAGTAGGACAGCTAGAGAATATTTAACTTCACCCAGCCCACAACATGTTCTCATCAATCTGGTGGACCAATGGGACATGTTGTAGCATATAGAGGTGATCAAATTCTCTTAAGATGACATTAAGGCACTAGGACAAGACAGTAAACATATATGTAAGCCTCTTCATGCAATAACATGCAGCTTTTTATTCTCCTTGTGGATATATATCAGGAAGAAAGAATTCATGAGATCCATGGTAATAGAATATGGTCCAAAGACTATGCTGAAGCTTTTGAGAAAATATACTTTATCTGGTCCAATAACTGCACTTGAGACTACTGCTTGGTTAAGTTTGTGGCATTCTGATATGTTCTTCAATACTATAGCAAGGAGGTGTGGGCATCTTCAGCTCATTATTATATACGCTGTCATCATGTTCAGTATCTCAGATACATCTCTACAGAATACTGAACAAGTTTCAGGCACACTTATCAAAACATTGACACTGGCTCTCAAACCATGGTGAGTTCTCCAGATGAATAAATTCTCCCCTATCTAACATATTCTCTGCCCTGCATCCCTCCCAATTCCAATATGCTCTGAACTTATTCTCATACCACATGTTCTCCTGGATCGTGTCAGTAACTTCAGCTGGGAAAATAATTCCCTTAGCATGTACACTATTTTTTCCAAAAGCAGAATTTATTCTTTCCTGCTGGGCTGTGCTAACTCTTGACTCCAGTTCTTGCCCTGCAATAAGTGAGAGGTGGTAGGATAGACACTGATAAGTAAGTATCATCTCTTAATGTACTGTATTTGTTTCACATGGAATTATTATATGGTACCCAGGTAAGGTGGCTTGTTCTCCAGCAAATGAGGAAGGGACAAAGGAATGTGTGGGTTCACAATACTAAGGTTCATCCATGCAGATATCTGCATGCTCTAAGATATCATTCTTTCTCTACCACAGTGTTATTTTCATAGAAGAGACCTGTCAAAACTACATACACAGAAGTCTACCTTTCAGGACCTGAACTTTGTAGATCCTAGACCTGATGTTCAGCTCTTATAAAACCTGGTGTCATGGTTTGTGTATAGGTGTCCCCCCAAATCCTCATGCAGTCATGGGGTAGGCTTCTAGAGTTTGTGATTAATCCATGGTCCAGAGCTGGGATTATGGGTGTGAGTGCTACACCCACCCTGGGGCAGGAAATCTGCATATAATATAAGGGAGGGAAAGAGGCTTGCTCTTCCCACCTCCTCCTCCCCTTTTGTTCCTGCTGCTTTTGCTATTTTCTGTCACCATGAACTGTTGCCTCCTGCCATGTGCCACACTGCCTTGGAGCCAACTGACTATGGACTGAAACCTCCACAAACTATGAGCTAAATAAACCCTTCCTTAACTTTGAGCTTTGGGGACCGGGGATATAGCTCAATGGCATAAGTGCCTGCCTGGCAAATGCAAAGTTCTGAGTTCAATTCCTAGTACCAAAAAAAAAAAAAAGAAGAACTTTGGGCATTGGGTATTTTGTCTCAGCAAGGAAAGAAAAGTAACCAAGGCACATGGGGAGCTAAAAGTCTGCTTTAGAGGCACTGGAGAGATTTCTCAGCATGCCATTGTATGTCCTGGGATTTGCATGAGTCTGTATTCTACTTTGTCTTTGCAATGAGTCCAGTGCACTAAAGCACAGCTACTTTACTCCAAAATGTCTCTAATCATCACTGTACTAATACTATTGAAACACCACAGTGACTTGATCTGTAAACATCTTGCCGTCAGCAAGAGGTGAAACCTTAGCTACTGGCGATGTCATTGCACATTGGGGATTATTACTGCCAGCATTGTAGTCCTTATTGTTTTCTGCAGTTGTACAACACAACTTCAAATCTTAGTGACTGTCTGCTTTCTAGAACCATTTTGGAAACCAAATGTTTTATCTCCTTCCTTAGAAAACAAAGTCTGCTCTAAAGATGACATTCTAATACATTTTTGGAAGCCCACGGTAGTGAGAATAAGGAAAAATATTGTTGCAGCACAAATGTGGGGAGCAGTAAAAGATGATGTGCTGCCACCTGGACACGAGTTTACAATGGCAGTGAAGAGGCTCCGCTGTGCGGCAGTTCACCTGCGTGGTCATGCAGGCCTGCTCCATGCGGTCTGTTCTTCTGAACACTTCATTGTGAGGAAGGAATCTGGAAGAGAATCTGCCTGGCTTCTCCCTTTATCTCTTACTCTGACAAAATTTTCCCAAAGGTTTGCTTCTGAGTTGTCTTTCTTAGCCTATTATGGGGTGCTTGGGAAACTGCAAGATGCACTTTCTCAGGATCTGAGAGTGGCAATAAGAGTGAGACCCTGGCCTGGCTTATTGTCCTTGGACAATAGAACCAAGTGAGCTCACAAGAAGTCAGTGTGGCCATTGGGTGGCTTAGGTGAAGCAATGCACTGTAATTACTGGGAGGCCAGGGAGGCCAAAACTATGTGATGTGGACCAATTATATTTTATATCTGAAAGAGGGAAAAAACAGGAATATTCAGTGAGTAGCATGAAAGTCTAGTACCTTTCTAAATTTCTTCATCCGAATAATTCCTCCTCAAGCCTCTAGAATCAGTTTAGATATTATCTATTCAGGGAAGCCTTCCTGCCCCATGTCCCCCACCTCTAGGATGGGGAGAAGAACCCATCTTTCTCCAAACACTATGTACTTATCTCAGTCATTGCATAAATGATACTGTTAGACACTGTCTCTCTACTGTCTTCCTTCCACGTGGTACTAAGAGCTCCCCAAGTACAGAGACCAGCTCTCACTGCTGTGTGCTCAGCACCCAGGACAATGCCTGCTCTATGACAGATACTCAAATGTGTTTGTTGAACTGAGCAAAAGTGACACAAAGGACTGAAAGGAAAACTTATAAGAATCCATTGTGCCAGAGCTAACTGAAGTATTGTGAAGAGTTTTAAGCATTTTTTCAGTGCCGGTGTCTCCTCTCCTGCTGTTTATCAAATTGAAGTGACATATTCAGGTGATAAAAAGCTCTCCCCCGGGCAGAATCTAAATATAAATACTATAAATTTTTTTGCCTACATCTGCTTGCTAGTCAAGTGAACTTGGCACAAATCTTCAAGTTGTGGATCCTCCCTCCCCCAAATGAAATTCACCCATCAAAGAATAAGATCTAGACTGAGAAAGTAACTTATTTCCCTCACTCTTTACAAAGACATAAATCAGGTCATAAGCAAAAGTCATTTGCAAATCTGATTTCTCTGCAGGCTCATCTATTCTGCTCTGCTTCATGGGTGAACCCCAGGAGCACCAGTCCACTTTCCTATGCCATTAGGACAGAAGAGGAAATTATGCTTATAGATCTCAAAGTCAGACTCACTGGACTGTGGTCAGAAAGATGTAGATCAAGTTTATTGGAGACTGAACTCAGTCAAGGACAGTTTTATGGCAATATTTGGCCAGTAGTAAAGCAGTGATGACATTCAGCCACGTTCCCATGCAGTCTCTGAAGAAGAACAAGGAGTATTTCCTAGCACCTTGCTACTCAAGGTGTTGTGCTTGTCCCAGCAACACGGGTGTCAATCACCCCGGACTGTTATTAGAAATTTGTAACATTGGTCCCATCCCATGCCCGCTGAATCAGAACTTACATTTTAGCAAGATGCCTAAATGACTCTGTGTGCACCAAAATTTTAGAAGCACTGAGCTGGGATCTGAACATAAGCAGTCTAGGACATATAAATATTTTGCTTGTCATTCCCATCTATCACTCTGAGAGCAGCAAACAGCCCTTGAACTATGATGCACAGTACCACCTTTATTCATTGCTTAGAAGGCAATAAGATGATTGAAGGTGAAAAGAAGCCATGGAGTCAGTCTCTAAGGCTCTTAGGGTCAGGTCCTCCTGCAGGCAGCCATATTTATAATTATAGGTGGTGGTCAGCTAGACTAAAAATATAAACAGCCTGGATTGACACAGAGATGATGCAAAACCATCTCCAGCGATCCCCACTGTCTTGTGCTGCAATCTACGACTGATGTCTTGGTTACCCATTTCCAGTGGCAACTGATGTTCAGCATGTTCAAATCTCCTCCATTAAAAAACATCTTTCCTCACTCTCTTTTCCTCTGACAAATCACATTATCTCCTTCTCCCTTTTGGTGTCCTTAACTCTTCTGCCTGTATGTCTCTGCCCAGCCACCTAAGTGAACTTTCTAGAAGAAGATATCACTGCACTCCCCTGGTTGGAATCTAGTGATGGTTTTCTTCCACTAAGCCCAGATAGATGTTGACTCAGACATTGCCTTTTGTGGCTGGGTCTAGCCACACTTACCCAGGGTGTTATTTTGGATCAATTTATACTTGCTCAAAGCATTCACTGAACCCCTTGGTGCTACCTTTTATTTTCTAAGTATAGTCAAGGTTTTTCCTCCTATCTGTGTCCTTTTTCTCTGCTAGTGCATGGTGAGGTTCTCTTCAACTTTTAAAACATAGCTAAGGTCACCTTCCTTGTGCCAGGAGCCTAAAGCCTTGCCTGACTTCCAATTTGTTCCAAAATATCTTGGCCATACCTTTGTCTCATTAATTTATGTGAATACTTAAACTTCTGCAATGTGAGCTTCTTGGCTATTTGAATTTTTATTCTATTTCTCTTTATATCCTGGCTTCTAGGATAATGCCTTACATAAAAGTATACACAAATGTTTATTGAAAATTTCATATGGGTTCTACTCCTTTCAGTTTACTTTATACTGTGGTTTTAGACATATAAGTCATTATCAGTTCAGCCAAGAAAGGGTCATTTACAGAAATATAAAGCCAGAAAGCATGCCATAGCTTTAAAGAGGTGTGCAGTTCTGGCCAGGCGCCAATAGTCCAGAGGAAAATGGGTCATGGAGAATTACCAGTCTTCTTAGTTTTGAACTTCCTCTCCTCAGCTGCTTTTGATTTGATCTGCTGAAAAAGCAACTTTTCTAGGTTTCTTGGCAGCCACAGATTAGATGGATAATTGGGCTGTCCTGAAAGAGGAACATGCCCCGTATAAGCCAGGTACCCACCAGAAGTCAGACCAGAGGCTGCAGTGGTCAACAGTGTGGCCTCCATGCTGAGAGGATCTGAATGGGAAAGGAAATTAGAAAATTGTGGATGGATTTTTTTTTTCAGCATAAAATTTCACATTTGTTTCATGGGCAAAAGAACAGAGGGAGGCTCTGTTGGGGGCACCTTATAAAAGCCCATACTGGTCTTCTTGATCTCTGTATTGCAGACTCAACCAGCTCCAGGCTTCATGTGTATATTTCCTTGATTGTGCTGAGCGGAGCTGCAGGGAGCCATGCTGTGAGCAGGCGAATTAGGAGTCTTGAGAGCTCCCAATCTGGCTTTAACTCTGCTGGCTTGGACAGGTTTCTCAGCTAACTCGAGCTCAGAATGGCCATGTGGAAGAATAGGCCAACAGGGTTTCCTTCTCAGCAGTCCTCCGAACACTCCGTAGCCGCCTCTAAGTAGGGCTCATCTATAATAAGCATTGCAGCACTCGCCAGAATTCAAAGTGAGTAGATACTCTGGAGTTTTCCGATGGAGTTTTGATAGTGGAAAGGCAGCATCTTCAGGCTTCGCTCAACTCCACCACAAACATCATGGAAACGGTGCTCAGAAGAAACACACCCTCCTCACACCTCATGTTGAGTTCGCACCATAAATGATCCTGAAATGGAAATCTTACTTAAAATTAGTTAGATGTGTTGGTGTGAGTGCAAGTATACTATGATCTTCATTTATAGAAATAATTGCAGTGGATTTTTTAAGTGTTGAAATAAATAGGTTTTTCTGGGACATGTTCAAAACTATTTTTTTAGTTCTGAATCTTTTATAACTTTGAGATATACCCAAAATTGTTTGCTACATTAAAATTTCAAATCCAATAAAACAGCACTCATTTAAAAAGCATTCTTCTATACTTCCACAGTCCTCAAAAGGGGGATAAAAATGACAATCGATGAAACCAAGCTTCTATTGCAAGAGATATTTCTTATTCTAGGACAAAGACTTTCCAAGAAAGAGGAATATAAACATGACAGAAGTAAATTGATGCGGGTAACTACATTAGATACTCTGCCTACGCGTGATAAACCAGAAGAGTCAAAGGCAAACAGGCAACAGTCTCTAAATTACAGTTTGTGCTCTGGACAAAGATGGCATCCCTCGAAAGAAAGAAACCATTTCAAAGTCTGCTCATGTTAAATCAGAGGAAACTGCTAGGAGTCAGTTTGTAACTAAGTCCTCCATTCATCCTGCCTCTAAGGTATCAAAATTCATCCACTACTGGAAAAATGTGCACCACAGTAGACTCTATGACACTGTTTTTTGTTGGTTTTCATAAGATGAACTTTTAAATATTGTCAATTTTAAGTACTATTATTTTTCAACTTTCTAGGGCTGATAAACTTTTTCACTTTCTATAGTGTTTTTGAGTAATCCTGGACTCTATTTTATCAACCTCACTGCTGATAAGTGATTTATGAATAACATGTTTAATGTTTGTATTTTTAAAGCTTTACATTTTTACTTGCTTTAGTGTATATATGATTTTTAACTTGTAACATTAAATATTTGGTCTTATGTTTTCCTTGATGAACTCTAAAAACATCAAAAAGCATGAAATGCTGGTATCAGTACTAGTATTTCAATATTATGCAAAATAAATATCAAGTTACTAAAAATGACTTTTGCTTTGGTATTATAATTAAATAATAAGTTGATAAAAATTATAAAATAGCAATACAAAGAAACTCCATAGCCACATACACACAGAACACACACACACACAGGCACATATAAACACAGAAGGAACACTGATGGCCCAGAACCGGTGTCTACCTTTCCCCTTTATACTCTAAAATATACTATTTGGTTAAATGCACAAGTTTCTCAGAGCTTATCAAAATTAGGGTTATTATGTCTCTCCGGGGAAAATTGTATTTTGGTTTTTCCTATGCCACAATGCAATAGGAATTTCAGGACACCAGGAGCTGGAGGCTGGCCCGGAGGACTTCACTCTTTGTTTTATTTCTTAATAAACACAATGCAAGCAGTGTTCGGGCATGATGGATTTCCTCATAGTCTCTGTCTGAGAGTGGTATTCTTCCCTGATCTGTTCTGTGTCTTTGACCTGGATCAGCTCACCCGATGACTCACTGAGTGCCGACCTCCAAGCGGGTTTCTCTCCCCACCGCCAGCACTCTGCAACACGACTCAGGCCCCCATTCCAAGAGGGACACAGGTCCTGACCCTCTCTTACTTTTCTTAGGAAGTCTCAAGAGCCTGTGAGATACCTAATTAGAACTCTTCCAATGCATTCAGATTAGGTTTGTGTCTATTGTTCAACAATTACATAGAAAACAAGTATAGTTTCTAAACAAAGGGAGGTTTTTTTCCAGAGGATTGATGGGTAATACAATTTTCTCAACTTCATATCCTCAACAAAGAAGTTGCCCAAAGTCAGAGATGTAGTAAGTGATCCAGTGAGGACTCAAATCCAAGTTCAGCTGCTTTAAGGACTCATGCTCTGCCTAACACATCAGTGGTTTTCATATTATAGTATGTATCAAAATCCCCTGGAGGACTGGGTAAAACACAGACCTCGACCCTTCACTTCTAAAGATCTGGGATAAAGTCCAAAAATTTTCCTTTCTAGTAAGATCCCAGTGATGCTAATATTCCTGGTCCTCAGACCACACTTAGAGAAATACTGCACCATAGGGATGCTTCCCCCACCAGCACTCCCAGCACCACCTGACATAGGTGACCCTTAGGTGACACTTGGGAAAAATTACAGCACAGAGCAGCTACAGGAAATCACATAGAAAAAGTACTTCCAGACACTCTAGACAGAATAACATGCTAAATGCAAATTTTAAAATAATTAGAAGTGAAAAGTAAGGAGTAATTAATTTTGAATGTGCAGTGATAGGCACCAAAGATGACTTCAGTGAAGTATTTAGGCCAAAGTTAGCTACAGCATTTGCAAAGTCTAGTGCCAAATGAAAATCTGGGGTCTTTTGTTTAAAGCACAGGGAAAGTATGTCATCAGCCATCCTAAAACAGAAAGCTTTCCCTTTCTCAGACTCAACTTGTCATGGTGTTTTTTATTTGCTATTTAATGACATGGTAAAGAAAGAAAAATAAAAAGTTGGAATTAGTTGCCTGGATTTTACCATTCAAATTTATACTGCATAATGTCCACTTTGGCTGCAAATGTAAGTGTTTAATTCATACCCTGAATCACTGACATCGAACAATTTATATTTCAGAGTTCATACATGCATATTCCAACCTTTTCACAGCAAGAGAAAAGCTGCACAAAGCTAAGCTCTTTTAGTTTCACTCTTTCCTGTGTGCACAATCTATCATGACTCTCTACCTTCAGCTTATTGCAAATATAGAAGAAAAAGGAACTATGCCCTGTCTTTCTTTTTCCTTCTACATTACCATTTTCAGTTTACATGGTTAGCTAATACAGTTCATACTCTGGGCAGAAAACAAAAAGAGCATATGATAGAATTCCTTTGTCACTGTTTCTTAGAACACTACTGCCTTCCTTCTGGATAGAAAGCAAGTTTGGGATAGAACAGAAACCAGGCCCTCTCCAGGCTATCAGCGCCCTTTTTAATGAGGTATATGAAAGACACTGTCCTTGTACTGATTCATCTGTTCTCCCATGCACCAGAGACCACTGGGACTGTGTATTCATGGGGCATTTGGAATACTATATGTGAACAGGGCAGCAAAGAACAGAGGACACTCAATTTTGTGCATCTTTTCTGCTTAAGGGCATATTCCAATGTTGCCTCGGGTTTCACTTACAAAACGCAAGTTCAAAAATAAAATTATTAAGAATTTGAAAACAACCATAGCAGAATGTTAGACTGTGCATGGGGCTCTTCTGAATGTGGGAGATGCCAGCTGATTTGCATGCTAGAATGACAATACATTGAATGGGAAGTTCTGTAGGAAATCCCAGACAGAAAACTGGATGGGATGGAAAGGTAGGAAAGTGACACCTTCCATGCCATAAGGGAAAGCATGTCCTGTCTCAAGAGAAACTGCCTTCCCAGTGGACCTCAGTCCCCGCAGATGGGGTGGGAATGGCTTATTTGCTGGAAAAAGGTGCTCTCAACAATGAGGTGAGGCTGTTTTTAATTCTTTTCTTTACTTAAAAAAAAGCTTGGATTCATATAACAGTCAAATAAATGTGAGATTAGTTTTTATTTTATGTTATATTTTCTTTCAAAAGCAAGAAACCATCTCATAAAAGCTGTATATGTTACTGATCGGTATAATGAAAGTATCAGAAGATAATTTCCAGCCTTTGATTACCTAAAGGAGTGTTATTTCTTTAATGAAATTATAAGGAAATATTTCCACTTGTTTGTTAGTTTTTTTATATGAAACTATGTTTATTAAATCATAGTTATTGCTTTCTCTTTCCCTTGGTTATTACTAAGAAATTCTGAGGTTCAATGCCTGGTGTGTTGGGAATTGCTCTGCAACACAGCTAACATTTTATGGAAGTGTAATAAATCTTTGCTTTTTAAATTACTATCATGGGAATTAAAATAAGATCTCCTATCTATATGCTATCCAAATAAGGAGAAATTTCTTATCAAGACAATTATCTGACTTCACATAAAATACATTCATTTTTGTCAAAGGAATAGATACTGTACGTTGTGAATTAGACTAATATTGTAAGAACTCAGTATTTAACTTCTAAATGTAAAGTTTGATTTAAAATATTAGGTAAATTATCCTGCAACGTCTTCTGATTTATGTAGCTAACATAAATAGGTTCAAGACTAAGCTGTAATATTTGAAATAAAAAGATATCTTGGAAATTTATAACTTTTAATATTAAACTTGAAATAAACAATTTATTAATATCTTCTCATTGTAAAAAAAAAGATACAAACATTGGAGATAAACAGCAATCTTCTCTAATGATACCTTTCAGTGTTAACAATTATTACCAGTAAAATAATGTAAATTCTTCCATTTATAGTATAATGTACATATATAAATCTGTTTCTTTTAAAATATATGATGTGATTATATCTTGTGATTATGGTCTGAACCTTGCTTTTTAGAAGTTATCAACATCTTACAGAATTCTAGGCGGATGCATCGATATAGATCTAACTTGAATTTTGGTTGCTGCTAATATTTCTCAAATGTTTCATCAATGTTTATTTTCTTCCCCTCCTAATGACGCTGGCTGTTTCCCATTTTTGAGTCTACCCATGCTATAATGAGCAGCCTGCTACTTGCCTTTCTGTTTACATGCAAAGGTATTTTTGAGAAAAGAAGGAAAAATACAACTGATAGGTCAAAAGACACACATTTAAAATGGTTTTTTTTTGCTTCTCAGCCTTTTGGCTAAGATCAAGTGCAGTATCTGTTCTTATCAGCTCAAAATTTGTGTAGCTCCCGCTAAATTGCTGTCCAAAAATACTATCATTTTGCACCCATTTCCCAATGTGTCAAAACTTATAACTTTGCATCTTTTAGGATATTAGGGAATTGAGTGGTATGAGTTCCTTAGGAGTACAAGGAGATACTAATATTCAAAATATATTGATAATATTAAGTATGCTAAGCTTAAGTATGCTAACATAGAAGAAAATTATATGATGCATATTAAACATACATTTGATAAAATCCAAGTCCCTTTTTGTGGTGCTTAATTGTATACGTCAGCATGGCAAGGTTACAGTACCCAGATATTAGGTCAAAGATTATTCTAGATGTCTCCATGAAGGGATTTTAAAAATGAAATTAAAATTTAAATCAGCAGACTTTGAGTAAAGCAGATTACCCCTCATAATAGTACCCTTCATCATGGGGTGGACCTCATCCCATCAGTTGAAGCCTTTAGAGAAAAAGGCCCGACTCTTCCCAGGAAGAAGGAATTCTGCCAGCAGACTGTCTGCAAGCTCAGAGTGCTGCTGCATCAGCTCTGCCCTGAGCCTCCCACATGCCACCCTACCTGCAGATTTTGGATTTGCTAGTCTCTAGTGCAAGCCAGTTCCTTAAACTATCTATTTATTGATGAATCAATCTGTCCATCCATCCCTCCACTCAGTAATTTGTCCTCTTAGTTATCTGAGGAATCTTGTCTAATTGCTATACTCACTTAATTTGAAACCAAAAGAAAAAAGGAGGAAGCTCTTAATTAGATTTTGGGTTTTTTTTTTTTTTTTTTTTTTTTTTTTTTTTTTTTTTTTTTTTTTTTTAGGCAGGGTAAAACTTAGAATCTTGCACTTGCCAGGCAGGCACTGTACCACTGAGGTATATCACCAGCCCCTCTTAGTTAACTGGAACTAGAGCCATCCTTGTTTATGATAAGAATATCTACCATAATATATAATAACCAGTATGTTTAATACCAAAACACAGTTATTTCCATTTAAGCTAGATAAGTTTGCTTATCTTAATCAGCATCATTTAAAATTTTACTGAAAGTTCTCCGGGAGCGGCAGGGCTCCTGGGTCCGAGAGTGGGCCGGACTCATACCACCGCGATTCCCAGC
>NW_004955434.1:6660054-6730231 GCF_000276665.1 Chinchilla lanigera | reverse complement strand
ACTTTGTTTGGAACTCTGTATTGTCTGTATTGTGCTTGTGATATGTTGTAAAATGTTGTATGTCTGTTAATGTTTCCCTCCTTTTATCCTTAAAATAAAAAAAAATAAAAAATAAAAAAAAATAAAATTTTACTGAAGTGCCTAGAGAGCATGATTTTGAAAAACAAAGAAATGAGAGAGATAAGTATTTTGAAGAAAATAATAAATCTGTGATTATATGTAGGGTATGTGTATTCCACCTAAGAAAGCCGAGACAGCCAGTCAGCAGTGTATTAGGAGGTCTTGTCAATCCGCGTGGTCTCCTCAGCTCTCATGTTACTCTGGTGCCTTCCGATTTCTGTCATCCTCATCCCTCTCGGGTCGGTGATGGTGTTTTCAGTTCTGCCATAAGGTGTTTTTGGGCTTGGGTCTCCCTGCCTGTCTTCACAGGTCTCTGTTTTCTGGCTCAGGACAGTTCCCAGAGCAATCCTGTGTCCACAGGTCTGATTTCTGCAAAACTAAAAAAATGGAAGTACATTTCCAGACTCTTTTGACATAGAATGATAGACGTAAGGAAAGCTGGAGTAATCAAGTCCAACTCACTGTTGATTAACAAATAAATAGTCAAATAAAAATGTGACAGATACCCATCCACTTCCAACAGGGACATTGTAAGTTGAAAATATGAACCGTAAGACAAAATGTGTGGAGTGAACCTAACCTACTCAGCATCCTTTCTAAGCAGCAGAGCACCTGGAGCAGCATCTGCTTTTCTCTTTAAGTGGCTGACTGGGAGCTTCAGCTCTCTGCTGAAGTATCCTGAGACGGTCTCTTGCCACATATCACTAGCTGGGAAAAATGTCAGAATTGACAGGTTGTTTTTACTGATTATCACTTTTTGTACCGTCATCAAATCAAACCATCACAAATAGGAAGTGCTCTTTCCAAATACCACATGAGAATAATAAAGATAGTAACAATTACTGAGTACTTATATATGCAAGGGATCATACATGCTCATAAAACTAGTCTCTGCAATTCTCACAACAGTATCCCATGGCTGGATACTTATTCCTATTATCCATACTTTAAAGGTAAGAAAACACAAATATAGAGAAATTAGTCTATTTGCTGAAAGTCACATAGCAAGAAAAATATGCAGCTAAAATTTGAGTCCAATCAGTGTAGCCTTCTCTATCATCATCACCCCATTCTTTGAAGAAACCCACAAAAAATTCCTTCCTGGCTCCCTGGATTAGTTGAGGGAGGGAGAAAAGAAAGACAGGAGAGGATGAGGGAAGAGGAGAAAAATCAGGAAGGCAGGAAGGAGTGAGGGTGGAAGGCAAATGGAAATCCAGTGCATAAGGGAGTATGGTGTATTCCTAAGAGACCACTTAAAAGAGAAAAGGCACAATACAAAATATCGGCACCATTGAATCTTCCCCTTTCCCATGTCCTCTGCTCACCTCCCCAAATGTGTACACAGTGAAAATTCTGTACTTACTTCTTGGTCCTGACCCACAAATGTCCTTACCAGATGTTAGTATTAATAATATTCTGTCTTCGAAGTATACACTTGGATCAGAAGCCAGAGTTTTCTTCTTCCTAGCCATGTATTTCTTTTCATATATCTCTCTCAGTTTGTGAGATCACTGCCAGGATGAAATAAGCTATTTGTCCTGTTATTTTAAAAAACAAGATGCTGATTTTTTTTTTTTGTTTGTTTGTTTTTCGAGACAGGGTCTTCCTGTGTAGCTCAGGCTGGGCTTGAACTCACTATATAGCCCAGGGTGGCCTTAAACTTGCTGTGATCCTTCTGCCTCAGCCTCCCAAGCACTGGGAGTATAGGCATGCACCACCATGCCCAGCTCCCAAGATGCTGTTACTAAAATAAAAAACAAAAAACAGGAGTCATGATGCTACATTTGTATAGTATAGTAAAAGCATGTAGTATGTTATGCTATGGTTGATACATTATGTCAACTTGGGGAGTCTACAGGTTTGGCTAAGTGACTCAGCAAGAAGCCAGGGTGCTTACTTTGTATACACCCTGAGCCTGTGGAAGAGGAGGGCATGGAGATTATGTGAGAGCTACACACCCCTTAGATGGGGGTAGTCTGTTTACAATGTAAGGCAGGGAAAGAGGCTGCTTGCCACGATTCCTCCCTTTTGCTCTGGCTGCTTTGCTGTTCAGCAGCCATTTCCCCCTTTGCTCTTGTTGCTTTGCTAACTTATGCCTTGGAGCCAGCCAAGTATGGACTGAAACCTCCAGAAACTGTAAGCTAAATAAACCTTTCCTTCCTTAATTTTGGGCGTTGGGAATTTCATCTCAGCAAGGAGAGAAAAGTAACCAAGACAGCCAGACAGCATAAAACATAAATCAAGCCTATCACTCACTAGCTATGAGACCTTTAGTAGGTCATTCAACCATAGTTAAATTATTCTGTGTCTTCGTTTCTTTACAAATGGTGATGTAAAATTGTGCTCTTAGTGGTATCTCCTTGTTAGTGGTGTAGTTAGTACTAAGTGTATTCATTCATACAGTGTAAGATTTGTTTAGACAGGACGAGTGTTATGGTTTCTATCCAGACACAGCCCTAAAGCCTCATGCTCTGAAAGGTGGGCCTTTTGAAGGGTGATTATGTTATATGGCATTACAGCTGACTTGCTGTTGAGATGTGTGGTCTGATTAGAAGAGATGGCTCACTGGAGACATGGCCTAGGGAGTCTATCTCTTGTCTGGCTTCTCCCTGATCTCTCTGTGTCTGCTGCTCCACCATGCACATCTGCCATACTGTCTTGCCTTGGGGCCAGCCCACAACAGACTGAAACCTGAGCCAAAATAAACCTCTCCTTCCTTAAATTGTAAGCATCTTGCATTGTGTCTCAAGAATGAGAAAATCACTAAGACAGGTTATGGTACTAGGAGTGGGGTCATTGCTGTGATGCTACCTGACCATGTGATTCAGAAGTCTTTGGAACTGGCTTGGTGAAGGAATTTGAAAAAGTTTGAAGAGAATACCTGAAAAAGATAGAATGCTGTCAGCCATGCTTTTTGGGAGATCCTGCTTGGAGCACAGAAGAATAGAATGCTCTCAAAACAGACAGAAAAGCCCAGCTCAGAGGCTTCAGTTGGGAACAAGGACTCCATTGGTAGCTGGACTCCAGGCCATATGTGTTCTACTGTGGAAGAAAATCTATCTATGCTCATGTCCTGAGACTTCGTTGGAGACTGAGATTAAGAGCAGTGGATAATTAATCTGGGAGAGGGAATTTTAAGGCAATCTAATGTCGAGCCTGTTGTATGGGTACTGTGAGGGGCATCATAGCTGAATTACCACCAGGAAGTGGGAACTGGTGGGAAGAGACAGGTCACAGGGGTGTGGCCTGAAGGTTTTATCTTCTTCCCCTTCCCTTGATCTCTCTGCTTCCTGTCTACCATGCCATGAGCAGCTCTCCTCTGCCATGTTCCAGTGCCATGCCATCTTATCTTGGAGCAAATTGACTACGGACAGAACCTCTACAAACTGTGAGCCAAAATAAACCTCTCTTCCTTTAAGTTTGGGTGTCAGGTGTTGTATCCCAGTAACAGGAAGTGGCTAGAACAACTTGGAAAACAAAACACACTAAGAGCTGGCTATTTATTATTATTATTATTATTATTATTATTAAGAGATGTCTGTTCTAGAACTGCTGAGATGAATCAGAAACTCACAGTGCGAGCCTGTTGAAGGAAGAAACCCTTTAAAAGCCAATATGGTTAAATGTGCTAGTCAGACATACACAGAAAGATTTCAATTCCCAGAAGAAAGTTTCCCAACCCATGGCAAGGAGTTACAGGGAGATCTTGCTAGAAGAAGCTTATCAGAGTAAATGTAAAAGATGTATCCAGGATCAGCCTGTCCTAAAAAGGCCGGAAGTATGATATGTGACAAGCCCTCAGTCAAGTAGACCAGACATACATGGATTGACTTTTCTTCCAATCTTGCTCCCTGTAGGTGGCTTTGCTTTCCAGATTGACCTCCCTGGACCTCGGACCATCTCCTTGTCTCACTTCCTTTTCTGCAGATGGATGATCAGCAAGCCCCTACATTTCCAGCTACTAGGAACTGAATTACTATGCTTTCCCAGGGAAAATGGTGGCAAACCTATAGCGTGTGTGTTATTGCTTTTTTCTTTTAAGACAAAAGAGGTTAATGTATGTTTTTTTTTTTTTTTTTTTTTTTCTAAACAAAAATCTCACTATTTAGGTTTAATTGCAGTTTGGGCACTTCGCTATAAATAAGTGGGTTTGGGGTTGTAGTTTGGGCACTAGGTCTCTAAAAGGTTCACCATCACTGCCCTAGGAAGAGCAAAAGTTGACCAGGTCAAGCACATAGTAGCACTATGGTCTTGTAAGTCCCAGTTCCACAAAGCAAATGGAATAATCTTCACTGACTCCAAAGATGTTCCAGCCAATAGAAAATCAGCTTCATTTGCTTATAGTAGTTCCTCCAGACCTGCCTATATTTACAAATATAAATTAGCTCATGCTTCCAGTTTATCTTCCTTGCTCTGCTGCAAACACATATTATCTAGAATGCGTAAGAAGCTGAAGTGGACAAATACAGGAAAACTAAAAAAAGATGGATCAAGGTTTGAGCTGAGAGGCTTGTTTTGTAAATATTTTGGCTAAAATAAATGATCGTTCTTTATACAAAATTAATAGCGGTTTTTAGATCAGTACATGCTAAGCCATTTTGTGAATTCCCTTTAAATACTTATTATACACTTTATACCATTTATATCACCTCTCTCCTGAGGCTCATAGATACATTCACATCCACAGATCTGCACAGATATATACACAGGTCCACAAGACTTGTATACAATGTATATCACAGCCACAAATACTTGATTACATGCACACAAGCAGAAACATATACAGACATACACATGCTCATGGGCATACTCCATGCATATGCACACATATACATATATGGACACACACATCACATACAGAGAGAAATACAGAAACCAAAATAATATAGCCACATACACACACACACACACACACACACACACACACACACAACTTGACTCTGTAAACAGCATCCAGTCCTGATGGTGCCACTTATAAGCT
The DNA here is from genome assembly GCF_000276665.1 of Chinchilla lanigera. Lineage (NCBI taxonomy): Eukaryota > Metazoa > Chordata > Mammalia > Rodentia > Chinchillidae > Chinchilla > Chinchilla lanigera. Next base: position 6,725,130 of record NW_004955434.1, on the reverse strand, counting down.
GTGACTTTTGAAAAGTTATCTATTATTTGGTGAACTTGGGTTCCATGCCTTATAATAAAAGCAATAAAAAATAATCTATTCATAGACTGATAGTTTTTGAATAATTACTTATTGGTAGGCTTACTACAAGTTACAGAGAAAGTTTTAATGGCTTAGTTTTTAAGGAACAACTTTGTGCTGAAACACCAATACATACTCTACTCATTTTGTCATCTCTCATTCTTCCTTTTTAAAATTTTTATATTCACAGAGAACTTTGTGTGCATGTGTGTATATTTCAATGCAACTGCTTGAAGACTGGAAGCTTCCATCTTTGGCTTTCAGTTGGTGTGAATAAAGACTAGTGCTCTGAGCTTTGATTTTGCGTAAGTTTAGTTACTTCCTCCTCAAACAAAAATATACCCCCATTAATATGAAGAGAGAAAAATAAAACACGTGTGATATTTTGAAACATATATTTAGTATTCAGTTTTATTCTCTAGTATACAGCTCCAAGATGTTTGAAATCTCCAAAATGGTGGTGGTTTTTGTACACTAATGTGTTGACTGATGGCTGAGAGTCCCTAGGTAGCTTAGGATGGGGGCTGACACTCAAAAGACCTAGGCAAGATTAGAGGGAGGGAAGCCCTACCTCATCCTCAACTTCTGGGGTGGGAACAAGGGCTGAAGGGCAATGGTTAACACCTTAATCAATTACATCTACATAATGAAGCCTCCAGGAAAATGCATAAAGAGTTCAAAACACCTCTGTACAGGTGAGTTATAAAGGTTCCTTGAGGGGGGCAGAACACCCAGAGGGCATGAAAATTGTAAGTTTCTTCCCCCTTACCTTATCCTATGCATATCTAATATTCTTTATAATATTACAAAGGATATGGAAGAAGATGTGAGCCATTCTAGAAAATTAATAGGACCAGACCAGAGATCTGTGGGAGCCCCAGTTTATAGCTGGTCAGTCAGAAACACGGGTAAAGCAATCTGGCACTTAGGATTGGTATTTGGAGTGAGAGAACAGTCTTGGACACTGAGCTCTCAGCCTGTGGAATATGAGACTCTCTGGACAGATAGTGTCAGAGTGGAATCAGATTATAGGATACCCAGCTGGTGAAATCCCTATGCCTGTTAAGTTCACAGAAGTCTTCTGTGTTGATTGCTGCAGTCAGTAAGAGTAATGGAAAAGTGGCTTGTTCCTCCAAAACAATGGGTATCCCAGGTCAAGACAATATCCAGACCCTGATTTGAGGATATCTTAGGATAACGCACCAGGATTCTAGAAGTCAGGCTCATTAACCTCACATCCAACAAGGAGACCGCTGGCAGATGTGTTCGCATAAATATCATAACTTCTGGATCATGGGAGATGCTATAAACAAAGTTTAAAAGATAACAGCCAAACAGGGATATTTGCAACATGTACAACAAACAGGGGATTTATATATAGTATCTAAAAACACTTCCACAAATGGATATAAGAAATCTAAATATCCCAATAGAGATACAGGTTTGAGAAGTGAACAGTTCAGAGAAGAAAAGCAAAATTTCAATAAACACATAAAAACAGTTCAACCTTACTGGTAACTATAGAAATGCAAATTAAAACTATAATGAACTATCCTTTCCCATTCCCATCACATTTTTTAAAATTTAAATATTCAATATTTGTTGTAGATTTGAGGAAACTAAGATTTTTTTGTATCCTGTCAGAAGGTAAAAGTTGATAGGTCTGTTTTGACTTTAAATGTATCTATATATTTTCCCCAATTCTACTCTAGGATTTCATTTCTTAAAATGTGTAAATATTTACATACATGTTTTTGTAATATATAAGGTTACAATTTATGCCAATAAAATTGAAAAATTTATATCAAAATTAATAAACTTTTGTTCATTTATAAAATAGAATATTCTGCTGACCCTAAATTAATCTAGAAATACTGTAAAGGTCAGCAAAGGACATTGTTGGTGAAGAAAGTAAATGGTGCGATTTGTGTTTTAAAATGATACATTGCAAGCATGTATGTATAAGATGTACAAATGCATGGGGAAAACTTAGAAAAACACACATTAGGTTGAGCTCCATGACTTTGCATTGTTAAATTTTTAGCTATCTGAAAAATGGTAATGTCATATGGCTTGAGTTAATGTTAATAACAGTTATATTTGAAAACTAGCACAGGATTTAGAAGATATATTTAAAAAATGGAACACTTTTATGTTTTATAACTTTCTTAGCTACTTTTCTCATTGCTGAGACAAAATAGCCAACACCACAGTTAAAGGCAGAAAGGTTAATTTTAGCTCAGCAGTTCAGTCCATATTCACCTGGTTCCAGGGCAGGGTGGCATGAGGAGAAATAGTGCATGAAGATGCAGGTAGAAAGCAGCACCAAGCAGCAACAAAAGCAACAGAAGCAGCAGTGAAGCAAGCCTCCCTTTCCCTTTTATCCCAACCAGGCTACAAGATTTTTGGGTGGTGCCCCCCCCATCCAGGTTGGGGCTTCCCATTATCCACAATCAGAGCTATGCTAAACCAATTAGTGGACTAATTTAGTACCATACGCCCTAGATCCAGCCAGTTCCAGAAAGCCTCACCTATGAGTGCATGAGAGCTTTGAGGGGACATCTAAATGCAAGCCACAACAATAACATTATGCATTATGAAATAACATTTTAAACTTTTAAGTGAAAATCAGACTTCACATGTTTGTATGACTAATAATTGTGTGACTTGTATTATGTGTCTCTGTGATGTATGAAATCTAGTAAGTGGAGGCTGGGATGCTGATAAACATCCTACAGTGTAGAGAACAATTTCACACAACAAATAATTATTTGATCCACAATATCTTCTGTGTTGAGGTTGAGAAATCCTTGCTTAAGATAACAAACAAAAGATGATGAGGCATTCATAACCTAGGAACAGCAGGGAGCCATCACACCCCTACATCTGCAGGGATGTATACTGCATGTGATGATACAGCAGGCAGATAGCTGACCTGTAAGATAGAAATAGACCCTCACAAGGAACCCAATCAGCAGGCACTTTTATCTTGGACTTCCAGCCTCCAGATCTGTGAGGAATACATTTCTGTTGCTTAATCCACCTCATCTATGCCATTTTATCATAGCAACCAAAGGCAACTAAGACATAGAAAAAGTAGCAATACATTTTGAAGGCAGTTAAACTGGCCAGGATGTGAAGCTAATAAGCAATAGGTCCAATAAGTAGAACAACTCCAAGCTGTAGCCACTGTCCTTTCCTTGTTACCCAAGTCTGACCTGTCCTGGAAGCATGATGTCTAGGGACCATCTCTCCCTAGTCCTGACTTCAGTTCTCTTGTCAATGCCCCTGGTCATTCATGGCTCACAAATGCAGTCATCAACAACCAATCAGAGTATCTGATTTGCACCAACCAATCAGAGTATCTGATTTGCACCAAAAGCTTGAGGAATTGATGTGTCAGAGAGTTACCAACTCCTATGGCTCCTTTAGAACTTTGAACATGTCAAAAGGAACTCTCCTCACAGTCTTCAGGAACTTCAAGCTGGGAGTTTCCAAAACAGCACTAGTATCACTCATTCCAGAGGCCCCAGAACTTTTTATCAGAGTACATGCATTTTCTCTGTTGGGATAAGACTCCTTTCCTCCACATGCTGAACAGGGGTCACTTATAATACCACATTTGTGCTTTCTGTGTTAAACATCTAGAACGCTTTGACTTAAAGTCTTTTAAACCTCTTTAGAGAGTGGTAGACCTGACTACTAGATCTTCCTGGGCATTTTAGTTAGCATCACAGAAGTTCCAGAGAATAAGAAAGGGGCTGAGGCAATATGAGGACACTTCATAAAGGAAGTAGACTTCAACTGCATCCTGACTCATGCATAGACAGTGTAGGAAGAAGCAACAGGGTTTCCCTGTGATAGCGATTCCAGAAGGGCTTCTGGGTACAGTATATATGACCACGCTTTCACTTACCATGAGAGGCAAGGGCCTCTGGAACTTCCCAGTTTCAAAGGCTCACTCCTCCACTTACCACATGCTTGACTCTTCTGTGCCTCAGTTATCTCTTCTGTCTCTCTGAGGAACTTATCGTAAATTACCTGGTGGGTTCACAATGGAAAGCACCAGTGCATGTACAAGTACTCAGCAAGTGCTTGCTCTGTGTGGGCTATTCCGGTTACCCACAAAAGGCTCATCGATGTTAGCTAAGTGGGATGCACTCCCACTTTGGACTGCCAAGACCGTCTCACAGGTGAGAGTTGTTGAGTTGAAGTGACAGTAGCTTTCTTCCTCTTCGTACGACGGGAAAAAGAAAGGCTAGAACTCAGACTAAGCCCGGGCTGTTTCTAAATTCTGAACACATTCCTTTCTCGACCACACCACCGCCTCCTCCTTTGTGCTCAACAAATGTGTTGCATTGCACTAGATGCAATAGAAGAGCCAACATAACTTCCTTGAGCTTTTTGTCCTCCATCCTCTGGCTGAAACAAGCAATTTCATTACAGAAAATTGTATTGCTGTGTTACCTACCCCGATGGTGATATTGAACATCTCAATCACTCCATAGCAAATTGGTTTCAGTTCAACCCAGGCTGTGTTATTTTTTTCTTCTTAAAATGATTTTTCCACCTTAGAGGTGCTTATATTTTACAGGTCTGCCGGAGAATAGTAATAATAAAAACAACTGGCATCATTTACTAAACACCCAGTGTGTGCTTAGCACTTCATGCATGAAATGCTCATTTAATTATCCCAACATCTGATTACCCATACTTTGACAGCTATTAGAATAAGAATAGAAGAATTAAAGATGCTCACCTAAGATCACACAGCTAGTCAGTGTGATCTAGTCCCAAGTCTGTATGAGCCCACTGCATTCTTTTTTCCCCAGTTCCTATGTTTCCTGGAACATTCTATGACCAAGAGATTAAGAATTATGACTGCTGAAATCAACAGCAGCGAAGACTTTGAACTACATATTGTGGGGTTACTACATGTAGTTGAATCTGTACATTTTTGCACAGAACCCAATATGTAGAGATGGTAACCTGCTTGAGCACCTACTCCTCCTCATCCATCTCCCACTCTTACCGCTAATGGCAACCTAAGGCATGAGGCCTAAAAATAAGTGAAATGCTAATGAGATGTAGTCCCCCATTTGAATGTGATTGATAAAATGTGTTCAAATGTAGATAGAAATAGCATTAATTGTGCCTGTGAGGAAAAGCTTGCCATTAGCATTAGTGTGGCATTATAGGATTGCTCTGATTGCGGTAAAAATCAAAATTTGAAAAGGTAAGACAGCATAATTTTGAAGACTGGAAAGTAGCCAAAGTGATCTTAAATGCTTTTCAAAAGACATATCATATATTCTCTGGTAGATAATATCATAGTCAAGATAGACAGCATTATACTACAGAAGAGAAAAATCTTAGTGGCTTAATATAACAGAAGTTTATTTAGTTTATTTCTTTTTCATACTATAGATCATGTGACTCCAAGATGTAGGCTGACAGAGTAGGCACAGTCTGGAAAATTCCTGGTTGCTCTAATGAAGGCAAAGAAAGCTCAGAAGTTTCACATTAACAGTCAAATGCTCTGGCCTAGAAGTGCATGCTGCTTTCACTTACAACTCACTAGCCAGAGCAAGTCACAGAGTGTCTCCCATCACAAGCAAGACAGGAAGTATTTAAAAGTTTATTGCTGGAAAAACTTGGTAAACAGCCAAGTACTGTCCCAGTTATCTCATTGTACAGACCCTGGATCCATCACTCCATGACCAGGCTAGTTATGGGACACAAGATCCCTGAACTGAACCAAAAAGACACCTGCTCTAAAGTGAAATGACCAAACAATACAGATGTCTTTTGCAACAGAGGTAGGATAGAAGATATGGGAAATGTTTATGCCCATGTAGCCCACAGTACATTATTTTATAAAATACAATGCTACCTCAGTTCATGAACTTAATTCTTTTCATGATTCTGGTCACAAACCAAATTGGAAGAGAACTGAATCAAATTCAGTGGTTAGGTTCAACACTGACTTTATTGGGCAATTTTATTTGGTTCTACTCTGATTTGGTTTGTGACCAAAACTGTGGAGAGAATTAGGTTCATGAGCTGAGGTACCAGTGTAATTCAAAGCTGACTATGGACATGATTTCTGAAATTATATTAATTATACTAATGCAATTAAATTACATATTCTGATATATATTTTACAGTGATATACACACAGCTGTATAATTTATTTATTTACTATAATTTACAATGGACTTCATGAAATTTTTCAGATAACTTAAATGTTAAGTCATCCTTGTGTCCATCACCCTCACATTTAAGGTGGACAATTTTTAGAGCCATAGTACCTCAGAAAAATGTCTCAGATCCCTCAAAGTCCCTTTGTGGGGATAGACATAGCTTATTAATTAATTTCTTGATGCGCCATGGAGAAGTTAAATGAAATCCAGAATGTAAATAAACCAGTAGCTTACTGATCAATACCTCATTCTTGACACTAGGTCTCCTAAAAATTTAAAAAGGTTGGGCATGCCTGGCATGGTGGCACATGCCTGTAGGCTGAGGTGGAAGGATTGCTGTGAGTTCAAGTCCAGCCTGCACTGCATAGTGAAACCCTGTCTCAAAAAGCCAAAAAAAAGTTGAGCAGGATCTTCAGATGTTACCAAAGACCAAATTTTGATGCTTCAGAACATTAAACCACAATGAAAAAATGACATAAGTAACAAAATTGCAATGAATATTTCCATTTTCAAAAATTAACAGAGCACACATATCTGAGCTATTCTGCAGATAAGTACAACACTTCTACCTATGTGTTTTTAATTTACAGGTTATCAAACTGTGTGGTGGAGTAGGATGTGGGCCAGAGAAATATGAAGGCTCTCCTCTGAGCTTACTGACTTGCCCTTAAAACTTTATATCTACTCTCACTCAGAGACCTCAAGACTTGAACTTGGGGCTTTTCACAATGTGAAGAACGCCCAGCCCATGGAATCCTACAGTGGGTATCTATTGGTCATGAGCAACCACAGAGATGACCTGGATTCATCCTCAGACCTGGAAGCCTAGGACGCTGCCTCCTGGAAGGAGATGTCCCACATCTGCACTGCTTCCCCACGCAAGCCCAGGTCAGTCCCTTGAGGTCAGCCCTATCAAGGAACTGGGTGATGCCACTTCCCTCATGGCTGATTCTCGCTAAAAGCTGAAAGTCACATGAGCTGTGTATTGTTAGAGGAGGACGCAGATATAACTCAAAGAACACACATACTGCTAGTAAGCACAGGAACAGAAGTCTGCCTCTTTGGAGAAGCTTTGTGAGGTACAGTCTGATGGTGGCTATGGAAAATTGGCAGATTAAGCTGAAAACTTGGGGCTATGAGCCATCCCAGGGGCCTCTCCTATTGCTCAAGTAGCCATTTGCAGTATGTGCCTTCTAAGTGGCCAGCTTTCAGCCTTGCGTTGTCACCTGTAGTGAGGACCTTTGTAATAATCATTATTGCCACAGCATAATCTTGCTCATCCTCACCAATGAGGAAATTCATTTGCTTTTAAAGCAAACAGTAACTGTCCACCCACCCAAATATTCACTTGGATATATGGGTATATTAGAAAAGATATAAAATTAAAGTCACAAAGGTAAGATTCAAACATCAGTAGGGAACCTCCTCCAGGATTTGCCGCTGGATCTTTTGTAATTTGGTACTACTAAACCACAATTTCATAAGCCCTGAAAGGGTGAGATTCCCATCTCACAGAATTGTGGGAATCAAACGAAAACTCCTATGGGAAAACATTGTCAACTTCCACTGCCCCCTCTGGCATCTTCCAAAATCAGAGAGTAAAGAAGATCTGGTAACTTCACTCAGCCATAGCTCCCTGGAATTAACTTCATCCTGGTTTGGAGCTTACTATTTTGGTGTAAATAGAAAAATGAACCACTTAGAGAGGATCCCTAAGAGACTGATATACCTTTCAGGCCGAAACCCTTGACTTACTCACGTTCATATCCCAGCATCTTGCCTGGGATACAGGAAGCACTTAATGTCAAATGAATTTATGAGTGCAGAAGGTGTCAAAGTCCTGCCTTCGTGACTGCCTCTGTACTGACAATAGGGTGAGATCCCACGAGGAAGGCATTGAGTGGCAAATCTGGAGCTTCTGGAATTAATGTGAGCCAGAAACCAGAGCAAACAAACGATAACCCCAGGGACAAAATGAAGAGGTGAGTGAGGTCCTGACCCTCTGTGTGTATGACCCTGAAATTGTGCACATTAAATTTTTCATTCTATGTGCCTCACTGCCTCAGCCCGGCTACCACCCTGGGCAGCCCTACACACAACCAGCTTCACTGGCGGAGGATTCATGCTCTGAAGATTACTGAGCAGTTTCCATTTACCCAGAACAGCAGACAGTGGAATGTGATGGCTATTGACTACTGACTCGTGATTAGTGAATAATTTTGCTCTCTGTGGAGAAACACAAAGATCATTCACGTGAGAGCATAAAAAGACTCCTTGAGCCCCTCGGTTCTTTTCCTCACTTTTAAAATGGAGTGTTTTCTGTTTTAAGAGTTTGTATTTTCAGATTGGCAGAATATTAATAATTTAAATTGGGGGTGGGAATGTGGGGGTACAGTACACTATTCTGCCATATTTGAGGTATGTTCAGAAACTTGCATAAAGCATTCAAAAAATCTATGCTTTATCTAAATATCCTGTTAAGTAATTTTTAAAGATGTATATCACAGGTGATAAATGACTCGTGTATATCCCAAGGTTGTTCCAATCTTCAGATTCACAAAAATCATTATAGCATAGAATTTATTCTGACCACCCTGTTCTTTAGTTCTGAGCAATACAATAAGTAAATACAAATTAAATTGCATGCAATCTTTTCACACCCTCAATAAGGGTAACTTTATTAGCAAGTGCAGCATTAAGCCACTGTTGTCAGGTAGAAGCATGTTTCTGAGGAATAATTCATTTTCCTATGTAGAGGATTGAAAATTTTATCCTCTCAAAATGGCACCTTCGTGTATATATATGTCAGGGACTTTAAGGTCACCTGCAAAAGTACCCACAGATGGTGGAGAATGCAAATGTGTTCCCCTAATTTAATGTGAACAAAATGTGACTTTTTATTTTTCTACAACTGAACAATTTGATTTCTATTTTGAGTCCTCTTTATGCCAGAATAGCATGGACTGAATCACAACCTATTTTTGGAGTGTCCCTTTCCCTGGGATAGTTTGTAAGTGTGGGGAGGCACTTCAGATAGAGTTATTTTGAAAGGGAGTTGTTCTTTATCATTATCTCTTCAAACCTGCATCTTCTGAGATAGTCCCATTCCCACTAGAACGCCTTTGTCCATTAAAGCAATCACTACATTGTCCCACATACCTACAGTCAAGGTCCACTGAGGGGCAGGGAGCAGTTCTGAGTTCCTCCCCCATGAGCCATGGTAAGACCCATGAGGCTGTGCAGGACCCTGGGTACCTAAATATACCAAGCAGGAGCACCTGCTCCTGCTCTGCAGCCTGGCTTACTTCCTAGGGTGCTACTACGACAGGGAGGCTCAAGGCTTCTTTGATCTCAGATTCCCCCGACTGAATTTGAGGAGCTGTCAATCCCAGTTACATGACAGGTAGTACAGAGTGTATATCCATCCCCTTCCCCCCAAGTGCACAGCATACATTCTTCATCTGTCTCTTGCTGCCACCATCCCGAATTCAGGGACTTGCTTCTAATCTAGAGGTAAAATATCTTGCCCTAACATACCAGGTATTAGTACAACTTCATCATTCATGCCTTAATACCCTCCAGGCTAGGCTTTTGAAACTCAAAACTTTTTCTCTGTTGTAATAATGTCAGTTCTCTATGGCAATGAGTATATCTAAGTCTGAACTTGAAACAGGGAAAGTTTATGGGGTTATAAGGAAACAGAAAGAGAGAGAGAGGTGACATTTCTCTGTTCTAATCTCTGGTCCCTGGGAACAATGCCTTATATGATAAAGGATCTTTGTGGGTGTCATTGATTTAAGGGCTTTGAGATGGGGAGATTATCCAAGACTGTGCTGTGACCCTGAGGAAATCACAGCAGCCTTTAAAGGGGGTGGAGGAGAGCCAGGGTCAGAGGAGAAAGCAGTGGATGGACAGAAGCAGAAGTCAGAATGAAGCAGCTACAAGCCAAGGAATGCCAACAGCTTAAGAAGTTGGAAAGAACAGATTGTGTGTATCTTGAAGTCTCCAGGAGGAATTCATCTGCTGACTGTAGCCCTATAAGACTCATTTTGGACGTCTGCCTTCTAAAATTGTGAGACTTCCAAAATAGTAAAGAAGTGGTACTTTATTACAGTGGCAATGAAAAAACTAATAAATCTTCTCTACTCAGTGTAATGCTAAGTTCAGACCTTGTCATAACTCAGCAGAATCAACGGAACAGAGTTATCTTACATCCAGAATTTTACCACATAGCCCTAGAGTTGTTGAAACAGTGGGAAACAGAGAACCTAGACATTGTGTTTCTTACAAGGAAGTATTTGAGAACCTCTTGCCTATTTATTGTTCATGGCACGGGAAGTTTCTACTAGGTAGTAGGTGCCACGTTAGACCTAGATTCACTTGGCCCCTATCAACCCACCTGAAATTTGCTGGCTGAATCACTCCAAGCAAGTCATTCAGCCTTTGAAAACTGAGGATGACCAATGCCTGCATTGAAAGATATGGTGATGATCCAATGAAATAATATGTGACAGGGATTGGTGCTTCATAAAAACCTTTCCATGTACAGTATAAGATATTCTTACAGATAAAAATACAGCTGAAAATGTATAAAAGATTCTATGCCTTTATATTTGCTGCTTGTTTGGACCTAAGAAATATAGGAGTTTACTGACATCCACCTCAGGTTTTCTTCTAAAGAACTCCAATTTTATCAAAGGCAATGGACTCTGTCTTGAAGGTCCCTCCCAACTCTGCTGTTCCGTAATTCTAAATGTCAGCTTGAACAGTTTTAAGATAACGCCATCAGTTCTGTTGTGGCAGATACACAGAGACCAAAGCCCGTGAAGAAAGCTAGAGTTGATCCCGAATGAAGGATGTCACAGGCCTGCGTGCAGATTTTTGAGTGAGGGTATTTTGTTCATGCATTCTTTATTCATGTATTCATTACACATATATTCAGAGTGAATGCAATATATGCCAGAAGCTATACTAGGCACTAAGTAAGATGAGAAGGATGATTAGGGGAAGAGGAGTTATGCAAATGAATAAAACAAGGTTGGTGACCTCAGTGACCTCTCATCAAGTGCAGGACTTAGTTATGTAATCCACCACTACTCCATTAGCCCACCCCTTTCCTCTCTTGGGATCTCCACTGTTATCCCATGATATTGACACTCCTGTCCCACTGATTTCCAAGAATCCAACTGCTCATACAGATACTCCACCCCTCAATAAATCATCCAGCATGTCTAAGGGTCTCCACAGGTGTTCCACGTGCACTCACCAACAGTTTGGATTTGCTGGCTGCTCTCACCTGTAGAGGTTCCACCAGCCAAATGTGGCCATAGCCTCCAGGCAGGGCCTTTCAGTGAGTCATAGTTGTGGGTTGGGTTAGGAACTAACCTTCTATCCCGGACTTGTGGCAACTTAAACCACCCCCCACAGTTCTCAAGTCTCCATGGTTTCCATTCTTCTTACCTGTTTTGTTTACCACTCACCACCTCTTCCTCCCCCGCATTCTTACTGAAGAACTCAGCTGCTTCTGTTTCTGAAGAAATCCAAACACATCAATCACTTTGTGTCCTCCCTCCCTCCATCCCTTCTTTTCTTCTCTCATCTCTTCCTTTCTCGATTTAACTGACATTTCATTTGCTTGGGAAGGGACAGAGGGGAGAGTCAAAGAAAGAGCCCACTGCAGAGGAGATGGCTTTTTAGTCCTGCCTCCTACCCCTTCTGTCGTCTTCTCTCCTTCTCCTCAGCCACCGAGCAAACCCTCTCCCTCATCTACCACAGGGCTGCTCCATAGCCAATGCACTGAAGATTCAGGTCCCACCTCAGGTGCTTACCGGTGTATTTTCCCAGTAAAGCTCTATGGAATGCAAAGAAGGGGCTTACTCTCACATGCAGAATCTTTCAGGATAAAATGGAATAAAGTCCACAAAAGTTCTTGTATTTCATCTTCTCTAACACCTGCACTCGTCCTTTCTCAGGTCCCAGAGTGTCTTTGGTATGAGAACACAAGACAGACATAAGCCTCAAAGTCAGCAGTGTGGTGTCAAGCTGCTGCTATTGCATTGCTAAGGACAGTGAGATGTGCTGGCCTGAGCACCTGTGCACTCCTAATGACAAAACACACACAGCAGGACCCACCCTCTCCCTAGAACAGGTACCTGATCACTTTTCAAGATTCTGAGTGCTTCAGAGTATCAGTCCTGTACCAGATGTCACTAAAGGAGGCTTTATTTGGAACAGCCTGACTTAACAAGGCACAGGTGTGTGATGAGCTGAGGGTGGAGGGCACACACAAGCTGGGGTGCATTTACCTTGATGCTAACAAAGCTCCCATTCCAGGGCCTGTTACATGTGCTAGTTCCTTCCAAAGCCCCGTTCCTAATTTTTTATTTGTAACTTTATATTCAATTTCTTAAAGAGGATTCCAAAACTGTTAAGTTTCAGATTCCACAAAACCATCCAGTATATTAGAGTCACTGACTCCTATTTCCACCAGCTTGAACACAGTGCTATGCACTTGTGCTGTCACTGGACCTACCCTTGAAAAACTGGGAGAGGAGGAAGTTTGCTGCTGATACCCTTCTGCCCACACCACCTGCCTCTTCAGAGGCCTTGGCCTTGTATCAGAACTGTCCAGGATTCCCCTCAACCCAGATCACTATTCTGATTGCTACACCCCACTGCCTACTAACTTCCCCACACCCTGTTATCTATTTAGAAGTTCACGCACTATGACCCATGAGCCCAGTCCAGCCTACCGCTAGTTTTGCAAGTAGAGTCCTATGAGATAAGGCAGCACTTAGTTCTCCTCCATGCTGTTTATACCTGCAAGATTGAGGGGCTGTAACAGAAGTTAATCTGTCCAAAATCCTGAAGTGTTTCCTTTTCTGGCCCTTTACAGAAAATTTTTGCCAAACCCTCATTGAATCCTTTGGTAGCTTTATCGATGATACTGATAATTTCTTCCATCAACCAAAGATGCTTTAAAAAGTAAACCAGTCGGTGCCTTCTCCTGCTCCTTCCCACTGCACTTTGAATGAGGCTTAGTTCTTTACCAGATGCTACATATCTTCTGTGATCAACGCCCCTTAATCTCTGTGATCTGCCTCACTTTTCACTCTCTACACCACACTCTCCTGTTCTCCGGACACTAACCCTAATCCAACCACACTGGCTCTTTGCACTGGCTCTTCCTTCTGCCAGGTAAGCCTTCCCTTGCCCTCACATGACTAGTTCTTCCTTATGATTCAGGTCTTGGTGTAAATGTTGTCTCACCTGAGAGTCTCTCTGTGGCCTCTTACCAAATGTTGTTCCCTCCCTTCAGTCACTTTTGTTTACACGTGCTTCTTTCTTTTTTATTACCACTTACAATGATCTTGCTTTTTTGATTACTTGTTTACCATTGTTTTTCCCCATTACAGCCTAAGTCTCCTAGCATCAGGGCCTGGTCTGTCTTACTCTGAGCTAGTGTCTTGGTTACTTTTCTCTCATTACTGAGACAAAATACCTGGTGCCAAAAATTAAGGAAGGAAAGGTTTATTTAGCTCAATTTGTGAAGGTTTCAGTCCATATGCAGCTGGCTCCAAGGCAGGGTGGCACATGGCAGAGGGCAACAGTTCATGGTGGCAGAAAACAGCAACAAGAACAAAAAGAGGAGCAGCAGAGTAGGCCTCTTTCCCTCCTTTACATTGTATGCAAACTACTGCCCTGGGGCGGGTGTAGCATTCACATCCGTAATCCCAACGCTGGACCATGAATCAATAAAAAAATACTAGAAGCCCACCCCATGACTGCATGAGGTTTTGCGGGGACATCTAGACACAAACCATGACAGCTGGGAAGTACCTAACACAGTCTCTGGCACATAGTAACATGCTCTCAAGAAATATTTGTTGAACAAATGAATGAGAAGAATGGTCACGTTTTAATAGGATGATTCTGAAAGTGGAAAAAGAATAACCATTAACAGATAGATTTCAAAGTTGTACACATACCTGAGTGGATATGTTGCAGCAAGGTAAATCATAAGATTAATTAGGTTCTCTTGCATGGAGCCTTGAGGATATAGGTTTCAGGTTTAATCCATGACCAGGAGATCACCCAAAGCTGAGAATGATTTAATGCAAACTACAGTTTAGGATTCTTACCAGAGGGGTAACACTCACTCTAGGGTTCAGGCTGCACCAGTAAACCTATTTGTGTGTCACCATGACAGATTTCTGTAGACAGCTTCCTCCACAAGCAGTAGCCAGAGGCAAGGCCTTTCCCTAAACACCTCCTTCTCTGTAGCAACAAGCATCCCCAGTGTCATGCATTGCCCTGACATTACTTGGTAAAGTTTTGATCCCTTCCTGCTGCAGTATCATAACTTCAGTCACTCTGACAAGCTCAGAACATTCAGTGTGCCCCACTTCTGCAACTTCTCTACTCTCCTTCCTTGCCTCCCATCATCCTACCTGCCCAGGACTACCTACCCTCAGGGCTGCCCTCATCCCCGACTGGACCACCCCTGAGACCACAGAGTTACATCAACTCCTTTCCTGACTTTCTGTCATGCTTTCTTCCTACCTGATTACTTACTTAATACTCTACCCCCAAATGCAGCCACAAATAAAAGAAAACAGCATTGTATTTTCTCTCACACCTTGTGAATCAGGAATTTGGCCAAGATTCAGCTTAGCAGTGTTCCTGCCATGGTATGAACTGAAGTCATGAGGTGGAATTTCACCCACTGGCTAAAGAGCATGGCCCAGTGTTTGGCACCTGTGGGGATGGTGAAGGCTTGGTCAGGCTGACATCTGGATTCCTACACCTAGCCTCTAGTGTTTACAAGTAGGGAGTTGGGTTTCTGTTGTAGGATGCTTCTGGGAGACTTAGGAGATGATAAGAGAAAGTATCTCAGGTTGAAGTTTCTTCTCCCAATATAAGTCTTCATTAATGCAGTGGTTCCTCAGACACCCTCCAAAATGAATGAGAAAAATGGTCCTTCATAGGATGATCCTGAAAGCTGAAAAAAAAGTATGTGTTTCCTCAGCAATTTGTCCCTTCTTTAGGAAAATGAGGACTTCTAGGAATCTCAGACAAGTTGCAATGGAATAATTTAAGAACTATTTGTCTAAAGGGCTAAGAACTATAAATCAACATTTGGAGGAGGATGACAAATGTATATATACCTCATAATGCTGGAAAAAAAAATGAACAAACAAACACTCCGGGATGTAGCTCAGTGTTAGAATGCTCCTTTAGCATGTATAAGGCCCTGGATTCAATCTTCAGTACAAATAAATAAATAAGAAAAGTTTCTTTATATTTTCACTTCACTTTATTTTGTGGCACTGGAAATTGAATCCAGAACCTGCACACTGAGCTACATCATAAACTTTGTTTTAAAGAGAATAAAAATAATAGGAAAACATTAGAAATGATACAGAATTTCACTAAAAAAGATAATAGGAATTCAACTTTGTTATATTGCATATTGTTGTCTTCAAATTAGTTCAGATTACCAGATATAAGCATACAAAATTGGTCAAAAAAATTGAAAAGAAAAAAAAAAATAAGCATTAACTGTTGCTTTCAGTAGACCAATAGAAATCAGCTGTACAATTATCCCAGCTGTTCTGTGTATGCAAACATGAATATTTTCCCCTTCTTTCTTTTTTTCCTCCTTTCCCTCATCCCAGTTGTTCTTTTCCTTTGAGCAGTTTCTTTCCCTTTCACAGTATCTACTTTATCTTTTGGATTTTATTTACTTTTTCAGGTTCTTACACTAGGGAGAAAATATGATGCTTGCACATGCAGGTCTGATGTATTTCACTCATTAGTACGGTGCCTTACCTATAAAAGCCTCGAGTTTATCTTTTTTGTAGCTGAGTAATACTCCATTGTATAAAAAGACCACAACTTTTTCATCCATTCTTCAGTAATAGGTATTTGGGTTGTTTCCAAAGCTATGACAAATTTCATTGCTATAAACATGGATGCACATATATTGCTATGGTATGATGTTTTCAGTTCTTCTGAAAAAATATCCAGAAGGGGAATGCATGGGTTGAATGGGACAATTATCCTAGTTTTTTGAGCAATCTCCACACTGATTTTCATGGTGGCTGTACCAATCTGCACTCCCACCAATAGTGGAGAAGATTTCCTTTTTCCCTACAGCTCCTCCAGCATTAGTTATTGGTTGACTTTTTGATGATAACCATTCCTTTTGGGGTGAGATGGAATCTCAGTGTTGTTTTAATTTGCATTTGTTGAATAACCAGTGATGTTGAATATTTTCATATATCTATTTCCCATTTGTATTTCTGTACCTGAGAAGTGTGTATTCATCTCAGATGCCCATTTTTCAATTGGGTCTTTGAATTTTAGGGGCCTGATTTTTTCTTAATTCTTTATACATTCTACACAGAAGTCCTTTGTCTGAGGGACAGTTGGCTAAATTTTTTCCCAATTTGTGGGTTTGCTTTTCACTCTGTTGGTGATTTCTTTTGATGTGCAAAAATTTTTCAGTAAGATGAGATCCCAGTTGTTGATTCTTTGAAGTATTTCCCATGCAGTTTGGTTTTTGTTTATGATATCTTTGCCTATCCCTATGTCTTCAAGATTTCTTCCTACTTTCTCTCTAGTAGATTTAGTGTTTCTGCTTTAATATTTAGATCTTTGGCCCATTTTGACTTTAGTTAAGTGTATTGTGAAAGACATTGGTCTAATTTTAGTCTTTGGTATGTGGAAAGCCAGTTTTTCCAGCACTGTTTATTAAAGAGGCTATCTTTCTTCCAGTGAACATATCTTTCTCAAAGATAAAGTGGCTGAGTGTGTTTGTAGTTGTGTCTGCTTATAATCTCTTCCATTGATCCTCAGGTCTGTTTTTTGCTAGTACCAAGCTGATTTTATCACAGCAGCTTTGTAGTATAATCTCAAGTCAGGGATTGTGATGTCTCCTGCCTTGCCTTTGTTGCCCAGTATTACTTTGGCTATTCTAGGTCTTTTCTGGTTCCAGATGAATTTTAGGAATGTTTTCTCTAGATCTGTGAGGTATACTAATGGTATTTTAATTGGGATTGCATTGAATTTGTGCAACAGTTTTGGGAGTATGGCCATTTTCACAATGTTGTTTCTTCCTATCCATGAGCAAGGACTGTCTTTCCATTTTCTGAAATCCTCTTCAATCTCTTTTTAGAGTATTGTAATTTTTCCTGTATAGATCTTTTACTTCCTTTGTTAGATTGATTCCTAAATATTTAATTTTTGGGTGCTGTTGTGAAAGGCGTGGTTTCCCTAATTTATCTCTCAGTGTGTTTGTTTGTGTATAGGAATGCTATTGATGTTTGAGTGCTGACTTTGTATCAACCTACACTACTGAATTTGATTAAATTTGCAAGTCTTTTGGTGGAGTTTTTGGGGTCTTCTGTGTAGCATATCATGTCATCTGTGTATAATGATAATTTCACATCATCCTTTCCAATCCTGTTCCTTTTATTTCTCTCTCTTGTTTAATTGCTCTGGCTAATGTTTCCAGCACTATATTGAATAGGAGTGGTGACACTGGACATCCTTGTCTTGTTCCTCAATGTTGTCTTGTTTCTAATTTAAAGTGAAAGCTTTCAGTTTTTGTCCATTTAGTGTGATGTTGGCTGTTGGTTTGTCATAGATGGCTTTTATCAGACTGAGGTAAAGACCATCTATTCTAATTTTGTGTAGGGATTTTATCATGAATGAGTTTTGGACCTTGTCAAAGCTTTTTCTGCATCTATTGAGATGATCATTTGATTTTTGTCTTTGGCTCTGTTGATATGATGTATTACATTTATTGATTTGCATATAATGAACCAACCCCACATTCCTGGGATGAATCCTATTTACTTAGTCATGGTGTATAATCTTTTTGATGATTTGCTGCATTCTGTTTGCTAGTATTTTATTAAGAATTTTTGCATCTATGTTCATTAGGGAGATTGGTCTGTAATTACCTTTTTTTGGTTGGGTCTTTCTCTGGTTTTGGTACCAAGGTAATGCCTTCTTGCAGGAATGAATTAGGGGGAATTGCTTCCCTTTCCATTTCATTAAAGAGTTTGAGAAGAATCAGCATTAAATCTTCTCTAAATTTCTTGTAGAATTCAGCTGTGAATCCATCAGAATTTGGGCTTTTCTTTCTTGGTAAGCTTTTAATTACATTTTCAATTTTATTCACTGATATTGGGTTATTCAGAATTTTTATATATTCTTAATTCAGTTATGATAATTCATATGTATCTAGAAATCTGTCCATTTCTTCTGTGTTTTCCATCCTATGAGAGTAAGATTTTCAAGGTAGGTATTGATGATCTCCTGAATTTCTATAGGATCTGTAGATTTCACCCTTTTCATTCTGTATTTCATGAATTTGAGTTTTTTCTTTCCTTTTTTTGATACGGTTGGCTAACGGTTTATCAATCTTATTTATTCTTTCAAAGAACCAACTATTTGATTCATTAATTCTTTGTATTGTTTTCTTAGTCTCCATTGTATTAATTTCTGCTCTGATCTTTTAATTTCCTCCCTTCTTTGGGCTTTGGGCTTGACTCACTCTTCTTTTTTTAGAAGCTTGAGGTGCAGCATCAGATTGTTTATTTTTGCTCATTCAGTTTTCCTGATGTGAGAATACATTGCTATAAATTTCCCTCTAAGGACTGCTTTCACTGCATCCCATAGGTTCTGGTAAGTTGGATCTGCATTTTCGTTTGACTGTAAATATTGTTTAATTTCTTCTTTAATTTCATCTGTGATCTGTTGGTTGTTTCAGAGGGTGTTATTCATTATACTATGGTCCCATTATATGCATGGGATAATTTCAATTCCTTTGCTTTTACTTAAGCATGTTCTATGTGTTAGTATATGGTCTATTTTGGAGAACATCCCACATGCAGCTGAGAAAAACGTGTATTCTGATGTAGTTGGGTGGAACACTCTGTAAAGGTTGACTAAGTCCATTTCTTCACAAATTTGGTTTAGTTCTACTAATTCTTTGCTAAGTTTTTGCTTATTTGATCTATCTATCTGTGACAATGGGGTGTTAAAGTCCCCCATTAAAATGGTGTTATTGCTTATTTGATTTTTCATATCTATTAAAATTTGTCTTATATAGTTGTGTACTCCTGTATTTGGTTCATATATATTTATATTTGCTATCTCTTCCTCTTTCTGTTTTCCCCTAATAAGTGTGTAATGACCTTCTTTATCTCTTTTGATCATTCTTGATTTGAAGTTCACATTGTCTGTAAATGAATAGCAACCTCTGCTTTTTTCTAGGTTCCTGTCTCATGGAGTATTGTTTTCCATCCTTTTGACTTCCAGTCTATGAATTTCCTTTTGTGTTAAATGTGTTTCAGGCATAGAGCATATTGCTGGATTTTATTTCTTGTTCCACTCTGCCAGTCTGCTTCTTTTGATTGGTGAATTGAAGCCATTTATATTGATGGGTATAACTAGCATGTATTGTCTTATCTTTGTCATGTTATTTTCCTGCTCTTGGTTCCCTACTTTTCCCCTCTGTTTAATTGCTTGCTTTGTCTGGTGGCTCCTTTGTATTAATGTTCTTTAAGTTAAGGTCATTTTTATCTCTTTCTAGAATATCTTTTTATACTGTTTGTAGGGTTGGTTTAGTGATCATGCATTTCTTCAATTGTTCCTTGTCAAAGAAGTATCTGATTTCTCTGTTAATTTTGAAAGATAGTTTTGCAGGATACATCAACCTGGGTTAAAATTTTTTTCTTTCAAGACCTAAAATATTTTACTCCAAGCTCTTCTTGACTTGATGGTTTGTGTTGAGAACTCTGCCATGATTCTGATGGGCTTTCCTTTATAGGTGATCTGTTTCTTTTTTCTAACAGCTTTTAATATTCTGTTCTTTTGCTGAATTTCTGGGATCTTGATTATTATTTTTCTGGGTGGGGGTTTATTTTGGTTATGGCTAATTGGAGTTCTATATGCCTCCCTTACTGTATGTCAAATTCTTTTCCCACGCTTGGGAAATTTTTCTGCTACTACTTTTGCAAATAATTTTTTTATGTCATTTGTGTTGATGTCTGCTGTTTCGTTGATACCTATCAATTTGATATTATTTTTCTGTGCATCCTCTTGCAGCTGTTGAATTGCTATTTCCTGGTTCCCTGTTATATTTAAGAGCTCTTTCCTTTCACAGTCTCTAGCTGCAATGCTGTCTTCAGGGTCTGAAAGTCTATCTTCAGTTTTATTCAAGCAGTTTTGCCAGCTTTCAATGGAATTTTTAATTTCCTGGATATCTGTTTGAATCTGTTTCATGCATTCTAAATCTTTCCCATATTGTTCATTCAATGTTTCCATCATTTTTCTATGCTCTTCTACCTTTTTTCTATGTCTTCTTTAGACCACCTGAGCAGTTCCTTCATTATTGTTGTCATTTCTTTTTTTACCTGAGAGAGTATTTCTGTTCTGATTTCTTCTATGGCCTGATGGAGTAGTTTCTTTACTTCAGTTTCTATCATTTCAGAAATTTCAGGTGTGTGACTTCTTCTATGACTCAGCTGTTAGATTTGCTTTTCTGGACTCACACCTGCTGATCTGAAAGTGAGGGATTATGGTCTCAGCAGGACTGTGGCTGTTGATGTGCACAAAGTGTTTGTTGCCATGTCTGACTCGACTCCCACAGACCACATCTTGCTTGAGAAAAGCCTACTAATTCTGTCTAGGTTACCTTCTGGAAAACTTTCCAACTTCTTCATCACTGTCCTTGACACTCTCATACTTGGTTAACTGACCTTCCTCTTATTCCCCATAATTCCTTGGATGCATCCTCTTGTACATATACCATACAGTACAATAAGGGTCTGTTTAGAAGAGACTAGATTTTTAAATTATCTCTCCATTTCCAAAATGTGCACAGTATATGGGTAGAGTAGGACATTCAAGATACATTTGATAAACTATTTTGCACAAGTCAATGGTAGTCATTTCTCTACCTGCCTTTAGTCTCATTCACACAGAAGCTCCAGGTAAGAAGTTGGTCTTGAAGAAGTAAGTATATAAGACTTAGTTGCAAAAATTTATACGTAGGACACACAACTATTTTGGGCTCAAAAAAAAGGGAAGAACATTAGTATTTTTTATAGTTCTTTCAAAAAAGAATGAGTTGGCTCAGAGTTTAGTAACACTTAATGGTAGGTTTTCATCTTCAAGATTCAAGATTAAATAGGGAAATTCTATATACCTTTCTGCAAATTCATCCTGGCAAATGTCAAGCTTGTTTTGTCTAGGTTTATTGGCAAACTTTCAGCTTTCACATTCAGTATAATTAAACACTGGGCAGATTCCTCAAGTCTAGTGATCTCTTTGAAAACCCACCTGGTAATTCTTTTATTATTCTTTTGTTCAGTTTGCAACATCTGGATACAGGGGTAATAACTCTTGAGTCATTAGTTGATCCTATAAAACTAGGGTTTTCTTGAACATCAGAGACATGTTTGAAAGATAAGATTCATTGCAGAGATACTTGCTGGTAAATGCATGTTCCATGGAATGTTAGAACTTGCATTGTTCTGTGCAAGTTGTGCTTGTTGTAGGGATACTGGGCTTAGTTAAGGGGTAATCACATTTGTATCTGTTTACTGAACACCTAAATTCACTAGCTCAGCAGAGATCTACCTTTGGGCAGCACTACTGAACCTACAAATGTGTTTAACCAACTCTGCAGCCAATACCCCTGGCCTGTCACATATCTCAGGGAACTTAGAGAAGCGGATAAAGGGAGTGACATTGACAGTTGAGTGGTAATGACAGATGACTTGTGTTATAAGGCAAATTCCCTCACAAAATGGAGAGAGAATGATCAGAAAATAAGTATACAAAAATGGAAACATGCCTTTGTTGTTTTTTTTTTATCTTTCTTCATAGATTAAAAAGTAACATGTTTCTTTCAGAGAACTTATTGACAGGAGAGGATTCATTTTTGCAATTTACAAAGAATGAAAAGATCTTTGATGTGTGTGTGTGTGTGTGTGTGTGTGTGTGTGTGTATTTGTGCATTTTACTAGGAACTGAACCAGGGCCTTTGTACTGAGCTACACCTCCAGTCCTTTTTGTTTTTATTTTATTTTGAGACAAGGTCTCACTGATTTTCTCAGGTTAAATTTAAATTTGTAATCTTCCTATCTCAGCCTCTCTAGTGCTTGGGTTATAAGTGAGTACTGTCATACCTGGCTCTCAGCCTTTTTCTTTTTTTTATTCCATGACTGATGTTTAATGCACCAAACTTATATTTCACTTAAGCTTTGTTTTTCTAGCATAGCCTTGAGACTATTCTGATTCACTCCTTCCCAGAAAACTAGAAAAGTATTCCTATAAACATTGGTGGCTCCCAGCGGGCCCTGCTCAGGGTCAGTTACAGAAGCATTACCAGGAGCCCAGCCTGGGCCCTCACAGCAAATCACCCTTGTCATTAGCCCCTGCTGAGAACCTCCCATATGCCAACTTCCAACATCATGAAGCCTGTGTCAGGAGCTTCATTTGGTAGATGACAAAGACAGGGCTTAGGAAGCAAGGAAACTTGTCTGAACGTACACTTCTAATAAAAGGCAGAGACATACTGGCTTGTCTCTGTCTCTGTCTCTGTCTGTCTCTGTCTCTCTCTCTCTCTCTCTCTCTCTCTCTCTCTCACACACACACACACACACACACACACACACAGGAGGTTGAATCCGGGACCTTTGCACTGAGCTACAACCCTAACCCTTAAAAGTTTTTTTTTTCATTTTCATTCAAGGCCTCACTAAATCCCCAAATTGTCCAGGGCTGGCCTTAAACTTGGAATTCTCCTGCCTCAGCTCCCTGAGCTGCTGAGATTACAGGCATGTACCATCATGCCTGGCTAGGTTTTTCTAACTTTTAATCTTTCCTAACTTTTCTGTTACACCAGCCTCTCTTTTCACCAATTAAAGGTGACACACTATATGAGCCTTCAGTTCCCAGCCTAAGATAATTTGTCTAAGTCCACTCTTGTTAGCAGGCTTTGGAGATTCACCAGGTGGCTCAGGTGGAGCCCTGGGAACCCTCACTCTTCTCTTTCTTTAGGCTTTTGCATCCTTCCACCTTTCCTTTAGCAGTAAAGCGTGTTATTAACCTCTAATCATACATTAATAATTCATGTTCAGTTGACAGTGACTGATACTAAATTTCTATTAATAATTAATACTGAATCAAATTTCAGTGGAGCCATCGAGTTGAATCAGTGGCTGGAAACTTGAGGATTGTCCCTCTAAGTCATGGGGCTCAGCTGGGTGTGATTTTGGCCTCCTGGGAGACATTTAGCAGTTTGGGACACTGTGGGCAGTCACATCTTCAGAGGATGCTCACACATGTCACAAGTACAGGCTGTGGAGCTACTCATCATTGCACCATGTGTGACAGCCCCCCAGAAAGGAATCATGTGGCCCCAGGTGGTGCTGTAGCTGAGCAGCCCTGATCTCCTAAAACCAAAGAGCTTGCCTTTCTATACCTAGTTGTGAGATCAGCGCTGAGACCTTCTGAGAGATGAATCATCTTATATTTTGCATCCAGGCACAAGTCCTATTTTGTGTTTGCTTTTTGAACAACACGATAAATTGTGAGACCCTTGTTCTTAGGAGGTGGAAGGCAGCAGGGCCCCCACAAAGGGGAAGATGCAAGGCCCCTGTCTGCTACATAGTCCAGTGCTATGCACAGAGGCTGAGTAAGCAGGCCTGGTGGGAGTGCTGGGCCACAGTTCTTTTTTGGGTGTTGGGAATCCCTGGGGCGGGGGGGAGGCAGGATGCAGGTTGCAGCATCTGCGAGTGAGCGGAGGTCAGGGGGTCCCATCTGCTCTGTTGTAAGCTGTGACTATCCTTCAATAGCCATGCCTGGCCCTAAGGAAAACTAGATGACTGCAGAAAGCTGGTGTACAAATAGACTGATGCATTTTTCTCCACTAAGTTGTTCTCTTTCTTCTTGCAAAAAAACATACCTTTCAGTCATTTTTCGTGCAATCTCTTTTTTGTGATTCTCTGAAGTTTAAGGTACCCTGGCATTCTCCGTTGTTCTCCTTCAGCCTACTAACTGGGGGCCCCTTGAGGGTAAATATTATCTTTTTCATAAACCCAGGACCTGGCACATAACAGATGTTTAATATGTGCTTATGAGAATACAGATTTTTGTGAGATGCAGTTAACTGTGCAAATATCTAATGTTTTCTTTGTTTATTGGTCTCTTCTTTTAAAGTCATGGTTATATAATAATAAGATGTCAACTAATTTAATTAGGACAATTTGAATATAGGGGTCAAGTTGAGTCCATAAATGCTCATTGAACATGAACTAATTAGTATCTTAGGTGCTCTAAGGGATATACAGATAAAAAAAAAATTCATGACTTATGTTGTCTAGGAAGTTCAATTTAGTAAGAAAAACAGTTTATAAGGAGCTAGTTGATGAAAACAAACTGTGACACACACTAAAATGGGGCCACAGACCCAAGGATAGGAGCACAGAGGAGACCTGTGCTTAGAGAATTCTGAGGGAATTCTGTGCTGACAAGCAGAGCTTTGAGGGAAGTGGCATTTGACCTTGGCAGATCCTTATCAGTGTACCCAGAAACTGCAGATTCCTAAGTCTGAGTAGGAACCATATGACACTTGTTGTCATGATGTAATTGTCATTAACTTTTCAATGTAAATAAAGGGTCCAACAAAAAGTACATGATTTATAAATTCATAGCTCAGTGCACACTGGTGTTATCGTCTAGGTTCAGAGAAGGAGCTTGAACCTCTCTCAGGAGCCCCTGTCTGCACTCTCCCAACATTGCCTCTCTCTGCTCCCTAAATGTCATCACTCTACCATTTCCAGCATAGCAGATTGGCTTTGCTGACTTGGAACCTCACAAAAATGGAATTTTGTAGTACATTTACACTGGTGTTTTGCTTTTTTTGCTTAGAATTATCTTCATTAGAATCATCCATTTCTCCATGTAGCATAGTTGATTCATTTTCATGGCTGTGTAGAATCTCATCATATGAACATACTACACTATGCTGTTGATGGTATGTGAGCTGCTTCAAGTTTGTGGTGGCTACAAATGCTCCTGGCATTTTTTTTTTTTTTTTTTGTAGGTGTCTTTGGTGAACATGTGCATAGTATATTCCTTCATTAGTTATATACTTTGGGGTTAAGTTTCTAAATGCACTAAATGAATCATTTGAAGACTGAATGCACACAAATGTCTCCATTTATTCTGAATTGGTGCTGGAAGTCTTTGCACTAAGGTTGGCACTGGGGGATAGATGAGATAATTCTACACTGAGCATGCTGGTAAAGTGTGTGATTAGCACGTTATGAAAACACAAGGCTTGCAAATGATGTGCATATCATCAGAAAAGATGTTGCCCCTGATTTGCTTCATGGACCCTCCTTGGGGTGTGGAAGTAAGTCCAAAGCAGCCGTGAGTCTAGGCTCCAACTCTGGATCCCATCTGAACCACAGACTTCAGCCCAGCCGAAGCCGTGTGTTCTGGCAAGACTTTCTGTGTAAGCTAAATCAGGTTTCATTCCTGATTTATTAGGATTTTGTCAAATTGCTAATACCATTATTCTACTCCCATCCATTTCATCAGCAGCAGTTTAAACTCAGTCGTCTTGAATCAGTCACAAACAGTCCCAAAGGTTTATTTGGCCTTATATTTCTTAACACAATTTATAGCATTCAAATATTGAGTTAGATCTCAGGATGACATTCATCAAGCCTACTGTAAAATGCCCTTGGCTTTTTTCTCATCATCCCTGTCATCTATCTTGGCAGTAAAAGTGCTGCTGCTTTTTACCTCTGTTCCATATGATCGGAAAAAACCACTTTTCTCTCCTAGTCTTGTATTCAGCAATGGTCTAAGCTCTCATGCACCTGAACTGCTTAGATCTCATTCCTTCTATAAAGCTTTGTAATATGCTCACTTCTTCAATACATTCTTCCTTGAATGTACCCCCGATTTGATCTTTTTACCTTTCTAAATATAGGACCTATTTATATTTAGTAAGGGATATTTTATTTTCCAAGCAAAATCAGGTCTCTGAGACCCCCAAACATGCATTCTTGTATGTTCATAAACAAAGCTGAAGTAGTACGAACTAGCACGGAAAAGAAAATCTCATTTATAGGGCCCATTGTGTAGAGTGGGTTACTTTCTAATAATGAAATCGTCAGGATTTCAGCCTGTGATGCAGAGTTCCCAAGAATAGCAGAGACACAGCTGCATCATCCTGAGCTCCCAGGGACTTTAAGAGGGTAGAGTGGGATCATCCACTTAATTCATAACTAGGGCATCTGAGATCTATACAGACTACCACAAAAGAAGCTTATCATCCTAAAAAGTTGTCAGGCAAAGTCCCAGATGTACCCTGCAGGTATTTTTGCATTCATCATTCCCTGTGTCATGAAAACCCACGTTGTGAAAACTCCAAAATAAAGAGCACAGGTTTTGAGTACAGGCAAGCCAAGATTGCACTGAGCCTCTAACCTTAGTGGATGCTCAGGCAGAGTTGCACTTTCTCCCCTTTCAAATGGAGTTTAGCACCACTGCTTGTCTAGAAAATCATGGAGCACTCGTAGTACCCAGAGCACATTGCAGCGTTCAGTAGCAGCTAACGGAGTAATTCTAAAGAGCCAGGGAATAACACGGACACCGGACATTGGGAGTGGGGAAGCAGGTAGGACCTAGGAACAGATGGAGAAGCCAGTGGAAAACATGAGTTCATCTGGCAGGAGTCTACCAATGCCTGGTTTAAAATTGCAGGACCCACCTAAAAGACTGACTGCCTTGGCCAGTCAAGCTGTTGCAGCTCTGGCAATTCAATTTCCTGCAGTTCTCTAGATCCTGCCCAGAGTCAGCTGTTTAATTTGTGTTTGTCCATTGCAAAGATGAAAAGAGAAGAAGAAGACCAAAAAGAAAAAACTAGTCATAGTTGCTTCCTTTTATAGTGCAAAAGCTACATTACACCCAAATGAGCCTTTCATGCCCCTCTTGTTTATCACAGGTGCTGTGGATACAGTGTGTGCATATGTCGTGTTTGAGAGCTTCTCAAAAAGAGATGGTCTCCACAGCATTCAATACTTCTGGCCCGTTGCTTGGCACAAGGACGAGCATATAAGCAATCATTTGGAAAGTCTTGAGGTTGAAAGACAGTTGAGAGATAAACTTACTCGTTTCTCCATTGAGAAGATGGAACAAAGAAGGGAATTACAGCAACATAATAATAGATGATCAGCCTTCTTTAGGCTTCCTTATATTTGGGAATAAGAATGGATATAACAGTACCTCGGAAGAGCCAGGCTCAATCTCCATCTTTCCTCCTAACCAAGCTTTATTCTCTGTTCTAAATGACCAGACCAGGCTAGTGCAGTGGTGGCGAACCTTTGGAACATGTGCCACAATCACTTGTTTGTTATCACTGAAAGCTCTAAAATGTTCGCTACTACCGGTCCAGTGTTTCCGTTTTCACTCAAACTCCTTGCTGAAATTCACAAACTTGCATTGTTGAACAAGTCCATGGCAATGAGAGAAAACTTCCTTTTCTTTGAAACTTGTATATGGCTTGTGTGCCCCTGTTAGGCCAGTTCCCAACTAAAGTTGAATTTCCAGTTTTGGAGTGAACACATGGCCATGTGATTTAATACATTCTTGTTAATAGAACTGGAAAATATCTGTCTTTAGAAATACACAGCTACAGCTGAGACGCAAGATTACGGTTTACCGGCAAAGGATACAGACCCCAAAAAATTCTATATTAAGGTTCAGTGATCCCAAATTCAGACAGACCACTGTCGCCAAAGCCAGGCAAGTTAATGCCACTGTCTACTACAACATCCGGGTTCCACGAATACTGCCGTGCATCTCACTTGTCGGCAGCATTGTGTCTCCAAAGCCATGTTGGTTTTGCAAGACTGCCGACTACTTGGCATCATTTCAACTTGTGAATATTTCCATTCAAGGTTTCCCCATCTGGCAGCTGCACAGGCAGTCACGCCCTGGTGCGCTGGTGGTGTTCTTACAAGGGGATCAGGTCACTGAGAACGTGACACCTGCCTGTGGGCTATGTGGGAAATAGCCGGGTGAAGCAAAAGGACACAGGGGATGGCTGCAAAGAAAGAAATTAGACATGCTGCATGCTGCTGGTGTAGCCAGGTGACAGAAGTCCATCTGGATATAATCCATTCCTAGGAAGCAGAGTCAGAGCTCCAAGAAGTAACAGATGCACAGATGTAGTAATTCTCATCCCATCTCAGTGAACCTGAAAAGCGAGGATTCTCTATAGCGTTCTATATTTGGGATATTTGCACTTGAATTACAACATCTTTTGGGGGGCATTGCAAATTCACTATGTTTTCCCAGGCTCAGGAGAGCCCATCAGTTTAATCACATTTTAAGCTTGAGGAGATGTATAATGACAACAGTCAGAGCTGCTGTCGTCATCCTGGTAACTTCGATTGCAAAGCTGAGTTAAAATGTTGGGTGGTGAAGACAACAGAGTAGGTTTTAATTTTCTTTGGTTAAAAATGATTACTGTATTTCAGCTCGGCACAGAGTCCTGATTTATGTACTATACTTCCATAGATGATTTCACGGGCTTTTGACAATTCTTATATGTATATACAAGGAGTTAATTCCCCCTCTTCCAATTGGGAATTTACAGGAGAGGGGTTGAGGTGCTTTCCTGTGTCCTTTGGAGACCAAGTGGACGGTGCCTAGGCAGTGCTTTGCCTATTGTGAGTGATCTATAAATATTTGCTGCATTGAATTAAAACAACAGAATTAATACATCCTCAGAAGAGAGAGGGCAGCACTGGGTTGGAAACAGAATTCAGTTTTCCCCCCTCCCCCCAGGAATACTCCAGCCTTATATGGTGGGAATGAGCAGTCAGGTGAAGTTGTCTGCCTAGCAGAAGGGGTTGTGGTATGAAGGATTTCAGGTCCTTTACCACAACACCTATGCACCTATTTATGAGGGTTTCTTTTTAAGGAAATAATGGTAAAGCTGCAAGTCTTGGTTTTAACTAGCTGCCTCGTCCTGAGCAAATTATGTAATCTCTCTAATCCTCCAACACTTCATCTGTGAAATGGGATCTCTCCGGTGGTAGGCTCGGCACAGCTCTCACGGGCTTTCAAGGGCTGATTTTCTGCTTTTCTTCCCAACAGAGAAGTTAAAAATGGTTGGTGAAAGTATTTACACCATGGAGAGTGGCAAATGCTACAAACCAGAGCATTTTTTATTTTTTTGAGTGGTGCCCCACTCACATTTTGTGAATGGGGTGTTACACATTTTGTGAATAATTAAAAGATAAACATACAGTGTTATACCTATGATAAGTACCTGAGAATTTTGAATTATTATATTTCATAGACTCTAGGACGTTTTATTTTTTATATTTCTACATATATTAAACTGGGTGTTACATAATCAATAGCATATTACAATTATATTTGGCAGTATCTTTTTTCAGTGGCTTACAAAATAATGACTCCTATTACAAGCAATGGAATCAATGATACATTAGTATTATTATCATCATCACTATTGTTATCCTAGGGCCTTTATACAGTCCATAAATTGTTCTAGAAATAGGAGGGGAAACACTCTGAAGTCACAAAAGTCTGTAGTAGCATCCAGCTGATTGAAGGGGAGATATTTTGAAGTACACAAAACCTCCCTTGTCTTTGTCTTTAGCTATAATTGGCAGTTCTCCCCCTCCTCCAGGTCCTCCAGCCAACCCCTTCTCAGGAGTGATTAGCGTGCATTAGTTCCTCCAGTGAATGTGATGCCCCCTCCCCAAGTAGTTCTGCACTGACAACCTGATAGCTCACTAGGCATGGGGAGCTGAGGTCCCCTACCAAAGGCACTGACAACAAACAGAAGAAGAATGCTAGACTGAGCGAGAGACTTTCTGGGAACAAAATCACCATGCAGGTAGGTTGCTGTGTGCAAAGTTGCTGGCTTTCATGCCCTTCCTGCTTGTAGGTCCTATTGTCTGTGTGAACAACACAAAGCCAAGACTCACTACATGTTTGTTGAATAAGCCAATGACTACATGAATAACAATAATAAAGATATGCCAAATAATTCATTTTAATATATGAAATGATCAAATATTATTTAGGAAGTAATAAATTGTACCTGCATATCCGGCAGGAAAATGTAAATTGCTTTAGCTACCTTAAAGGGACAGTTTGCTAGTGTGTATTAACATTTAACATGCCTGCCTGCTGCTGTGCTGTCTGCTTCAGGGCAACATCACATTCAGGCACAAAATGGAGAGCAAGCGCAGGGGTCTTCACAACTGTGTCATCTCCAGCAGTAAAATACCATAAAGAGCCTAAATACCTACCAATCAGGGAGAGGTAAAATACATACTGCTACCCGTAGCCATCCCATATGCAGCAGCCAGGAGGAATGAAGCCAAATTGTACATATTGAAAAGAAAAGAAATATTAGTGAGAGAAAAAACAGTTCATCAAATGCTACCTAATGTGATAATGCGTATGTTTTAAAAATATGAACAAAACCTTTTTTCGTATTGTAATACAAACTCCTAAATGCATAAGAAAAGGTGACAGCAGTTACCTCTGGGAGGGGAGAGGGTGGGGAAAGCATATGGTCAAAGCAGATCTCAGCTTTGCTTTTATGTTTGATTTTAAAGTTTACAACGCAAACGTTTCCAAGCGGTATTTATTTGTGTGATTAGTTTCTGAAAAGGAAAGCCTGGCTAGTGGCTGCTCAGGCTGAAGCATCTGTCTGCGCGGTGGCCGAGGAGCACACTCTGTGCCAGCGAGGGGCTGACGTGTCTTCGCTGTGAGCAGAGGAGCAGGGCTGCCTCACCCACGCTGCTCTGGGAGATCACGAGCCAAGACAGAGGAATCGAGCTCCCCACAGGGTTATCCTGCCATTCCAGGGGCAACCACCTCTGGGGCATATGGCAGGAAGGTAGGAGACTGATGGGATGGCAGTGGCCACAGTAGCTCTGCCTTCCTCCTCCTCTTCCTTCCTGCTACAGCCCAGTGGGGGAGTGGGTGGGGCAGTGGGGAACAAGGCCCGTTCCATAGCTGAGAGCGCAGTCAAGCAAGACACACTTCACTGGACTGAAATCCAGCTCCTTCCATGGCAGAGAGCTCAGGGGATTTACTATTTCTCCCCTACTTCTTCATCCCTTTGACTTCCAGCAAAGTGATCCGTCAGGATGGGTACCAAAGGCTGATCTTCCTAGCAATAGTCACAGAAGTAAATGGTGCCTCAAAAAGTTAATTTGGTCACCCCTGACTAGAAAGTTAGGAATTAAGCAGGCCTTGGAAAGAAATCACAATTCACAGGGAACATTCCGCTTTTCTTCCTAAAAATGAAAAACATCTCTGTTGTCCCTTTTGGGGTCCAAATTCTCATTTATTTCCTAAAACTTTCACAAAGTGTGATTCAACCACCTCCTTTGGTCTCCATCAGACTGTCCCTCCTTTCACCCATCCAATCACATTGATTTAGCACCAGCTGCTGTACGCACAAACCACCACTACTACTGAGCATCTTGTAATTTTAAGAATAGAGAACTTTCCTGAAGACTTTGAGAACAGATAGAGTGAATGAGGATTATACTGGCTAAGAGTGGGGAATACAGCCCAAAGTGGGAATAGTCGGGGCAGGGAGGCACATGCAAGCTACTGAGACTAAAGCAAAATGTGGGTTTCAACACAGGTCAGCAACTCAACTCCCCTGGAACCATAGAGAGAAAAAAGGGTGCAAAGCAACTCTAAATGTATAAAGAAGAAAGAGCAGTAGAATCCCGTCAGGATGCTGGATGAATTTTTACACTGCACCGGAGCATCATTCTAAAGGATTTTATACCGACTAATGAAATACCAATAAAGGCTATGGAGACACAGATATAGTTAAGTGATTTGGGGCTGGGAACCAAATTTCTGCCAAAAGGAAGCTTGCTAAGAGAGAGCTGGTGTTTTTCATTTTCCAAACCACAAGCAGCTGAGCAATCCGGTGTGCTCAGGAGAGGCGCCATCAAGCTGAAAGCGAGGAGCCAAGTCTCCATAACCAGGCAGTTTGAGCCCTCTCCTTCCTTGGCCAGCCTTTACCATTTTAATTTTTTATAATCCGTTCCAATGACTCTCCCATGCTCAATAAAACCAACTGCAGGCTCTAACTTTCTTTCAATTGCCTTGCCACTTTTACTCCAGACAGGGCCAACGTAAAAGCTAGAAAGAAATCAAATTGCCTGTCAGAATACCAGGTAGGCTGGGACTGCTGGGGAAAAGGGAACCTGCTGTGGACCTCAAGAGCTCCAGTACTGGCAAAGTCTGTGAGATGATTCCTGAAGGGCCAGGTGGATCTCTGCAGGGAGCCAGGCAGCTCTCTACACTTCTTTAGGCTCGGAGTCCATGCTGATTTGTCATAACACTGGCAAGTCGCACATTTGTGAGACATTTGTCTGTGATGTTCAGAAAGGAGCTGGTCAGCCATTTCACTGTGAGTCCTTAGATTAGACCCAAAAGTGGATGAGGCTCGAGGACCACTATGAACAGGGCCCAAGAAAATTCAAGACGGGCGACCCTTGATGGGATGCAATACAGAGTTAGACCCCTACAGGCTCATTAGCTGTGCCTTTGGCACCTGTACCTCAGTTCCCTCTTTTATGAGATGGGATTAAGTACTCCCTTCAACTTCTTTGGGTGCTTAAAAGTAAATAAGAAAGATTTGAAAGAGATGAACGTGTAAAGCGTTTAGTGCTAAGAACATTTAGCATGATGACAAGATCCAAGTAGCCTCTAGGCGTCTTCTCCTGAGACCAGGGGGAGACAGAAGGATCCTAGAGGTTCTAGGTATTTGTAAAATAAAGGTAGTGCAAAGTCAAGCTCTTTATGCCTCTTAAGGGCAATGCAAGAGTGTTTAGGGTTCCCTTAATTCTATACTGGCTCAATTCTATAGGGTTACGACTTGAATTTTTCAAATAGTCTAGTTGAGGGAACCACTTATTTACAAAAACAAAGTGGTTTAAAAAAAAAAAAAAAAGAGGATCTGCAAAACAGATGCAGTCTCTTTGGAATGTAAATTAAGCCTTTTAAGAGGCAGATTTCCAGGATAATTGTATTACCAGGAGTCTGGGCCAATCATCCTTAACCCAAAAGTTACCTGGCTAGGATGCCTCTAATCCAAGGCCAAAATTGCAGTGTTTCCGTGTCCCATAGATGCTCAAGAAAATTGTTAGTGCCCCTTGGCCCATATATTGCTGGAAGGCTCTGAGGACTATCTCCATGCTCGTGGAGAGAGGAGGCTGTAGTTGATACACTCCCTCCCCCTGTGTATCTCTTCTGCCACACTTACTTCCCTGGAGGAAACTCTGGTGCCTCGGCCATTGCTGCTTAGGTGGGATGCCAGGGTTCATGCCAATTGTGCTGTCTCTCAAACCTTAAAGCTGTCAGTTCTTGGGGGACAAAGCAGCAGTGGGAGCTTGGGAGAGCGCTTATGAGTGAGCCCCCAAACCTGAGGCTGTACTTTGTCATTTGGGCCCAGCAGCTTCCCTGAGTGTGATCACAAGTCCCACACATCACTCATGAAGTCAGCTCTGACACCTCTGGCTGTGGCTGACAATGCCATAGAGGCACTTAGCTGTCCTTCCGGGGAATGGAGACCAGGCCATCCCCTCTAAGGTTTTGTTTTTCTAGTCCAAACACTCCTTTGACTTTCCCAGGTCTGGAGACAGCCACTAGTGGGTCATCAAACAAATTATAGAGTAAGACTGCCTGCCCAGCAGGGAATGCATATTAGCTACAGGCTCTGAGCTACAGGCTACAGGCTTGAGGTGCTGGTGCTGCTGAAGGCATTTCCCCAGGCTTGGTGTTCTAAAAACCTAAACTAAGGCATTCGTTAACCTGTACAGATAAAAAAAAAAAAACGCTGGACGAGCATCCTAATTTTACTCCAAGTCTGGATCAGTGAGAAACATTATGATCTAAGCCAGAGCTGCTAGCTTACATGTTCCTCCCTGTGGATGTGGCTAAGGTGATGGAGGCTGAGCCAGCGATGAAAGATGAGAACATCAATGACAGCAGACCCTTTAGTGCGGGTAAATCCATTTTGTAAATACTCGCTCCAAGCTGATGCAAGACACTGTACTAAGTTATAGTAACAATGTCTTCAAAGGACTGGTTGCTGAGAGTTAAATTGTACTGATTAAAATTTTCTGGTTTTCTCAAGATGATTAGGGTCCTTCATTCTTTCTAAGTTAACCTCTTCCACTTTGATAAATTCTTCCAAGAGAATCTATTTGAATTAATTCCTTTATTCATCCACCACCTATTACTGAGTATCTACTAGGTGCCAGGCACTATTTTGGGGTATTGGACATCACTGACCACACAGGCCAAGCTCTGACTTAAGGAGTTGTTTTTTTATAGCTGGGGGACAGACACAGTCAAAGAAATATACAATGCAATGTCAGGTAGTGACAGGTGTTGTGGGGATGAACAGCAAGGGACTATAGGATGGAAATACCTACCATAAGGTGGTCAGGAAAGCCCCTCCACAAAGTTGATATCTGAACAGACGTATGATTAAAATGTGGCAGAATGCCCTGTAGTTATCTAGTGAGAAATGTGTTCCAGGAGAGGCAACAGCAAGTACAAAGGCCCTGAGGTACTCATGCTTAAGGAGCAGAAAGCAAGGAGTGCGGGAATGATTGGGAGATTGCGGATGGCACCAAGAAGTAATCAGAAACCAGACTGCAGAGGTTCTGCAGGTCACAGTGAAGATTGAGATTTTACTTAATTTGTTTAATAACTACCAATATTTCTGACAGTAGAACCTAAAAATGGTCTGGTAATTCCTGTAGTGAATGCTATGTTGAACCATCATCCAGATATCACCCTGATCACACTGCAAGCCTACATACTCATTCCCATGGTTTGGAGAGTATTGGCAGGAATTCCCAACATGAAGGGGTGGCCTCACCCTCATTCACACACACTGCCACGGCATGGGCAGCTGGTGGTGGGTCCAGATGTGGATACAAACGCTCCACCCTCTCCTCACCCCTGATAAAAGCTAGTCATGGTCAGATCAGCTTCAGAGTTCCGGGTGGGTCTGCTGAAGCCTCTCTTTCCCTCTGTCCCATTCCATGCGCTGGTCCTCAAACCACTGCCTCGTAAAATTGCATTCAAGTCTTAGAGTCCCACAGTTGCTGCCATGGTGAACTCCACCAGAGGCAATTCTGAACAGTGTAGCCACATTTTGCAGACACAGAAATAAAAGATGACTAATCCCTTCTGACCAGCTGACCTAACTGGTAAGCTCATTTTTTTTATTAGAGTTCTGATTTGAGCTGGATACCTTCTGTCATTGGGCTCATTTCTCAAAAAGGGAATACTGATAAGAAAGGTAGGGAGGGTAGAGAGTGTTCTGGGGTGTGGAATCTGGTTTTATCTTGGTTTGGTTATCTGTAATTCTCACCAGTCAATCTGATCAAGATATGGACAGCATAATTAACAGTGTTTGATGATGGGTGAATAGATGTGCAAAAGAAACTTAGAAGTTTCTGGGGCTAAGGATGTGTAGCTCACTGCTACAGTATCTGCCTGGTGAGCACAAGGTCCTGAGTTCAATTTCCAGTGCCAAAAAAAAGTTTCTGCCACTTTGAGTTTATACTTTTCCTACTGTTGAAAAAATCTGAAATTCCCAAATAGAGAAACTATTACCAAACTTAAAAAAAAAAAATAGGTTACTAAGAAATGGTCATTAACTATAGCATATACCCGCAGTTGAATTGAATTTTATACATAATCTAGGCAGGCACTTGATGCAGTGCAGTATGAAATTGTAAGGTGAAAGAATGTAATCAGTTTCCCCCGAAACAATTCATTTGACCAATACCTGGTCAATAGTGATGGAGTGCCAGACTGCTGTGCTTTATTGGTACCATTGTCCTACTAGCTGCCTACAGGTGTTTACCATTCCTTCCTTTACTTTCAAGCTCCACATTGTTGGGAATGTAGTGTGCTTAGTTAAAGCCTCCATTGCCCAGGTTGGGGGTGGCAGGAGTAGGATTCAGGGCGAGAGAGCTGAGAGTCATTTGGTGCGGTCTCTTGGAAACCTCTTGTAGGGATAAGACTTTATCTGCTGATACGGTGGGCAAATTTCCGCATTCCCCGTTGTTCTTGGATGTGTGCTTCCCACAGTCTCAGCCATGGAAGCTTGTCAGAATCACATGGACGGTTTGTTAAAACACTCTCTTGGATCTATCACGAGGGTTCTGATGCAGTTTGGGCCCAAGGACTTGCATTTCTGAATTCTAACGTCCTGTTGCTGTGGTCTGGAGCTTATGCTTTGAGAACAACCGCCTGTAGCTGGAGCTACCATAGTCATTTTATGACCAAAATGTGACCTTCTGGATAGACACCATGACCTAAGGCAGTGATGGCAAAACTTTTAGAGCTTTTAATGATGACAAACACACATGCCATAGGTTCTTCACCATTGCCCTAAGTTTTGTAGACCAGTAAGTGAGATGAAAGCTGGTTTCTGGTCTGAGCTTAGAATTATGCTACCTACTCATATTTCCTTCTCCTAAGGAAAAAGTAGAACCTTTATCTTGTTAAACCACTACTCTGTGAGTATATACTTTTCCTACTATTTTGGTGCACACTACTCTTGCATGCACCTGAATGTAATCACATTGATAGAAAGGCCTTAGGGCATAGCTTTCTGTTGCAAACTTTTTAGAAAATCTCAGATCTCATTTTGTTCAAATGAACAGAAAATTGAGATGTGACATTAGCATTTGAACTGCAGCAATGAAGGCCTTGAATTCTCCCACTAGATTTGGTTATCTAGCGCCAGTGAATCCGTGTTTATCCTAATTACTATATGAGAAGCTCTGTACCCACAGCCCAGGTCACAGATGCAGTCATGCAAGAGAGCTCTGCAGCAGTACATGAACGGTCTCAAGGATGGGCATTATAAAGAGCAGCAGAGCTTATGCCACTGACAGCCCCACATCAGGATTTTCTGTCCCAGGGAAAGCAGTTGGGATCAACAGACTTTTGTGTCTTATTAGAAGCAGAGAATGAGGTTATTTTGTTTTGTTTTGTTTTGTTTTTGCTTTTTTCTGGTACCGGAAATCAAACTCATGACCTTGTGCTTGTCAGGCAGGCGCTGTGACACTGAGCTAAATCCCCAGCCCCAAGGTTATGAGCTCTTTCCAGTTAGTTCTAGCCTACCTGCTGAAGGAGGAAAACTGTAGTCTTTAAAGTTCCTATGGAAAAAATTTTCTTTGGATAATTGTACTATGGCTGAAGGGTCTTGGTTAAATTTCTGAGAATTTTGTACCTTGCTTTTTTTTTTTATTTTAAAGATAAAAGGAGGGAAACATTAACAGACATACAAAATTTTACAACATATCACAAGCACAATACAGACAATACAGAGTTACAAACAAAGTGGTAGGGAATTAACAATGGTGGTTGTATTACATATTGATATCTTCAAAGTGGCTTCTCATGAAAACAGATATAGACATGCAATACTGGTCAACCAAAGGCTCATTGACAGTTTCTTTCAGCATAGAAATAGAAGACAGAAGAACAACCATGTTATCTATCCTGTATATACATGCATACAAAATTT
This sequence comes from Chinchilla lanigera, assembly GCF_000276665.1. Classification (NCBI taxonomy): domain Eukaryota; kingdom Metazoa; phylum Chordata; class Mammalia; order Rodentia; family Chinchillidae; genus Chinchilla; species Chinchilla lanigera. The sequence goes on along the minus strand of NW_004955434.1, from coordinate 6,687,189 downwards.
CTCCTTCTTTCCCTTCTCTTTTCCCACATCCCAGAAGCCCTTTACTCTTCAGTGGTTTCCTATCATTTCACAGTGTCTATCATACCGTACCTTGCTTTTTGAGACGTTTCTCTAAAAGATAAAAGAAAAGCATGACCATGAGTCTGAAGAACACAGAGGCTTGTAATTGGATGTTGTCAGAGCCCTTAAGTCCTGCTCTAGTTGAAATCCTGAAAGGGGTCCAAATGCTGACCATTCACCCAAATATTCTCTGAAGTGTTGCCTGGTGATGCTTTAGGGGTGGGGGGTCCATTTGCAACAAAGGGCAGACCCTGTCTTGCCTGTCTCCATCCTCGGGGCAGATACATTAACTCCAGGACAAGTGGCTATGTTGACAGTAAACAAATTTCACCTGCAGGATAAAGGTAGCACGTAGTGAGGGTCATTTTAGGCATAGGGAAGTAATATTTGTCACAGACTCTGTGGGGAAAAGCTGGGTCTATAAATGAGGCTGTGCCCCAGGTATTATTTGAAAGTGGAGTATCTGAGAGGATATAAAAAAAAGTGCATGAGTCCTAGTTTTAAAACCCTAGACCTAAGACCTGTCAGCAAATATTGTTTTAATAAAAGCACTTGGCTGAGTTTTTAGTTCATAGCTTCTTTTCTCCACTTTCACACTAACCTACAGAAAATCAATCTCCAGTCCTATAACTTTCTCAGATGCTATAAGCCAGTTCTGGTTCTCTATCAAGTGTGCCCGAAGCAGACATTTCACTCTGGCTTCCGTACTGTCACTCCGAACATGTGGCTCCTCAGGTCTGGCCTCACTCCCCCAACAGGGCTGAAGCCTAACTGGAAGTGACCAAAGGTCAAGAAACTATGTAGCGACATCAGCAAAACTGGATCCTGCTGAGCAGAAGGGGCAGGTGGAGCAAGTCACGGGCTGATAATCTAGGTTTTGGCATTAGTTTGTTTTAACGTGACTGTCACTGACCCTTCTGCTCTGAATATGTAACAAAGTCCTTCACTGCATTGTTCCTGGACACAGGCAATGGGACGGTGTGCAATTATTCTTGCAAATACAAACTGAGCAGAACGATGATTCAAACACCCAGGTAGCTGAACAGCTCCCCTTCAGGAGCCTTAGGAACATCCACCTACCTACTTTTGCTTGTGGTTTTTGTTTGGTTTTGTTTTGAATACTAAGAATCAAACACAGGGCCTCATACATGCTAAGCAAGGGTTCCACTGCTGAGCTGCATTGCCAGCCCTACTATTTACTACAGTAATTCTCTCCCCTTTTGACTGGTCTATCCAAATCACTTCCAAGTTCTGGGTTACCCATTAATTAAGCAAGTCTCTTTCTTTCTCCTACATCTCCTTTAACCACCCTCTTACTCTTTAGGAAATCTCCAGTTTCCTTCAAGCATTCCTTTCCTGGGGTACTACTATTCCTTTTGCCTGTTCCTCAAAATCCTTTTTCCCATGACAGAAGAAATGAGACCAGAAAGCAAGGAAATTGCTATCCCTACTTTAAAGCCGAGAAAGGCTAAGATCTTTTTAGGGCAGCCAACAAGAGGAACAAGATAAACAATTTCCTCTGCAGATTAGCATTCCTGGATTTCCTATCCTTTTGCATGCATTGCCATCGTTGGGATTACCCTGAGGATGCCAGGCGTGGCTTCTTACATGAGCCCTGCAGCACCAGTGCACTGTTAGCGTGGTGCATATTAAATAACAAGAAAACAGTTAAGTTTCTGGGATGTACTCAGTGGGTGTTTATTCCTGGGTGTCATTATTGGCTTGAAGTCCTGGGGCGAAGAATTAGAATCAACAGTTCTTTTACCATTTCAGTTTTTACAACACAGTAAGATTTTTTTTTCTGTTCCCTTTGAATTACAGACAAAATCACAAGTGCACATTCAAGATGCTAGCCAAGGTGTAGGCATTCAAATTTCCTAGGAGGAGGTACTCAGTAAGGTTCTGGAATTGATAAACCTTTTCACGCCAGCATGATTTGCCCTCTGGCATCAGATCCATCTGTCTCATAAAAAGTGGGGACTGAGGGGACAAGGTCGAGATTCCAGGTTAGGATTCGCCATTTCAGAGAGATACACAATGCTGCCTGGACAATAAATGCAGCCTCTTTTTGGTCAATTAATGTTTTCCCAGTGGTCCTTGAGTGCAAATGACTCCAGATATTGATAGCTCACCAGAATAAATCAGAAAAGCTTCCCACTATCCCTGTTATTATAAGGGTATGACTTTTGAACTAACAAAGCACATCATTTTCATTTTATCTCCCGCATGAAAGCATGGACCAAACGTCAGAATGCACAGCCCCTAAATGCAAATGGTTTTCAGCTTAACTCACCTGTGTAGTTGATTTTATTTTTCTTGATGGCCTCCTTTCCTTGATTAAATCTCAGCATTGCATTTAATACATTAAGCCTGAGCTAGAGTCCCTGAAAGTAAGCCAAATTAAAAATGCAATTTATTAGCTAAAAGGGTGTTTCTTTCTCTGTTTGCTGAAAAGGAGAGAAAAAAACAATAGAAGAAAGATGAAAGGAGGAAAAGAGATGACAAGTATGGTAAATAGATTTGAAAACAGTTGTTCATCAAATGAGAGGCTTTCGAGTTCTTTTCTTAATTAAAAAGTGTCTCATCCTGAATGCTTTTCTTAGGTTCTTATCTATATTCATGAACCCCCCCCTTTTTTTTTCTTCTGATTCTTCATCTTGTACAGAAAATAATATATGAACATCTCAGAAGTGGATTTATTTGATCAGAAATTATACTGCTTGAGATGACTCAAAAATGATTTTTAATAACATTGACAAATCTTGGTAGTTTTTAAAACAATAGTAAAACTCAAGCTACTATACCAAGAAGCCTCAAGCATTGTGATCATTGTGATGGTCACCGTTTGTTATTGCACTATTATCATCAAGGCTGTTGTTACTGGTGAACCACAATCACATCTATTTTAATCCCTAAACCAAATCAGAGCTTGAATCACACTGAAATTATGTTCTTGAAGTTGGATTGAATGTTTTTTTCTGAATGTATAGAAAAACATTGGTGGCATTTAGCAGATGAGTTAATTCCCTTGCTTTAAAGATGCTTAATTAGCAAACACCAGGCGACTGGAATGAGTAGGCAGCTTGCATAGGAGAGGCCAAGAACTGAAAAAGCATGTAATTCCTAGCCCCGCAGCTATCACTGAACAGAAAATACTCTTTTTTCTAATTTGGTCTTGTTGGAAGCAGTAGGAAGTCAACATTTTTTTTCCTTTCAAGAGGGCATCTCTCCTCCCCCAGACCTGCAGTGTAGTGAGGAAGAAGAGACACGGCTTGGTGCTTGGCTTTTCGAAAGGATCAGTACACAGGAGCTGAATCTAACTGTTTTCAGTGGACACTGCTTTGTAGCTTCTGCCCCACTACTCTCAAAAACCTTCTCTCCTGCATCCTTTGGCAAATAGCTGTCAGGTGTAACAAGCTATTGAAAACATGGAAATAATCTTTGGGAAAGTTAATGTAACAGATGATAAGGAGACTGTTCCCCAACAGTGTGAGTTACTGGGTGTTTGATGTCATCACACCGAGGAAGTAGGAGTTCTATCTGTATTGGATTTGAGTTGTGTGATTTTTGAGGACAAGTGGTAGAAGAAAAACCTGAGTATGGCACAGAGGTGGGGGCTCTGGAAATTAAGGCAGATAAGATGTATAAAGAGGAGGCGGGAGAGAAAAAGGAAGCAGAGGAAATACGCCTCAACGTTTTTCTTTGTTCCTTTATAAGAAGTGTAACGCCATCTGAGGACTGAGTCCTACCCCCAGCCGCTGATGGCCCAATCAGATGGGATGCAGGTGGGGCTTAAGATTACAAAGCTACCTCCTTTCCCTTGCTTCCAGACTGACTTCCTCATCTCGGGGCTTATACTCCATCTCAGAAACTTAAACACGCACTGGTTTTACACTCAGGTTTCCTTTCTTGGTTTTGATTGTCTTAGTTTGCTTTTTTAGACCATGTTTTTAAAGTGCAGCTCTTGGGTCTCCAACCAATATCGCTTTTTCAATAATCTAGGTTATACAACATTCTGTTAGGACTGACCTCTTCTATTCCTTCTATGGTGGGGTTGCCACTCTACTTGCCATTGGGCATCTTGCATGGTCACATTTTCAACCTGGTCTTCCAGGGATTTTTCTGTCATCTGCTTTTTTTAAATACTAAACTCTCGTGGGTCTTTTTCTAGGACTGTCCATGTCCCTGAGATTGTTGAGACTTCAGGGATATCCAGACTCATCCTCCTTTGTCAGCATCTGTGGCCAGGCTGGTCCAGCAGCACTGTGCTAACTCAGAGAACGGAGGGGGTGGGATGAGGAGGATGTCACCCAGTGTGTGTAAGGGGACTCTGCCTCCTCTGAGCCTGGATAGAACAAGAGATCCCACAGAAGAGTGGGTAAGGCCCCAACTAAGGAGTCAGAGGTCTAGATATGCCTCTTGCTAGTTTTATGACTTGTTGTAATTAATGAACATCTCTGAATGGGCACTTCATCTTTAAGATAGGCAAAAATGCTCTACCTTCCAGGTTTACCTGGGGAATCCAGTGAGATTACAATGTATGTTGATCCCATATCCATAGATAAAGTAAAACAGATAGTAGTGGTTGCCCAATTATGTGTTACATCTATCTGACTCCTCAGACTTGATGAAGCTCTGCTTTACAGCTTTGCTTAAGGTCTGGCCCAAGCATAAGGCCAGTTTGGAGCCTTCCAGAGAGATTGACATCCAGCTCTAGTGTATTATGAGATGGAGAGGAATGGTCACCCTTGATATAACACCTTTTCGCTTAGGCAGAGCTGCCCTGCCACAGGCAAAATGGACACCCTGAAATCTTGCTCTGTAGTTTAGAAGGCTTCCTCTTTTGGCTGAAGGATAATGAAATAACCCTGCCTGCAGTGGCCTTTTCCCTTTCAATGCCACTTTCTGAGTTAATCCTTTTCCTAGTCCCTGGTGTCTCCTATCAACAGCTATGTAGCTGACGTTTGTCCCTATCTGCCTCTGTAGCATTAGTACTTCATGAGGAACAATACAGTAGGACCACACACCAGCTTCTGGAAAAGAATAAAGCACAGAGAAGAATGAAACAAAATGGCCTGAATCCTTAGAGCAAAATGTGATAAGCTCAGAGCCAGTTTCCTCAGCGGTGTTTTATAGAAAAGGATTTATTGCACAGGAATGAGCTTTTTACTTATTCTTTTCAGCAAGCATTATTACATTACTCATTCAGCAATTCAGCTGGGTATTTGAAGGTGACAGCTTGCTAATTTTTACACAAACATTTTGGACTTGAACATCTTAATCTGAAATCATTGCAGTAATTACAAGGGGATAATGGGTAGAAGGATAAGCGAGAGGCAGCAGGGTTTTGAAGATCCTCATACCCTGAGAAACTGTGCTAAATAGGTACACCTGACAGTGGCAGATGGAACACTTGAACCTTGAATCTTCTGATGAGTAGCAGAAACAGGGTGATACAGGGCATCTCTGTATTGCCCACCCTGAAGTCTTTGTAAATTTTAGAAAATGATCACAGCCATGCAAGTCAGGATAGCACTTTCCTTATACAGCATCCTCTTTGAGGGCTAGAGTTCTAATCCATCAATATTTATTAGAAATCTACCCCATGCTAATGAGCTAGCTTTCTAATCCAGTAACCTGTTTTATTGTCTTTGTAGCACTTAGTACTGATGTTGTTATATTTCAGTGTACTTATTGGGCTTGCTTTCTGTTCACTCAATTAGAGTCTAAGTTCCACGAAGACAGAAATCTTAGCTTTTGTGTGCTGCCGTATCCCCATCACCAAGAATGGTGCTTGATACATAAGAGGGACATAAAAATAAATATTTCTTGGATGAATAGATGCTAAATGCTGAGACAAATTAGAAAGTAAGATTTTTTTCCCCTTGACCTCCATTTATAAACTGGAAATCACACTGAAGGAATGCTGTGGACGCCTGCAGATCAAAGCAGTGCGTCAGAACTCATGGGTTTTCTTTGAAGAGTATTCACTAGAGGTGAAGACTGGGTGATTCCTCTGCAGGAGGAAAAAGGACCTGTTGCTCCCTTGTAAGCATTAACCAATAAGAGCAGCTCATTTCTCCCCGGACTTGCTTTCACAGACTCTGATTTGCACACTTTGCCTTCCTCTACTGCTGGCCGCTCTCTTCTTGCAATCTCTTGGCTGAGAACAGGTGGCTGTCCCAGCAGCCTATGTCCCCAGTTGGTTTTGCCTCCTCCCATCTCTATTACAGACATGCACACTCAGAATCTGGCTTTATACAAATATGTCCCTAAATATATCATCAATCGTTATCTTTCATATCATATTGCAAAATATAAATCCTGTGGTTAGTAATAGAAATCTACTAGAAATAGTGTTTCTATTGTCAAGTAGATTTGAAGAATACAGATTTAAAGTCTTTTTCATAGTTTCCAGGCCTTTAGTGAACTGAGGTGCATTTAAGCATCTGGTAAATGGTCATAGTACATAGCGGCTATTTCCTCCACATTTGTTTGACTGTGAAACTTTTCTCATTTAAAATATACATTACCTCTCCTCACTAGAATATTGCTTGAGAGATACTGGTCTTTAAGCTTAGAAGGACATGTAGAGGTTGTTAGACTGAGCTAGTCCTGTTGGGGCTTGAAGATTAACTGTTTGATCACTACAAATTATTCAGAAATCACCATGATTAAGTTCATGGAGCCAGGACTATAATATGCCAAAGAAGGAAAACCACAGTTCCAACAAAGAGATGGAATGGAATGGATCTGGACTTCAAATCAGCTTGAGATAAAGAAGGAACAGTTTTCATTTGTAGGCTGAAGGTAAAGACAGGGTGATGTATAAGCATGAGTACTTTTTATTTTGAAAGTTAAACTTTGAACTCTGAAAATCCAGTGGCATTTGTAGGAACACATTCCAACATTGACGCCTATTTGTTCCTCTTATTTTAGTTAGTTCAGACCCTCTGAAAGCAGACACTAACAAAAGATTGAGTGCATAAGGGTTTTATCAGGGGAAATGCCTGCATGGCAGCAAATGAGAGGAAACGGGGGAAAATCTTGAAGACCATTATGACTGCAAGGGGTGGGGACAGGGATGGAAAGTTGAGTAGAAGCGTCGTAAAATGCCGTGAAACCCAAGGAAGGTCCAGCAGTACACTCAGGGAGACCTTGTTTCAGAGCAGGCCATCACAGTACTTATTGTGTCTGCCAGGACTAACCAGCCCCAGTATCCCTGCTCTGCGAGTAGCCCATAACGAGCAGAGCACTGGGACAAATGTGTTCTTGGATTTTTAGTGCTCAGCTGCTGGTTCCTTGGTCAATTAAGCTCCCTCTAGGGAGTAAGGCACAGTCTCATCATCATCCCACTCAACAAATAGATCTTTTAGAGGAAAAAAGAAGTGAAATAGCCTACACATAAAGAGCAAACTGCCTACCAACCCAAGCCCAAGGTTCTACATTTAAAAGCAACGACAAAGGCAGAGCAGTAGCTGATGCATGTGACAGTAACCCTAGCCAGGTAACCAGGGTCTGGCTCCTTCTCATTTTGTAATTCTTTAGATAAGGACGTCTCAGTTTCCCCAAGGGGTAGATTCAGTTATTGCAGTATCTCAAGCTTATACTACTGATGTTGAGCATAGGGAAGACTATCATTAAGAAAAAACACAAATTACAAATACAAACTCATTAGGGCTCCCCCTGGGGCCCTGGGAGGGACCCCCTGCCAGAATGAGGCCAGCTTCAGCCCCATTTGCTTCTTGACAAACCACTCTTGCTCATCTGCAAAACGTGGCTAAGAGACTTAGAGTATATTGCATGAGTGCATTTGAAAATAATTCACTGCTGATTGATTCATGAAAATGTAAAATGCCCACAAGTGTTTAATTATCTGAACTGTGTGTGCTTTCCATGGAAAAGAAGCAGATGATGAGAGACGGAGAGAGCCAGCCACCGAGGTTAATGCACAGAGAATGACCCTGGCGTGCTCTCTGGAGGAAAGCTGATGAGCTGCTGCCGTGAATCCAGGAGGGAAACGGTCTCCAAACCTGGCTGCAGTCAGAGTCCTTGGAGGGGATCACAGTGTGGCCTTGGTTATCTAGCTTTCTCTGTAGGGACAAAGGGCAAGTGAGCCAGGCAAATCACTCATCACAAAATAAATAATGCTCTTAAAGCCAGCAAGCAAAAATGGAGGGAAGATGCCAGTAGAATCCTGAGGGCTGTGATGCACGTGTCTGCGTCACTTGTAAAACTCCAAAGTTGACCAGGAGGTTTTCATACTAGCAAATGATGGTTTTTTTTTCTTTTTTTTTGGTTTTCTTCTGGTACCGGGAATCGAACTCACAACCTCACGCTTGCCAGGCAGGCACTGTGCCGCTAGCTAAGTCCCCAGCCCCGCAAATGATGTTTCTAATGAAAGCAAGAAGCAAGAAGAAATGAAGGAAAATGAAGGAAGAGAAAGAGGAACAGGGAAGAGAGTAGATGATAAGGGGATGAGAGATGATAAGGAGCAAAGGGCAAAGCAAGCCACAGCTATTAGCTTGAGCAGGAGCGGAAGCTTTCCTTGTGTCTGGACTCTTTCACATCACTTGAAAATAGAATCAGACCCTCAGTACTACTGTACGAAGCTGGCTGGGGAAAGGTGTGTTACTAAATGCACCTTTATTGTACTGACACTGCAAAGGGTTCATTCCCTTTGAAACTCTAGTTTGGTTTCCAATGCCTCTGGGAAGTCCAGCACAGGAATAATCTTAGTTACACAGGATGATACTACTGCATGGCATGCCCCAACCCAGCAAAGGATAAAACATTACAGCCCGCAGTGCAAACTCAAGTCTCTTCTGCCTGGGTACAGTCTTTTACCATCTACTCCTTCTATTTTCACTCTTTTCTTGTTCTCGTGCTTTCTTAACACTATCAACCTTATCCTCATTTTTTTGTGTGTTTTTGTCTACTTAGAACCATCATTTCAACTAAGCAAACCCTTGTCTTACATACATTAATATTTTACCATTTCCCGCTTATGCCTGGACTCCAAATGCTTATTTCAGCAATTCCACTTACACCAATAGATGGCAAATTGCAATATATTGGTAAATTTTTTTTCTTGTAAAAATGAACTCAAAGGATTTATTTGTACACATGTACAATTGGTTCAGGATTAGTGATCTCCTTTTCTTTAAAATCCAGCTCAGTTTCCTCTGCAGAAGAGTTTATTGTAATCCCTGCATCCCTTCTCCCTCCACCTCCCCTCTCACTTTTAGTATTTTACTCATTTTGAAAGCTCCTAGGTACTACTTTACTTTTCATTCCTTTCTCTACTATGAAGCACAGTAATACCTCAGTTCACAAAGGTTTCTATTCACAAACACCACAGTTCGGAAACAGAAGTGTTGGAAAAATTTCACTTCTGTTCTCTAACTCCACATTCATCAACAAACACGACCATAAACATCTTCCCCAGAATCATAGAATGAGTTAAGTTTGTGATCCAAGATACCACTGTAGCTTGTAGCAACCCAATGATCAAGAAAGGTGGTACACACTAAATAAATTCCACCTGCCTGGAGACATCAAAGAATAACCCCAAAAAATCAGGATGTGAAAGGCCAAGTTTCCATGAAGAAAAGGAGCTCATTGATTTGACCTTCAACACCAGCGAGGAAAAAACTGACTTGTGAGAATCCAATGCACCCATCTTCTGAAGTCTAGAGCTTTGAGAGAAAGAACCTGGAGAGACAAAAATCCAACACTAAAGAGGTTGCTCCTCCCTTGAGATATTCAATGATTGGGTTGAAAGACTTAAAGGTCAATTCAATATCTGAAAGCTGGAGTGGAGTTTTTAAGCAGACTTTTAGTCCTAAGAAGGTAAGAAAGGGAATTCAGGATTAGCCATATTAAACACCCCTGGATCTCATTGGAGAATCCTGATACTCCAGGAGCAGGAAGAAGTTGAATGTAAACTGAGACTTAGTTACTAATTGGGTTGAAATGAACTGTTCCTAATCTAGCTGCCCATCCAAAGATATGATATTCTGGAAGTAGATGATGTGTTGAAGAGCCCCTCCAGTTTTGTATGTCTAGTGTCTAGCAAGCAGTTAACATTTATCAAGGGTATAAAAAACCTGAAGCCGGGTGTGGCAGCACACACCTATAATCTCAGCATTTGGGGAGCTGAGGCAGGAGGATCACCACAAGTGTGAGGCCAACCTGAGCTACATAGAGAGTTCAAGACCAGCCTGAAATACATAGAGAGACCCTCTCTCAAAAACAAACAAGCAAAACTAAAAGGACAGTCTATAGACAAATCACATGTTAGAATTACCGAACATTGCCTTAGCTATGTTCAGGAAAACAGATAAGAGAGAATTTCATCAAGAATTAGAATCTGTTTAGAAAACAATCAAATGAGAATTCTGTACCTGACATTTAAATCTCAATGAGTGGATTTAACAGATGATTGCAGCCAAAACTAGTTGCCCACAAGTGAAGTCAGCAGTAAGTATCCAAGCTAAACTACAGGCAGAGTAAAGAATGTAAAATATAAAATAGAGAGCAAGACAGACACAGGGAAAATGTCTACCATGTTCAGAATACCAAAAGGAAATGAGGGGGTGGGAAAGAAGCAGTGTCAGAAGAGAAAATGTCGGGTAATTTTCCAAAAGTTTTTAAAGATATTAAGCCACAGATTCCAGAAATTCTGGGGCAGGAGATTTAGCTCAGTGGGATAACACCTGCCTGGCAAGAGTGCAGTCCTGAGTTCAACTCCCAGTACCCCACCACCACCAAGAAAAAAAGATTCCAGAAGTTCTAGGAACTACATACAAAGAAAACCATACTTGGACACATTATAATAAAAGTACTAAGGAAAAAAGGAAATCTAAAAAGCTGTATCTAAATCATTTAGATTTAGTAATCTAAAAAGACACATTACTTCCAAAAGAACAAAAATCAGACAGAGAGAAGGCTTCACAGTGCAAGTGCGGAAATGTAAAAAGGAAAAGTATGGCATCATTAAGGCACGGAGAGAAAAGTCCTCCATTCTAAAATTTGCAAGAAAGGGACATACCCTTAACAAGGACAGTGATGGTGTCTCCGGTCAAACAAAGCCTGAAAGCTTCATCTGTGGCAGAACTGCACTTACAGAAGGGAGGAAAGGGTATTTCTTCAGGAAGAAAAATGAATTCAGCTACATGTGATGACGTGTGCTGTAACCTCAGTACTTTAGGAGGCTGAGGAAGGAGGATCACATGTTCAAGCCACCCTGGGCATCTTAACAAGACCCTGTCTCAAAATTTCAGGAAGGTCTATAGTTCTGGGGAGAGGTCCTGGAGTCAATCCCAGTACCAAAAAATTTTTCTAAATTTTAAAAGTCTAAAGAAATGTAGATGTACACCCCAGTATAAGTACCAATAAAAATCAGAATGGACAGATAATTTTAAATCAGTGGCATTAATGAGCTATGTAAAATAGTAATAATGATGTTGCGGTTTAAAACATAGAGAATTAAAATGCATGACAATAATAACAAAGCAGAACTTAATTCACTACCAAGTGCACTGATTGTGTCTTGTGACCAGTGTGCGCACAGTGGGAACCCACAGTTAATGTGTGCAGTTGTTGATTGAGTCTGTTTGAGGCCCTTCCCTTCATAGACCTAAGGGAGAAAAAGGGACAACAGAGAATTACAGTCGTTGAAAGGCAGAACCACGTGCAGCACCAGGTCTGTTTCGCAGATTTGGTCTCTTGGTGTGTACCTCAAGGTCTAGCTTTGCACTTGGCCCACTTGAGGGCTGGTGACAACTTAGACTTCTTTTCACACAACAAATGTGCCTGAGGACAACAGCTTAGCCCCACTTTAACAACCTAAGTCCTGGACACTTCTCTATTTTTCTCCCCACAGAGAGTTCAGCTCTTCCCAAGCCCTGTATGAAAGTACTTTCCTCCTCTCCTCCCTAAACATCATTTTCTAAGTAGAAAAGTATCCAGAAACTTAGCATAGCCCCTGAGGCCTGTTCTTGAGCTCTGGTTATTTATATTGGCTCAAATCCCTCTTCCTCTAACTGTGGAGGCTTTGTCCTGGAAGAAAGCAAGGTAGATGGAGAGGAACAGTGCCTCAGCTGCCTGTCACAGGACAATGTCTGCGGAGCTGTCAAAGTCCATTTGCTAAGCAATTCTTCCAAAGGTCTTAAAATGACAAACTGCCTCTGCCTTGTGGGTGGTTTTGTTTTTAAAAGGAAAGCCCAGGAGACTGCAGGGAGCTGCTAAAAGGGAGGGTACACAGTGATAGCTTCAGCTTTCTTACACAACAAAACTCGAAGAGCGGGCATGGAAGATGCAATAGGACTGACAGATTTAGAGTGCATTTATGATATGGAAAATTTTACCAGCACTTTTAATTTCCAAGACCCTTCACAATCAAGTTTTAATTCCTGTGCAACATGATCAAGCAGGTTCCAAAGCCCGCCCACAAAGTAGAGGAAATCGTTGTGATTGATAGAGGCAGCCTCTGTCAGCAGAGAGGCAGCTGCACAGTGAAGAAAGAACTTGGGTTTTGCTATTAGATTTGCTTGATTTCAATCCTTACTCTGCTTCATAGAAGGATGTCGTAGGTTAATCACTTAGCTTCTCTGAATTTCACTTTCTCCATCTGTAAGTGGAAGAGAAAAATATCTACCTAATGTACTTTATATGGTTTTAGGGAGAAATCAAATGAAATACATTGTATAAAGAAACTTCTAAATGGAAGATTCCTGAGGACAATCTGTTTTCATGATTTATCTTAAGAATGCTGTAAGTACGGCAGACAAATGATGAATAATAAATACATGGAAGAAAGTACTGAGGTTTCGAACTAAAAGGACATACGTTAGGACACTTCAGCCTCACCCATTCATTTTGCAGATGAAAAATTGAGTGAAAACCGAAGAAATGAAGTTACGTCCCCAAACTAATGAAATATGAAAAAAGAGGCTAAAAGAATATCTCTCAAAACCAACCCAAATTCTTTGCAGAGGTCTTCTGGTGTAGTGGGTCAGGATTACCAGGTGCCAGCATGGACTAGTTCTTCTTTCATGTTCACAGACTGTCCTGAGCTAGGAGAACAGATTAGCAAGTGATCAAAGAGAGATGTTAATACTTACAGCCATCCATCTTGTTTTCTTCTCGGCATAATGTCAAGGATTTCTAAGGCGCTCAGAGACTTCTATGAGGGCAATTTATCTGAAGAATTCTGTCAAAGTATCTCCTAATAATGACCTAGAAACACCTCTTCAGAGTGAGAAGACATCCTTTGATGCCACATCAGGAATAGTTAGACTTCTGTGGTCCTCTTGCAGCTGTTCAATCATGGGAGAGAAAAGCCTGAATCTCAATGGGTCAGACTTCATCTCACAAGTACCTGGAAGGAAGAAGCAAGGATACCTGATCTGTGACCTCATGTCTTTGATGCAGATGAAGATGCTTGAATATGTGTTACCTAGGGCCTCAATGGGGATGGCCATCTCTAATGGAGAATTCTCTGCTGAGGCCTAGTTCAATCCCTGCTATACTAGGTTAGAACCTCTCCAACAGACCAGGTCAGGAGTCTACACAGAAAGACAGGTCCACTATCCACTTCACAAGAGACACTTAGAACAAGTTACTTGATCAGTGACTATTAAAATAACACTCCTACCCTCGTCTCCTTCTGTGCAGTGAGGCCTCAGAAGTTTTTGAAGATGAAATGGTCATTTGATCCTGAACTTACTACCGCCACCGCAGCGTGACTTGAGGCTTTCCAGCAAGTCTTTTTTCCCCCTTGAAAGGTTAGAAATCAAAGAGCCCCAGCTCTCAGTGGATCCCAGATGCTGCTGGGTTAACCCCACCATGTGTTGGCGCTGAGTCAATGCCATTATTTAGACTTGGGTGTTCCCCAAATCACATTAATCCTTAATCAGTGTTTCCTGTGATGTCTCAAGCCATAGAGCCTGTCCCAAATCTTGAGATTCATTGATTTAATGTCACAGGGACTGAATAGAACACCTCTAGTTCAACAAAAATAATTGTCACTGACTAACAAGAAGTAGCCTGTCCTTAAGGGGCCAAGTCACCAGGCAAGAGAGACCTCCCTAAAGTATGGCATGGTCGCTTTGTTCTATGCCAGTCACTCACTGCCTTAAACTCTGCTCTCATCTCTGATTCATCCCATTCTTTTATGCAGAGAGAGAAAGTACTGTGTGAAGTCCTGTTACATTTAATTGATAAAATACAACAGCCACTGCCAAGCCAAAGGGATGAATGGATAGTCCGAGGACGCACTGGAGTAGAACACTGAGTAACATGACAACTGGCTGGGCTGAAGACAGCTGAGGGTTGCCGATAGTGGCCTGGCTTGGCTGGCCTTCAGCCATGTGGAGCACAAGCATCGGAAGAGAACAAAGCAGCAGAGCCACAAGTCCTATAGGGCTCACAAATGCCACCCGGGGCCACTAAACAGAAGCAGGCCACACACGTTTACCGTGTAAGGACAGCCACATGACTCACTTGAGTCCTCTTGTCAACGTAATATCAACTGAATACTGTGCTATAAAGGATTATCCCTATGACAGGCCTGAAGTTTACAAATAGAGATGGGAGACACTATCTGTACTCAGCTGGCTAGATCCTTAATTAGGTGAAATGAAATTGTGCCGGATCTGATGCTCTTTTTCAGCAATGATTAAAGAACACATGATTGTGTACACAGATGTAAGTACATATATAGGTATATATGTAAATGTGCATCCATGCATAAATAGACACACATAGATTTCCCCATCTGCATACCAGTTGAATCTAATCACCTACAGATAAACACTTGATTGTTGGGTTACAAACCAAAATTTGTACTTAAAAACATTTTTTAAAAGAGCTAAGGCCAGGCCTGGTGATGCACACCTGTAATCTCAGCTCTTACAAGGCTGAGGCAGGATCGGCCAGGAGTTTGAGGCCAGCCTGGGCTACATAAGTGAGTTCAAGGCCAGCCTGCACTACACAGCAAGACCCTGTCTCTAACTAAATGAATGCATAAATAAGTAAAATAAAAGTGAGAGTCTAAACACCGAGGACAAATATAATTTGCTTCATTGAGAAAACAAATTTATATAAAGGACAGGGAATTAAAATTACTTTTTTAAGTATTTTAATTGAGTTAGAGTACACGATTGCCTTGCTTGGCTCAACTGGAATTTGGATTCCCTATCTTTGAACTCAAAGTTGTTTGTAACATCAAGAAAGCAGGACCGCCAGTAGACCCACAGAGGTGATGGTGACAGACAGGGTCCTGCCTGGTGGGTGGCACTGTTCTTCTGTCCAGTCTACTTTCTGCCCAGTTTCTGAGCTCACCACACATGTTTTTAAGCATAATAAGTTTGTGTTTTACACCATGGACAGGTTTTACAGAGATAGTTCTAATACAGCAGTAGGATAAAGAATACGTTAGCACCAGGGGAGATTAGAGGTAAGGAAAATGGGGATCACTATACTAGGTACCTAGTACCACATAGTGGGGTGGGAACAGAGACTAGGAAGGCAGAATCCATGGAAGATGGGTATAGATGGCACACTGAGAGAGAGATTGTATTCCAAACAGAGAAACCTTGCCTTCACATGCCCAGCACCTAGATGTAATCATTTAATATTTGTCACTTAATCATAACTTGCAAATCTCGGTGGCCTCACAATGAAAGCTTACTTCCGGTTCACAGTAACTCCCACATGATCCCAGCAGGGCAGCCCTTCCCCATTAGTCGGCCTTGCATTGCCTGTACTCTAAGATTTGCCCAGAGGGGAGGAGAGATGGAGAAAAGCCACCAGCTCTTAACCTAGAGGTGGCATATCTGACTTGTGCTCACAGCTCTTTGGCCGGAACAGTCACCCCACCCCTCAACCACAAATAAAACTGAAACGTAGGGGAGCATGTAGACTTTTCAGTGAGCACTCACCAGCTTGCATGCATGGCTGTAGTCACATTAGTTGTTAATTTTTAGTAGCTTGAGCTTCTCTCTCCTTAATAATATCACCCCAGTCTCTCTGCAAAGCCCCGGCATTGGTGGTATCTCTGAGGCTCCTGGGACAAATGTGTCCATCTTTTTTTGTTTGTTTTTTAATAATTTTTTTTATTTTAAAAATAAAAGGAGGAAAACATTAACAGACGTACAACATTTTACAACATATCACAAGCACAGTACAGACAGTACAGAGTTACAAACAAAGTGGTAGGGAATTAACAATGCTTGTTGTATTACATATTGATATCTTCAAAGTGGTTTCTCATGAAAACAGATATAGACATGCAATGCTGATCAACCAAGGACTCATTGACAGTTTCTTTCAGCACAGAAATACAAGACAGTAGAATAGCCATGGTAACTATCCTGCATATACATACATACAAACTTTCTCCTTCTTTCCCTTCTCTTTTCCCACATCCCAGTTGCCCTTTACCTTTGAGTGCTTTCCTATCAATTCACAATGTCTATCATATCCCCTAGTTTAAGTTAACTCTTTCAGGTTTTACACTAGTGAAACAATGCGGTGCTTGCACATGTATGTTTGATTTATTTCATTTATGAGTATGGTCTCTAGTTGTGACCATTTACCTATAAAAGCCTTGAGTTTATCTTTCTTTACAGCTGAGTAATATTCCATTATATAAAAGTACCACGATTTTCTTATCCAATCCTCGGTGGATGGACATTTGGGTTGCTTCCACATTTTAGCAATTACAAGTTGTACTGCTATGAACATAGGTGCACATATATCACTATGATATGATGTTTTTAGATCTTCTGGGAAAATACCCAGAAGGGGGATAGCTGGGTTGAATGGGACCTCTAGACCTAGTTTTCTGAGGAATCTCCAAACTGATTTCCACAGTGGTTTTACCAAATGTGTCCATGTTTACTCAGCCCATTCCGGTGCTCTGTAGACTTCTCTGTGTCTGGAGCAATCACTGCTCTGTTAATCAAAGTCAAAATCTGCATAGGGCTGCTTGTACGCCCAGGGTGCCTCGGAGGAGCTAGCAAAACATCCCTTTCCCCAGCTCTGCGTTGCACTTGGACTTCAGGCTCTGATACAGCAGTGCTTGTGCATAGATTCTCTTGGAAACTTTTCACGCCTCCTCAGCTCCTTACTCTCTCCCCGAGAGGTGTGGATAGAGGAAGGCATGTGCACAAAGGATTGTCCCCTGTCACCTTCTGTATTCTCCTTGTCCTGCTTTCTTTTTTCTTCCTCTGGGTATTTCTAATTCAACATATGTCTTTTTCTTTTTTACCTGAAGACCATAAGTCTCCATGGCGGTGAGTGGATACAAGTATTCGTGGGATGGTGATACGAGACCCCTAGTTGTACTTGCCAAAACCACCTCAGCCTGCCTAGATAACAGATATGGCAATGTGAGCATTCTGCAGAAAAAGACAACTAATTTCAGTTACTGAAAACTACATGGTAAAACAACATTACATGACAGGCAAAGAGTCCAAAATGTGATGTTTAACAATTACTTTTTGAAATGAGTTTTGTAGATACCATCCTTCTCATCACCCACGTTCTTTCTTTCTCCAGGTCACCTCTGCTTTTCTTCTATCATCTAGTGAGCTTACACTATTGTCTGAGTCACCATGCTAGTGTAAAGATAGATCATAAAATTATAACAAAAATAAGCAAACAGGTATATAGTGTTTGATTGAAAGACCGTTCTTTAAAGTAGGATCTAGAGTCAAGGTTTTTTCCCCTCCTACACATCATCAATGCAATTGCTGCCATTCCTCTTTTCTAAAAGGAAAATATTAGCTCTGGGTATAGCTGAGTGATACAGAGTGCTTATCCAGTATGCACAGAGCCCTGGGTTCAGTCCCAACACCAAACACACACAACGGGGCAAGGCGTCGTGCAACTGTAATCCCAGAAACCTGGGAAGCAGAGGCAGGAAGATTGAAAGTTTGAGCCCAGCCTAAGCAGTTTAGTGAGATCCTGTCTCAAAAGTAAAAAAAAAAAAAAAAAGAAGAAGCTGGGAATATAGCTCAGTGCAAAGATACCAAGTTCAATCCCCAGTGCTGAACACGGAAGAGGGCAATACAAAAAGAATATTAAAATTTGGAATTAAGCAAGGATTTAAACATCACATTTCACAGCCAAACTGAGGCACAGATAGGGTAAACAAATTCTAAAAATTATGGAGCCAACAGAATCTGGATGGTAAAATACCCAGTTCTCATCTTCCTCCCCATTTCTTGATCTGCTGTATGAATTCTTTTCTGTGTCCTTCCTCTTCTACACTTTCTCTCTCATCAACATCTTCTTGAGGAGTATGGATAAAATAAATGATGCAGTGGGGCATGCCCCTCAGTGAAGGCGCTATCTGCTGCGTTTGGTGCCAATCAGCAGCCAGATCCTCTGGCTTATTGGCAGGTGGATGAAGGGAAGTGCCTTACTGAAGGGAGGATATTTTTCAAGCAAGTGAGTTCTCAGAAAATAGCCAGAGCATCACGCATTTCTCTGCCACTGCCCACAAGTGAGCTTTCAGAGGATAAAAGCAGAACAATGTGTAGGGACCACAGCCCCTGTATTAACAGATGTGCTGAAGGACCCGGATGTAACAGTCCACAGGAAATGAATGTTGTGGGATGTTGCTATGGTTCCTATTGCTGTTGTCTGTGTCCTTCGAATCTCTTCCGCCCCTTCCAGAGCAGTGTCCTGTCCTCCTTCCCGAACAATACAACTCTGGGTACACACAGCCGAGAAATGTGCTTTGAAACGCTGTTCCTCAAAAGGAAACAGAGTATGCGATGATCAGGGTTAAAAGCAGTCTGTAGCTATAATTATGACAAGGAGCTATTCACTTAACCTCGCTGACTTTCATTTGGATCCTTTATTTTTTTTCCAATTTATAAAATGGAGGACTTGAATTAGATGACCTCTAAGGCCCCTTCTGGCTCAAAAATTTCAGATCTATAAAAACCAAGCCATCTGCCTCACATCAGGATTAAACTTGTAATTCTGCTTCATTAGTAATCTGTCCTGATTGGCGCAGAGTTAAGGAGAAAACTGTATTTTTATTCAAGGTGTAAATTCTAGGAAAATCCACATTCTCCCTTGGTCTAAATCTCACCCTTGGAAAGAAATTTAAATTTGGTTTGTAGCCACGAATCCCTTTACTCCTAATTTGCTGGCTTACTGATATGAATTTTACATCAAATGAAAACTAAGTTAGTTTGGAACAGACATCTACGCTAGAGCTGAACTGTGGCTTTTTTTTAAAGTCCTGAATTGTGCATGAGTTGCTCTGTATTAAACTTTACATGTCCCAGTTAGGAAGATGCCTAGAAGAGATATGGCAGGAAGTCTTGTCAGGAAATGTTGACATCTCTCTAGGAACAGGAAGGTTATAAACTGGAGTCTTTATTGGAGCCCTTCTTTTGTAAATATAACGGCCAGTTGTGGTAGATATTGTTCATAGTTAATTAAGTCTGGATATTTTTATGGAAATATTTTAGTCAGCTGGTTTTTTTTTTATTGACTGTGTATATTTATAGATTACAATATATTTTTATATCTGTCTACATTGTAAATGATCAAATCATGGTTAAAAATTGTATCCATTACTTTAAACATTTAGCATTTCCAGGTCAGAACATTCAAAGTCCTCTTCTCTAAGCTTGTTGAAGCATGTGCTCAATTACGGTTGACTATGGTTACCCTAATGTGCAACAGCACGCTAGAGAGTCTTCCTACTCTGACTGTGACACTGTCTCCACACACCAGCCTCTCCCCATCCTGCCCACCGCACCACCCAGCCCAGCCTTTGGTATCCATCATCTGGCCACCAGCTCCTGAGACCAATTTGTTTAGATTCTACGTATGAGGGAGATTACATGGTCTTTGTCTTCCTGTGCTTGTCTTCTTTCACTTCTCTCCAGGTGCATCCATGTTGCTAAAACTCCTCTATCACCTGGGTAACCAATGCCCTGCCAAAATTAACTTTTATAAATACTTGGAGTGATGTTTTATCTGCCTGTTACCCTCAGAAGAATTTAAGGGCCATTCAACCAGGACAGTGATGTGGCGAAGACTGACATATTCCTAGGGGCAGAGCTCACTGACAAAGGGTTACAATCATCCCTCAAGCCAGAAAGCCGCTCCTATCTTTAATGAGATGCAGCACCATGGTTTTCACTTGAATTCCAGGGCTGCCTGCCTGGATGACAAAGCCTGTTTCAGAATTCCCATACAAGATTCTTAATATCTGTGTGGTTTATTTCCCAAAATGTAAAATGAAGATAATCGTAGCTTCTTTATGGGTTGACTACATTAAATGAACTAATACGGCATGTGCAGAATGCTTTTAAAGTGTCTGCTGTGTGTTCTGTGTCATATAAGTAACAGCTATTATTATTTGCTGTCTCCCAGCAGAACCATGAAAGGCTTATGCCTCCCAGGGTTTCAAACACCAATATTCATCCCCAAATTTGAGTGATGGCTTTTAGTTGCCATACCCTTTGTAAGGATCACAGCCTTGGAAATTGGAAGAAGCATGTGCTGATTGACAGGGACGCTGTAAAAAGAAACAATTTTCCAGGGGCCAGCAGTGGTTACCATGGTTTCCAACCAGCAGAAACTCCAAGGTCAATTCCCTGAAAATATTTCACTGCTGATACAGGCAGGCTAGTTCCTCCACCTTTCCAATCACTTCCTCCTTACCAGGACAGATTGTTCCTATTTTCAGGCAGGAGAGAGAATCTGAGTAAATAGGAACCAGCAAACAGCCATTTAGCTGACCACTGACCATGAAGGCAAATACAGCTGATTTCCCAGGGGAGCTGGAGACCAGACGTGTCACTTGAAGAAATGAAATGTTAGTAACTACAGGGGAAACAAAGCATTTTAATATAAGACTTGGGCCTGCATTGATAAAGATCACTTCTATGATTTTAAGTTTTAGTTCTGCTCTCCGTGATTTCATTTTTACTTCCCTGAAATGCAAATCCCAAGGCACTGGGAGAAATCACAGCCCTTAAAGCCCCTGTAAAAGCCACAGCGGAACACACTTCCCGACTTAACTCAGTGCCTGCCTGACTGTGGGCCCACAGGTGTCTCAGCCTGAAATCAATGCTCCAGCCCTTGGAATTAAACTCCTCTGACAGTGCAGCTGCAGTATTGATAAAACACTTTCCTCTCTGGAGTGACTCAAGTTGTTTCCCGAAAACTTTTCCCACAGGAAAAAAGATTACTTTCAGAAGCCAGTTCTCCAGGCACATGGCCTTCCCCAAAGTGTTATGTAAGCCACAGCAGCCCCCTCAGCCAGGCCTGGAAGAGGGTGTTACCTTCATGAGCAGCCTGAGGAGTCATTGTACAGAAAATCTGAGAGATGCAAATTCTCTACCATAAGACTCTGCCTCACTGCTATGGCTTCAATTTGGCCCCAAGTTCATGTATTGGGAGCTTCAATCCCAGGTTAATCCCCAAGTTAATAGTATTTAAAGGTGGAACACTTGGGAGATAACTAGGATTAGGCATAAGAGTCGAGCGCCAGGATGTCACTAATATCGTCATAAGTACAGGAAGAGAGACCCAAGCTAACACTTTCACCCTGTCTTACCCTGTGATGCCTCTGCCGTGTTAGGATGAGTAAGGGACCCTCACCAGATGTCAACCAGATGCTTGTGCTGTGCTCCTGGGCTTCCCAGCTGCTAGAATCAGAAGCCAAGAAAGCTTCTACTCTCTATAAATGACCTAGTTCTGTTATAGCAAGGGAAAGTGGACTACTGCAGGACAGTAACTCAGTTAAAAAAAAAAAAAGAAAGAAAAAATGTACAAATTAGAAACAATGCAGAAAGTACCACGGCGAATTGGCCAGTCATTCAAATGCTTCTGAAAATACTTTTTAAATGTCAATTTAGAGAACTCAAGCCAATGTGATTTCCTACTTATGCACCATAAAACTCATTTATCTAGAAAAGCTAGGGCCTAGCCATCTACTAACAGAACCATATTAAAAGCTGAAAGGGAAAAGAAATTATTGTGACTAGCTTTTGTGATTTTTTTTTTTTTTTAAATGACCACAAATCGTTGGCAACTGCTCTTTTTAAGAGGCACTGTTTTTGCTCCTCTTGAGTCTGGGCTAGATTTCAGGCTTGCTTTGGCCAGTGGACTATATTGGAAGTAAAACGGTGAGTTTTGTCTTGGCTTTAACACGCTGGTAGTTTCTTCTCCCGGCCTCTTAGTTGCTGTCCATGTGAACAGAAATGAGCTGGTCTGCTGGGGAGGACACATGGATGGAAACAGTGACAACTTGGCAAATACCTACCAACTACTACTAATATGGAATAGTGGTCACACCTGACCTAGGACAAGGTTCAATCCCTTAATAGCTTTATGTTCCACATCTCTTGAGGAGATCCCCAGAGGGGTAATTTCTGCCTAAACCATTTCAATGGAGAAGAATCCCTCAATGTTTATTTTTTATTTTTATGTTTTTGAGAAAGGGTCTCACTCTGTACTTCAGGCTGGCCTTGAACTCACTAAGCAGTCCAGGCTGGCCTTGAACTTGCAGAGAGTTGATCCTCCTCCCTCAGTCTCCCCAGTGCTGGGATTACAGGTGTGCACAACCACACCTGGCCTTCAATATTTTCTGATAAGAGCTTTGTTAGCCTGAGGAATGTGCAGTTGGAGCTTGACAAGATTCTATGCAATTCAAAGGAGGGCTGAGTGATTTAAGGAGCTCAGCAGAGGTAAAAATGTGAATAATTCTATAAATGTAAATTACAAAACCCAGGGGAAAACTTTCTGTACTTTGTCAGTATTTGTAGTTTCAGTGAACAAACCAAGGCATGCCAGTGCACATGTGTGCATGCACGCACACACACACACACACACACACACGCGCGCGCGCACACACAGGAGGAAGTCGAATTTCAAGAACTGGGTGCTCCAAGAAAGGCAAGGTGTGACTTGTAAAGATGACAATGATAAAAGCTTTCCTGTTTCTGCTTTCTGATGTCACTTGGTCCTTGTGTCTGCTCTGCTTTCTCATATGAGTGAGGAATATAATGTGTACAGTGCTGGAATATGATAATCTTTCTATGACCAGAAATTCTTTCCAAAATATGCTATTCTTTGGTGCTCTTGCAGATTTGTGGCAAAATAAACTTTGTGAAAACCCCAAAATAGCTTCTGAATCCTTAGAATAGGTTTAAATTATGTCAGGGTGGATGTGGTGCTCAGTGTGTTGGTATATTTTAGTTCTTTAAAAATGATGATCCAGGTAGGGTGTGTAACACGTCTTAACTAATCAACATAATCATTACCAGGATACATTGTGTCGCAACTCTGCTGCAAAACCAAGAATTATTCAGGTAAGAGTTTCTGCAGTATTCACATTTATAGATTTAAAGGTAAGGTGTTTTAGGTTGAAAAGGATTCTATCAGTGCCTTTCTGGACATGGTGTTTTGGAGCTGAAGTTAATCTTTAAGTCTCCAGAATTCCACCTCAACTCAATATTCTTTCTCCTCTTCCGCCTCTATTACCTTGCACATTGGAGAAAATTCTATTGCAAAGTGGTACCAATGAAAAAAAGTTGAAAACAGAGGAGGCAGATGTGTTTCAGAGAAATTGCTATGGAGGAGGGGAAAAGAGGTAAATACCTTGCCCATTTCTCTCTGTCTTCCCTAGCAAACACACTAAAAGACTGATTCTAGATGAGTTCAGAGCATCCCTATAGAGAAAAGGAAATCTTTCCTGAATATAAGGTAGAACAAACGTGCTGGTTACCATAACTGTATTTGTCAAATGAGAACCATGCTGACAAGTTCAAAATTAGAAATCATTTTGGGGAAAATTCTTAGGAAGTTAAAATCCATTTATTCAACATTAAATAAACACCTTTTATATGCCCAACACTTAGCTAAGCTCTATGAAGGAATTAAAGTATAACAGATAGTCCCTGCTTAACATTTAGCATTTAATTAAATCACATACTTGGCTAAGCATGATGAAAGACATGAAAGAAAGACAATGCATGGATCTGGCTTTTCAGCAGCTCATGGCTTTTCAGGAAACAAAAGGTGCGCACTCAAAATACTTCAAGTGTGATCCTAGGCAGGAAATGTAAGTGCCAGAAAGGTTGGCACAGAATCTAAATAATCACTCACCGGAAGGAAAAAACAAGAGTGGCCTGCAATAGGATCCATTGATAAGGAAGTAGCTTGTACCTGTGGACTCTTTGCTCATAAACCATTGTAGTTGATGTGGAAGAATTCCTGCCATAAAACCACAAGAGAAAAGCAGGCACGCAAACATGCACAGGACATCAATCCCATAAGATGGGTTAAAGCACATCTACAAAAAAGAACATAGCCTAAAAGCACACTAAAACCTAAGAGAATTTTGAAATTTTAAACATAGTTACCATACGACCCAGCAGTTCCACTCACAGGTTTTCTTTTTTGTTTGTTTGTTTTGTTTTGTTTTTCTTCAGGTACAGGAATTGAACTCATGACCTTTTGCTTGCCACGAGGGCACTTTCACCACTGAGCTACATCCCCAGCCCTACTCTCAGGTTTTCAGTTCTTTTGGGTACATATCTATGCCTAGACCAAAACTTGACAACAAATGTCCACAGAGGCATTAGTCACAATAGCCATAAAACAGAAGCACACCAAGTATCCTTGAACTGATGAGTTGGTAAACAAGCTGTTCTATCCGTACAATACAGTACTCTTTGACAGTAAATAAAAATCAACTATGACAAGGGAGTAGCGCAGTGGTAGAGTTCTTCTTGCCTGTCATGACTGACGCCCTGAGTTCAATCACTAGCACTGCAAAAATAAAACATACTGATGTGTGCTTATAATGGGGATGAAATCTAAAAACATTACGCTAAGGGAAACAAGCCTTACAAAAGTGTGGCACAACTATACTTTCATAAACTCCAGAACAGGCAAATCTTTAGAGACAGACAGTAGGGTAGAGGCTTCCAGGGGCTGGAGAGAGCCAAGGACAGAGAGTAATTGCTTATTAGATAGAGATGGGGCTGGGGAATGATGGAAATGTTGTACACTTAGGTAGTTGTTATGGTTGCCCAATTTGCTGCTTAACTAGAAAAGATCACTGAATTATGTACTTTGAAGTGGTTAATCTTATGCAATATTAATTGCATCTTAAAAATATTATTTAAGGAAAAGCCTAGAAAGAGTAACTCTCTCAATATTGCTAAGAACACTAGCTCTTCTGGGTAACATTATAAAATAAACACCTTAAGAAAGAAGCAAACACATAGACAAAATCTAAGAGAATCATGAAGTAAGAGTCTGTCTAGTGCTTTGCTTCTCACGCTGTTACAAGGAATTTAAAATGCTAGAAGATGCACCTGCAGTAAGGAGGTATTAGGTGTCATTTTGCAATAGTAACTTAGAGGCACAGAATGATTATTTATACCTATATTCTTAAGTTAGAGTGATTTGACATGTTTTAGAAATAATTTCAAACATACAGAGAAGGTACATGAATAATACAGAGAACACCCATCTGTTATCCTTTATCCCATGTTCTGTTAGCTTTATCATTTCTGTGGGTGTGCTCACTTTGGATCCCTGTCCCCTGTCCTCTCCCTTTCTCTCTACATTTATATTTATGTGTAGACTCCACTATCTATCAGTTTATAAATTTTAACTGTATAAAGTTTGATGAGAGTAAGTTACAAGCATTATGACCCTTTACCTCATATATCCATAATTTTCTAAGAAGAGAGCATTGTCCTACCAGGTTACCTGTAGTAAAGTTATCAAGTGCAGTAAATTTTACCTTGACATGACCCTCTATTGAATCTACCATCCATTTTCCAACTGTGTCACCTGACATGGTATATTAACTATTGCTCTGTAACAAGTGGCTCCCAAACTTAGCAGTTGAAATTAACACTTACAATCTTGGTTCCTTGGGTTAGGTGTCTGGTAGGATCTGTTTGAGTACTTGCGCTTGAGGCCTCAGCTAGGGCTGTGTTGTCATTTGAAAGCTAAGCTAGGGGAAGACCTATCTTTATGCTCCCTAAGTCACAGGACTCAGTGCTTGGCTGGGTACAGGAAAGAGGTCTCTCTCTGTTCCTTTCTCATCATTCTCTTCATACTAGTCAGCTCACAGCATGGTGACTGGCCTACCTGAGAACAACTGAGAGAGCAACTCCCCCAAATGGAACCTCAGGCATCTTTTTATAATATAATCTTTGAAGAGACATTTCACTGCTTCTGTAATAGTCTGTGCATTAGTAATGATTCAATAAATCCAGCTCACATTTAAGGGAAATAATTACAGAGATCATATACACGGTAAGATTATGAAGGAACCTCTCAGAAGCTGTGTATCACACCCAAAGATACTTTCCAGTATAAGATCTAGCCTAGAATCATGTATTATACTTGACATATTTCTTTAGTCTTTCTTCCTTTCAGACTGGTGTTTTTAAGGACACAGTTCTTTTCTTAAAATGAAAAAGGATAAACCTAAGCCATTTGTAGGGAAACAGATGAACCTTGAGACCATCATGGTAAATGAAATAAATCAAACACAGAAGAGACCACATTATTTCTTACATGAGGAGCTCACAATACAAATCATTTAAAGAACTAAATAAAAGATAGGTGATAGGAAGCAGGGAGGTAGACTTTGTGGAAACTGGAAGGGGATCTAAGGATGGACAGAGCTGTGAGGGGAGAAGGGAAAAAGAAATAGCAAGGATTAAGATGGGATATGCATATGCACCAATTCCCCATGATGAATGTATCCATTACATATCAAAACATACACTATAACAGGGGGAGCGCCAGCCTTCTGGCTGGCTAGCTTCCTGCCTGCTGGCTCCCGGAGGGTGGGCCCCCAGCGCATGGGGAGCCATGCAGCAGCGAGCGCTATTGCGTGCTGGCCCTTAGGCCGGCCGCCGCCGCTCACTTGGGATCTATCATGACACAGAGAAACAGTGACACAATTGGCCCACCATGCACCGACTGCAGTTGCCCACCCACGGATGTGTGTGAATCATTGAAACTTTGAACAACCCCTGGGAATATATGCCATACAAC
>NW_004955434.1:6626689-6658685 GCF_000276665.1 Chinchilla lanigera | reverse complement strand
AAAAAAAAAAAAAAAACATACACTATAACAAAAAGTTCCCCTAAAAATAAAAAAATAAAGCTATGTCAGTGTTAAAAAAACAAGTTCCTCATTTGGGATTTGTGTGATATTGTCCCATTATTAGATTCAGGCCACACATTCCTGCCCTACTGCTACATGAATAGTATTGTCCCCTGCTTAGAGTCAGATATCTGGATGCATAAGATGCCCATCTGCCCTTTGTTTGCAATGTTAACTTTGATGCTTGCTCAAGGTGTTGTCTGATGTTTCCAATGTACAATTATAATTTTTTCCCTTTCAATTACAAGGTAGTCCATGGGCAGAAACTTTAACAACATGTGAACATGCCTGTTCCTTTCCACATTTTCCCTCTAAATTCAGCTCTCTGTCCACATCTACAAGGTGATACTAGGTGTTCATTTTTGTCTGCTTAGACAAAGTACCATAAACTGGGTGGCCTTGACAAGAGATTTGTTTTTCATGGTTCTACATCTAGTTCAAGGTGCTGGCACTGTAGATGCCTCCTGAAGCCTCTTTCCTTGGCTCACAGATGGCCATCTTCAGGCTGTGTCCTCATGTGGCTTTTCTTTATGTGCACAACCAGGTGTCCCTTCTTTTTCTAAGGAGTCCACTTAGGGCCCTGCCACTAAGAACTGCTTAATCTCTGAGTCATGTTGTGGTTACAGCTTCAACACCAGAGGTAGAAGGCATTTCCATCTATAATAGCATTCTTTTGGGGAGAAAAAGACACTTTTCCTCACACATTTACTTGCTACTAGTCTATGAGATAAATTCCTATTTTCTTTTACAATGCCTTACAATTTGTTACTATCCTTAATTACTTTGGCAAGTAATTCCATACCACAGTCCCTCCAGGCTGGCTCCTCTGTCCTCAGGACATGCCCCATCAGGTGTCGAGCCCCTCCTTCATCCCGGGGTGAGGAGATGACCCAGCCCCCTCAGCAGAGGTGGTGATTGCACAACACTGGGCATGCAGCAAATGCTACTGAAGCCACTGTATTGTGCATTTCAATATGGTTAATTTTGTTCTGTGAATGTCATCTCAATTTAAAAACTCCTGTATTTGAGGGGCACTGGTTCCTTCAGTTAGAACACTGCACTAAAAAGCAAGGTCTTGCTGGTAAGTATATCTTCATTTGGGGTATCTTTGTTTCAGTGGTCTTCTATATTGTAGTCTGTAAATTCAGCCAAATGTAGATCTAAAATATTTAGAAAAAAACTGTATCAGTACTAAATATCACAGTCTTCTTGTCATTCCCTGGATAATACAATATAATTATTTACCTAGCATTTACATTGCATTAGGTATTCTAAATAATCTAAAGATGCTTTAATGTATACAAATGGGCATGCATAGGCAGATATTATGCAATTTTATAAAAAGGGATTTGAATGTGCATAGATATACCTGGATTTTGGTATCCACGGGGATCCCAAAATTAATTGCCTTGGTATGTCAAGAGATGAGCCTGCATGTATGTCTGTGTGCAGAGACAGAAAGTATGTCAGTTTTCTGTTGCTATGACAAATACTTCAGATAAACAGCTTACAAGGCTGGAAGATTTATTTTGGCTCCTTGCAGCAGAGGTTTTTGTCCATGATATCTTGACCCTGTTTCTTTGGGTACATGACAGCATGGGTTAGAAGCACCTCACCACATGGTGGTAGGGAAGGGAGAGAGGCAAGAAGGGGCCAGGGTCTCAATACCCCTTTCAAAGACATACCTCCAGTGCACTTTTATCCACTAGGCCCCACCTTTAGAAGTTCCACCATCCACCAATAGCACCACAGACTGGCATCCAATCCTTTAGCATAGGGCCTTTGGGTGAGGCTCTAGATCCATTGTATAGCTCTGAGTGTGTGTCAACATGCATGACACATACATGTGAATGTGTATTGAGGGATGATTCCATATTAATACTCTAACTGCAGTCCACTCCTCTTAAATCTATATATCCCCCTTTCCACATTTATAACTCTCTTCTCCCACAGTGAGAGCCCTGGCTTCCAACATCAATGTATTTACTTTTTTACTCAGTACTATAAAATATCCAAAATAGTTTCAGAATCACTCCATCCAGGCCATTACAAAAGCAAACATATTAAAAAGAGTTCAGTATCTGCCTTGGTTACTTTTCTCTCACTGCTGAGACAAAATACCAGACACCCAAATTAAAGAGGAAAAGGTTTATTTTGCTCACAGTTTGTGGAAGTTTCAGTCCATACTCAGCTGGCTCCAAGGCAGGGTGGCACATGGCAAAGGGCAACAGTTCATGGCAGGAGAAAACAGCAACAGCAAGAAGAGCAAAAATGGAGCAGCTGGGACAAGCCCCTTCCCCTCCCTTACACTGTATGCAAGCTCCCTGCCCCAGGGCAGGTGTAGCCCTCACACCCATAGTCCCAGCATTGGACCATGTATCAATCAAAAAACACTAGAAGCCCACCACATGACTGCATGAGGCTTTGGGGAGACATCTAGATACAAACCAGAAAAGTATTGAGTTGTAGTTCTTCCCACCCTCCATCCTACCTCATCTCAGAGTGTTGTCTAATGCTTGGCCCCAAATTACTTGGGACCCCTCCCAGCCTTTTCAGTGTGATTATTCATTTGAAATAGAATTAGGTTCATTTTCTTTCAGCTTGGTTTTAATTAGGCTATTTTTCCCAATAATTCTCACAGTTATTTAAAATTAACTGGTTTCCAAAAATAAAAATCATACAGAATGCTGTCCCAGGTAACTGTCATCCCTCTCAATTTCTTCCATCCTGTGTCCCACCTACTCCTGGTAGGACACATGTCAGTATTTTCTAATTTCATCATGTTACATTTCTTTTCTTTTTTTGATAGGTAGTTATGTCGTTCTTTCTCATTTTCCCTTCTTATGTTCCCTTCTTTTTTGCACAGAAATCAGACTACTAAATATACACCTTTGTAGTTTGTCAAGCAGGAACAATTTCCTTGATTTTGGAGACTAGCAGGCTTTTCTCTTCTCCCATTCACTTGGCTAACACCTGTGTCTTTCC
This sequence comes from Chinchilla lanigera, assembly GCF_000276665.1. Classification (NCBI taxonomy): domain Eukaryota; kingdom Metazoa; phylum Chordata; class Mammalia; order Rodentia; family Chinchillidae; genus Chinchilla; species Chinchilla lanigera. Next base: position 6,655,640 of record NW_004955434.1, on the reverse strand, counting down.
AGGGAGCTATGCTAATCTGAGTCGCCTGCCTACAGTGAGCTAGGTTCACAGTATAATATCTATATATCTCCTTTCTCAGGCATACCCCAAAAGCAGCCTAGCCAGAGGCCACTTCTACCACCATGTTCTTTCCTATGTTTAATCTACCCCATGGTTTCAACGTGCAGATCCTTCTCTACCAACATCATGGATGACCCTCGTAGACTTCCTCTACCCATTATGGACACATTACCTAACAATTTCCCTACTGACTGACTCTGTCCTCCTTCCTAAAATAAATCGTGGAGGAACAAGTCCCCCTGTACAATAGCATTGTGTCCAACCCTTTCCTCTACCCTCCCTTGCTCAGCTTACCTAAATTCTCTCTCCTCTCTACTGGATGGACACACAGACGCAAGCGCGCGTGCGCGCGCACACACACACACACACACACACACACACACACACACACGCAAAGCACAAACACACACACACGCTTGCGTACATGCACCCCCTTATGCCTGCTTGCCGGCGTTCTTTTAAAGGCTTAAATGTTTCTATAACAGTGGGGGTCTCCCCCAAACAAAGAGGGAAAAAAATTTTAAATAGCTGCCTGTTGGGTAATTCATCAACATTGAAACTTAGAGCTCCATTCCGGTTGGAGATTGCGCTTTGTGGGCTGGCTTTTACTCTCCAGCACCCTGCCCTTCAGTCCCCAGGGCGGCCTCGCCCAGGTCAACACTGGGGCCTGGAGGGGTTAGCCGAGGCAAGGGGAGGGCCCCGGAGGCTTGGCCCAAGGACCACAAAGACGTGGGGGCAGAGTGGGGGTCTTGGCCAGATATTCTGGCCACAGCTAGAGAGTTTTCCCGGGCTTTGCCTACGCCCTACTCCCTACACTTCAAAACTCTAATAGTCCACCAGTGTTATCTTGAACAAAATTTCAGGAGGGATTGGGGGTTAGGCGACAGCCTGAAGACAGGCTATGTGCCAGAAGACGCCTGTAAGGGAGAAAGGAAAGAGCAAGCCACGAGCCACGAGGGGCCTCATAGGGTTAACACAGCAGAGCGTACACAAAGAATGGATGAGGGCGAGGCAGAACGAGAAGCCACGTCCATGGAGTGGGGAGAAAAAAAAAAAAAAAAACCCGCTTCTACCCTTTCTTTTTGCATCAGGAGGTGCACTTTCATTTCAGAGCAAACCCAGCTACAAACGAGGGTGGCTGGGAGCATGTCCCCACTTAGGCAACTGATGAAAGACCCTCCCATGCCTTTGATGCCAGATGAATATTCGAGCACGTTTTGAAGCGGTGTGGCAGCGGGGTGTGTATCCTGGGAACCCCAGCGGAGCAGCAGAGCTGCCTCGGACGGGGAGAAGGAAGTCCTTGCCTGGAGCACACTAGGTCTGGAATGGGCCACGTGAGCTGCACCAGGCAAAACCCGGAGTGGATCTTAAAGCAAAGCAGGCGCTGCTCCGAGGTTCCACACCAGGCCCCCTCTGTACATTGTGCTCTGGCCCTGGCTCCGACAGGCCAGCTGCTCACCCGCCCCCGCCGCACCCCCTCGCTGGGCTCCTCAGCGGTGGGAACCTGGGAGGGGCCGAACATGGTGTTGAGAATAATTTAGGAGGGAGAATATTCTTCCTGCTTGGTAGTGTGAAATCACTTTTTTATGGCTTCCATTCAGACCCCAGTTTGCACATAATCCCCCTTTCTAAGCGGTCGAACTCATGAATGTTGATCTTGCAAATCAAGCTGACACAGCAGCTTTTGTCCGCCCGGGCATGCATCAAGGCCTGCCTTCTCCCCAGCACGTTTCCCTCCTCATCGGCATGCGCGCCTCAGCCTCTCAGATTCCTCAAAGGGGCGCTCCGCCCCAGAGTGACCTGGGGTCTCCAGGAACAATCAAGGAGCTTGTCTGCCAATTGCTTGGGCCAAGTTGGAACGTTCTGCTCCACGCCCCAAGGGAACCCTTAAGACAAACGGCCAGACAGGAGGAAGTCACCCGTGGAAGGGCTTCTCTGGAGCCGCAGACCTTCGCCCAGGGACCTAAACTTTCGTCGTTAAACAAGCGTGTTGAGCCAAGCCTAGACAAAACCACGCTGGAGAAAGGAAGCGAGAAGACAATCGCATCTCTGTGACCAGAGGACGGAAGACACGGAGGAGGCAAAGAGGGCCGGGATGCATGGATCTGAAATAATGAGATCAGATGAGGGAAGGCAGATGTCGACTATATCCTCAGAAGTCATCAATAACAAGGCTTCAGTAAAGGCAAATCAGATTGTTGGTTTTTAGAGTGATCTCAGTGGTAACTCTGGACCATGGTGTGCTAAGATGATTTTTTATTAATGCTAATGAGCTAATGTTTAACTCCTCTAAGCTCCAGAGGAATAGGCACAAACTGTAGAAGAAAGAAGTATTGGAGTGCTGGGGCTGGGGATTAGGCTCAGCGGTACAGCGCCTGCCTGGCAAGCGCAAGGTCGTGAGTTCGATTCCCTGTACCGGGGAAAACAAACAAACAAACAAACAAACAAAAAGAAGTATTGGAGTGTTTTGTGTGGATGTGACTGCTGAATGAAATAAGAACACGGTCTTGGGCACCCTGACTCTAAAGAACAAAGATATTCAGCCTTAAGTGAAAGTGTATTAGGTTGTGGTCTCCAAACTGACTTCTGCAGCTGAAGCAACTGACTGTGTCTCACAAAGGTGCCGTCCACCCGTGCACTCCCATTTCAGTCAAGAGCCATTTCAGTGTTCAGGTTGGCGATGGGGGGGATAGGCTTATACACTGGAGATTATGGTTTGAAAACTATGGTGTTTGCTTGGAGCAGGATGAGTAGCTGGAAAGACCTGCAAAGGACAAGGAGTCCACTTCCCAGCCAACGGGAGCCCGGATTCTTGGCATGTCTTCATCAGCTTCCTGCTCCTTCCTGTGACCCTGGCCTCTATGGGGCTTTTCAGAGAAGGTGAAGGATGGCTGAAGCCAAGGGTTTCTAAACAAAGAGGGGACACTGACAATCAGAGTGACCATTTTTGATTGGCACATTTCTTAGCAAGAGGGGAGACAGTCAGAGCACTGTGGAAAGAATCTGATTCCTACACAAGTGTACAATTTTTCATATCATTTCTGCCTCTGGTCAGGAGTCCATGGTCAAAAGAAGGTACCAAATGATTTTCTAATTTTTGATGATAATTGAATTGTTCCTTCAGAATTCCATATTTCACATGCACACACACAAGTGTATGCATGAGTTTGTATGCAAACAGTTTACACAGTCAAATATATCAAATTTTATTTCTAATCTACATTTAACTTTCATAGGCATATTCTAAAATTTTCCATACCTACTGAGACATTCTTATATCTGAAATTATTTCATTTGACTTCCAACTTAAGATCTTCCTAATTTAACAGTAAGTTAGTGTTACACACTGTGCTTGGAGATGATTTTACCTACACTAGATGGATGATAAACATTTTAATTTTAGATGTTAGTATCAAGATGAACATCTACCCTCAAACGAGGTTTGCAATGACATGAAACGTTGGTACTATTCTTGACCTAGTAAATTTGTCATCCAAAAGTGATAATTTCATATCCCAAAATGGCAATTTACCACTATTTTGTAATGAAAATGAAGCACCAGGCAGCTCTGCCTCAGTGTGACCAAACATACCTTCACAGGGCTCTAATTTGAAGGTGCAACAAGCTTCCTCTTTGCTTCTCCCTCAGCATCAGCCCTCGTCATGTGCTTTCCTCCGCCTCAGGCAGTAAAAGGAGGACAAGGATATATAAGGCACAATGATGCTTAACAACAAACTTCTGGGAACTACATAGTAGGATATAGCTTTTAACTTCTATTCCAGCCCTGGGATGATCCAGAACAGGGAAGGCAAATAGGTTTCATTTCACACGTCAGCTCCAGTTGATCATGATAATGTATGGGAACAGTGGCAAAGTCAGATCTTGGCTTAGAGGAAGAGTGTCATGATTATTAGGTCATGTCTGCCATGGTGTGATGGGAGCATTCTGTCACCTGCTGTCTAGACCACTGATTCTCAAACTTGAATGCCTAAAAGAGGACTCACGCAGGGAGATTTTATATAGAACACAGTCGTGACCACCCAGACCAGTTACAACAGGAGCACTGGGAGTGGCCCAGCAAAACCATGTTTTTCATTTGATTATTTTTAACTGTTACATAGAAACACAAAAGTTGTACCTATTAGTGGGATACCATGAGATGTTCAATCCATATATACATTATGTAATGTTTAAATGGGGTTGAACATATCTCTTCAAACATTGGTCATTTCTTGTGAAAACTTTCAAAGTTTTCTTCTCGCCTTTTGAAATGCATAGTATGTGACTGTTGTCTGTAGTTACCACACGGTACAATAACACCAAGAGCTGCTTACTCCTATTAAACTGTACCTTAGTAACCATCAATTATGCTGCCTAACCTCCACCTTAGCCTTTTACAGGCCCTGCCTCCAGGGACTGCCATTGTATTCTTAGCTTTGAATGAGATCACCTTGGTTAGATTCCCCATATGAATGTAGTTATGCATTGTCTTTCTCTTCTTGGTTCATTCTACTCAACATAATCCCCACTTCCACCCATATTATTGCATATGATAGGATACTGTTTTTCATGGCTATATAGTATTCCATTGTAAAGATTTTTTTTTTTTCTTTATCCATTTATTAGTTGATGGACACTCAAGCTGTTTCCATTTCTTGTTATTGTAAATCCTATAAAGAACATGAGATATAGATGTCTTTCTGACATAATAGTTTCCTTTCTTTGGATATAGACTCAGCAGAGGAACTCCTAGATAGTATGGTAGTTCTCTTTTTATTTTGAGGAAACTCCACAGCTGCTGTACTAATTTATAATCCCAATACCAGTGTGCAAGAGTGCCTATTTCTCTGCATCTTGCCAGCACTTGCTATCTCTAGACTTTTTGTTACTAGCCGTTCTCACTGGAATGATATTTCACTGTAGCTTTGATCTGTACTTTCCTGATGATTCATGATACAGAGCTTTTTTTCAGGTACCTGTTAGCCATTTGTGTGTCTTTGGAGAAATGTCCGTTTAGATCTATTGCTTAATTTTAATTTGAATTATTTGAGGGTTTATGCTATTGAGTTTTGAGGAGTTCCTGATATATTCTGGATATTGACCCCTTATTAGATGCATACACTGCAAATGCTTTTCCTATTCTATAGGTTTTCTCTGCACTACATTGAGTATTTGCTGTGCGAAATACTTTTAGTTAAATAGAATCCCACTTATCTAGATTTGCTTTCATTTCTTATGCTCCTAGTCTTGTCTAAAAACAAAAACAACAAACAAACAAAAAACCCTACCCATTCCAACATCTTGAAGCATTTCCCCAATGTTTTCCTCTATTAACTCTATATTTTTAGGTCTCACATTAAGTCTATAATCCATTTTGAGTTGTTTTCTAACTGCTGAGAAGGCAGTGTCTAGCTTCATTTTTCTACATGTGGCTATCCAATTATCCCAACAGTGTTTATTAAAAAAAAAATCCCTTATTCAATGTATGTTCTTATCACTTTAGTCAACAATCCAATGGGTATATATGCATTGGTTTACTTCTAGGCTCTATCTGATCTATGTTCCTGTTTTTATACTAATACCATGCTATTGTGATTACTATTGCTTTGTGTTCTGAAAGTCAGAAAGTATGATGTTTTCTGCTTTCTCCGGTTGCTCAGAATGACTTGCTGTTTGGATGAGTGTGTGTGTGTGTGTGTGTGTGTGTGTGTATTTCCATATAAATTTTAGAATTGGTTTTTCTAGTCCTGTGAAGACTAGGGATTACACCAAATTTATAAATCACTTTGAGTAATATGAACATTTTGACATACAAATTCTTTCAATCTATGAACACCGAATGTCTTTCAATGTTTTCATGTCTTCTTCAATTTGTTTCATCAGTGTTTTATAATTTTCACTGTGGAGATCTTTTAGCTCTTTGGTAAAATTTATTCCTAGGTATTTTATCTCATTTCATTTTGTAGTTATCTAAATGGATTGATTGCTTTCTTGATTTCTATTTAAGCTAATTTTCTATTGGCATATAAGAATATCATTGATTTTATATGTTAATTTTGAATCCCACCACATTGCTGAATTCATTTACTAATTCTAATAGTTCTTTCAGGAGAGTTTTTGAGGATATATAGTTTTTGAGGACATATATACATATCCTCAGAAACTCTCCTGAAAGAGAGTTTCTTTTTTCAGCTAGGTATGATAGTGCATTCCTGTAGTTTCAGCACTTGGGAGACTGATGCAGGAGGATTGTTATGAGTTTGAGGCTACCCTGGGCTATATAGCAAGTTCAAAGCCAGTCTGAAGTATATAACAAGATCTTGTTTTAAAAAACCAAATATATATACATATCACATTTTATTGACTTGCACATATTGAACCATCCTTGCATTCCTGGGATGAATTTTACCTGATGATGGTCAATAGTCTTTTTCATGAGCTATTGGATTTGTCTTGCTCATATTTTGCTGGAGATTTTAGAATCTATGCTCATCAAAGACATTTGTATTTTTCTTTTCTGATTGTGTCTTCATCTGGTTTTGGTATCAATGTAATGCTTGCCTTCTAGGATGTGTTTGAAAGAATTCTTTCATCTTCTATTTTTGGAATAACTGAAAGAAGTTGGTATCAGTTCTTCTGTAAATGATAAAATTTTGCAGTGATGCCATCTAGTTCTAGGCTTTTATTTGGTGGGATATTTTTTATTCCTGATTCAGTTGCTACTTATTATTGATCTGTTCAGGTTTTATATTACTTCTGGGTTGGTAAGGTGAATGCATTAAAGAATTTGTCTATTTCTTCTACATTATCAAATTTGGTGGCATATAGTTGTTCATAATAATCTATGAGGGTCTTTTGAGACTTCTCTCTTCTTAGCCTAGCTATGGATTTGTCTATTTTGTTCATCTTTTCAAAGAGTTAGTTTGTTACTTTTTTTGTACTGTTTTAGACTCCATTTTATTTATTTCTGCTCTGTATCACTTCTTTCCTTCTAAAAATGTTAGTTTATCTTGTTCTTGTTATTTGAGATGTAGTGATAGGTTATTTGAGATATTTCTACTTTTCATGTGAACACTGATTTCTATGAACTTCCTTCTTAGTACTGCTTTTACTAGATCCTTTGGGTTGAGATGTGTTGTGTCTCTGTTTTCATTTTTTTCAGAAAAGTTTTAAATTCCCTTTTTGATTTTTTTCTTTGATCCATTGGTTATCTAAAATAAGTTATATAATTTACACGCATTTATATTTCCTAAAGTTTTTCTTGCTGTTTTCTAGCTTTGTTCCATTGCAGTCAGAAAAGTTATTCAATGTGATTTCGGTGTTCAAAAATTTGTCAAGACTTGTTTTGTGGCCTTTCATATGGTCTATCCTGGGTAATTTTTTTGTGCTGATGAGATAAAAAATGTGTATTTGGTAGCTGTTGGACGGAATATTGTGTACATGTTCGTTAGGTCTATTTGGCCCATGGTATCGGACATTTCTGCGTTGATTTTCTACCCGACCTATCTGTCCACTGCTATAAATAGTGTGAAACTGCTACTTGCTTCATGTATTTGAGTACTCTAATATTGGGTGCAAATATATCTGGAATTGTTACTTCCTCTTGGTGAATTAATTCCTTTATCATTATATAATTACCATCCTTGTCTCTCTGTACTGATTTTGAATTAGTTTCTGTCATTATTTATTTAAATAAGCATTCTACCCATTTGGAATCTGATATTAATATAACTATGCCTTCTTTCTTTTGACTTCTATTTGAATAGACTATTTTATTCTTTTACTTTCATTGTACATGGGTTCTCAGAGATGAAGTGAATATTTTCGCAGAAACGTGTAACTGAGTCTTGTTTTTAAATTCATTCATCACTCTGTCTTTTGATTGAGGGAATCTGATCCATTTACATTCAAGGTAATCATTGATAGGTAAGGTATTGCTGTAGCTATTTTATGACTTGTTATCCAGGATTATTTTATTTTCTTTCATTCTGTCTCTCTTACAGTTTTCCTTAGTGGTTAAGATAATTATTCTAATAATGTGCTTTTATTCATTGCTCATTATTTTAGGCTTGTCTGTTATAGATTTTTGCTTTTTGGTATTTGTGAAGCCAACAGAAAATCTTTAGGTTATAACAAGCTATTTTGAAGTGATAGTACCTTAACATGATCATAAGAACAGAAATAAGCAAACAAATAAACAAAGAAAATAGAAAACTCTCCAGTTGTGTTTCAGTCCTCTCCATAGTTTGAATTTTTAAAATCCCCTTTGACATCTTTCTTCATTGCTTATCATTAAACATTAATGATAAGTGACTTTTTTAACTTTTGTTTTTTAGCTTCATATTAAAAATATGAATAATTTACACACTATGCTTCTAATATTAGAGAATTCTGAATTTGTATAATTACTCTTACCAGTAAGTTTTATGCTTTCCTGTTTTTATTCAGTGTCTCTTTCAATTTGAAGAACTTCCTTTAGCACTTCCTGTAGAACAGGTCTGGTAAAGATATATTCTGTCTTCTTTTGTTTGTCTGGGAAAGCCTTTAGAAATGAAGTCGTTTTGCTGCTATTCTATTCTTGATTTATAGTTTTCTTCCCTTCAGTAATATGAGAACCTCATCTCACTGTCTCCTGGCCTGCAAGGTCTTCCTGAGAGGTCACCTGTCAGGTGAATTGGGGCGTGCCTATGTGTTATTTCTGTCTGTCACTTACAGCCTTGAGAATCTTCTTTATCTTTTACTTTTGACAGCTTGGTTATAAGCTGTCTTGAGGAAGACTTGCTTTGACTTTTTAAATTTCTCTGTTAGAGTATTGAAATGTTTCTGTCTTCTTTAAGCTCACTGAGTTTCCTTTAAACAGCGGTTTTGCTTATTTGAGTGTTCTCAATACCAGTTACTGCCTGTTCAGCTTCAGACACTCTACGTTGGGAACTCTAGTTGGGGTTATGGTTTCCCGAAAGCACAGTGTTTGTTGGCAGGCAACACCACCTGGACATTGAAGGATCTAGTACTTATTCCAGTCTTCCTAATCTGGCTTTATTTGTGCTTGTCTTTCCAGAAATGCCAAGGAGGTTGCTTATTTGCTTTAAGCCTATAGTCACTTCCACTGTTTCAGCTCAAGATGGGACTCGTACTTAGACTAGTCAGAAGACAAGTGATGCTTTGTCATTGTTTCAGTGCAAGAAAGTAACCCAAACCTCATAACATGCCTAATACTCTGTTGGTGCATTGTCCAGAAAGAAAGAGAATAGTACTTAGACAAAGTAGTTTTTCTCTGCAAGCTTCTCCCTGGGTTAGGCCTAGATTTCTCTGTAATAACCAGTGTCACCATAAGTGGACAAAGCCCAAGCTCCTGTGTCACATCTGTGACTAGCAAAGCTGCCAGACTACGTCATACCCTGAGCTCACAGTTCACCAAGCCTAGCACAACACTGGCTCAGGACCAAGACCAGGATTTCTATGGGTTACTTTTCCTTGGAGTTGACTTATGAACCAAGACAACTGCAACCAGGGACAGGTGATTCTAGTAGGAATAAGAACCTAGAGCTTTGTGTCTTCCCTGGCACTGGCACTGTCCCAGAGCTACCTCTACAGGCAGGCCTGGGGATAGTGGCATTTAGCACCAACACAACGTTAGGTTTCACCAGCCCAACACTAAGTTTCAGGGTAAAGTCTCAGGCTTCTTACTCTACCCTACACATGAGGTCTTGTACTATTCTGTGTTGCTCCAATTGAGGTAGAGTTGCTAAAAACAGCCCCTTGATCACTGGAGCTGATGCTAAACTGATTTGTGTCTGACACTTTAGTTGCAAGTCTCTACACGGTCTCAAGGTTATACTGAAGTTCCTGTCACAGCTACAGTGAAGCAGGCTGAAACACGAGTCTGTCTCACCAGAGCACACGTCTCTGCCTGGTGCTGGAGCAACTTTAAAGTTCAGTAGTGAGCCGTGGCCTGGCATAGCTGTGCTGTCTGAGGGTGGGGAATGAGTGACGGAGATAGTCTCTTGACCACCAAAGCTGATGCTAAGTTGAGCCATACTGGAGTTTTACAGCTGCAGGGACGACTACCGTCTCAGGGGGAGGGCGTGTGTGCCTGAGGCCCACTCCAGGGCTAGCACTGATGCAACAGAAACTCAGGTCTGTCCCGCAGGTACACAGGTCTCCACCTGATGCTAGAGTTGGTCCAGAAACTATGTCTGTTAGCTCCAGCCTGTGTGCAAGACCCGCAGTTTCCGAAGTGCTTGATCTCACTGTCATGGGTCTGACACAAAGCCTTGTGCTAGATTTTGTGCCCTAGTCCCCAGAAATGGAGTCCTGCTCCCTACTTTGCCACCAAATGTTGGAAGATGGATGCTGCAGGCAGTCAGAATTTTGGCCTAACTAAGTTCTCGTGACAGAGTCCATAAGCTGGTGGTAGGGAAATGGGGTTTACCCCAGTAATAAGTTCTACCATGGTAGGCCTGGTACTGGATTTCAAGTCTACCTCTAGACATAATTCTCTCTCTCCCTGCTGTGCAGAAGGTGCCTCTGTCTAGGCTGAGCTGCTTTGAATGGTGGAGGCATGATACTGCAACTATACCTGCCTTCTTAAATATCAATTATCATTTTACTATAATAAAAGCAGATACTATGGTCTCTTGTACTCATACTCTGGTGCATGAATAGCTATTCAACCTGGTGTGTTTGTTGGGAGCGAATTTAGACTGTCCTACTTGGCTACCATCTTACACCAGCTCCCACAAGACTATTTCTTGGAATTCCCAAAGAGATTCCATTGTGCAGCCAAGCTTGATATGCATAGGTATTGAGCAATGTTGATTAAACCTATTTGCATTATCATCCTGACTCTCACCTTTCCAGGAGTCTTTTAAGCTCTTTTTTCCTGAAATTTTAATACTATAGATATACTGTACAATTAGCATTCTGTGCTTGTGTGTTCCATGTCCATAGTGCAAATGTGGATTGAAAATATTTGAAAAACTTTGTGTGTACTGAACATGTATAAGATTTTTTCCTTGTTATGATTTCCTAAGCAATACAGAATAACAACCATTTATATAGCAAGATGATTTACAATATATGGTAGTATATATACGGGTTCTTTGCAAATACTCCACTGTTTCATAAAAAGGACTTGAGCATCCTCAGGTTTTGATAGGCTTGACAGTTCTGGTACCAATCCTCCAGAGATGCCAAGAGATCACTGTGTGTGTGTTTATGTATGCCATGTATATCTATGCTTTATATATAGAAAAGTAAGGTTTTGTCACTGTCCTCCTGCCTCTAACCAATTTTTACCCCCTCTGGAGCAATACTGGCCCTGTTAAAAATATATGATCTAGCAACTAACACATTTTAGAGAGCTGTGTATAATGATAAAAGTAATACTTGGTACTATTTGAGATTCAGAGGTATTAAAAATTTACTCTGGAGTCAAAAATGGCAGTGCCAGCATAATAGTGGAGGTACAACATTATATAATGTGGCCACTGATCCACTCAGTCATGTTTTAATAGTTTGTACAAATAACTAAGAGATAACATTAATTGGCCGGAGCGCTGGCGCATGAGATGGCCCCCTGCTGCTAGATTAGTACTGAGAAGTAGAAATGTTTACTTTCCTGGCAAAAGAAACTGCTTCTATGGTAAACAATTCCCAACTGCATACTTCGTCTTTGTTATTTTATGCTATTAATAAAATTGATATTGTTTTTTGTGATGGAGTTTTGTGCCTTCTGGTCAGATCTGATCACTTTATTATTATTCACTAGCTCAATAAAAGTCTTAACATGAGTTTTTTCCTAGAGAGGGACGTTTATTCATCCATAACCTACAGTAGCCTTTATTATTATATATTTTCACTTTCGCTCTACAACTATGAAAACCCTCAATCTTTCATAAGATGCTTAAAATAAATATAAAGCTTTATAAATAATTCAGGGGACACAAATGCAGGACTTGGAAGTTCTCACTTTTCTCTCTTATTACCTTGAGAGTTCCTTCCCCACCAGTCACCTAGCTTCACTGACACTCCTGACCTTTCCTGGTTTATCACCTAGAGCAAGTCACTAAACCCATCTATGCCTCGGTTTTGCCCCCTACTTACAGAATTGAACCATAAAGACCGTAAAAGCCTCCAGTAAGAATAAACATGCAAAATGATTTTGTAAAAGTAAAAATGTGCTAAACAGATGAAATGGTGGCTTGCTGCCATTTAACAAGCACTTATTAGTCACGTGTGTTCCAATCACTGACCTTAACATACACAGTCTAAAGATGAGCAAGATACTCATTTTGCCCTGAATGAAATGTCGCCGGTAGCCATCTTGCCGACACGTCTTATTGGTGGTTTTCACTACATGTAGATTCCTTTCCTCTCACAAAGAGAAGTGGTAGACAGGCCATTCAGATGGGAATCAAGTAAGAAATGTTCAGGTACTCTGGGTATTGTACCTAACATAGGGAGGGAGGTTGTAGTTCAGAGCTCTCACTTTGGTTTTAGAGTACCAGCTCATCCTCAGGGCTAGGATACCTAGTCTCAGCAACCTCATCCTCTCCGCACTGACATAGCTGATGCAGTCTTCTCCCAGTGGTACCAGCTGAGCATTGCTGAGTCCTTCATCCTGGTATTTCTTTGCTGTCCTGCCCTCACCACTTTTCTTGTTCTTTACAAAGTGCCAAGGCAGTGACTTCTGGGACTCTCATTTTTTGTTTTGTTTTTTTGGCTTTTTGGGGTTTTTTTTCCAGTACTGGGAATCGAACTCACGACCTTGCGCTTGCCAGGCAGGTGCTGTGCCGCTGAGCCAAATCCCCAGCCCCTGGGACTCTCATTTAGCACACCTGGAAGTGGAGTGAGCCTGTGTTAAGATGACTATGCTGCTGGAGCACACTGGGCCTGAGAGGGCTGAAGATTTCTCTGGCTGTTTTGGACAATGTGTCATGCTGATGAGTTAGTTACCCACAGCCCCTACTGTCAGGGGAGGAAAGTTGATCAGTGCCCCACCAAAATTCAGCATTCATGCGCTTTATTTTTTTTTATTTTTTATTTTTTTTTGTTTTTTCTCCGGTACCGGGAACCGAACTCACGACCTTGCGCTTGCCAGGCAGGCGCTTTTGCCGCTGAGCTAAATCCCCAGCCCCATTCATGCGCTTTAAAGTACATCTGGGTACACAAGAGAGGAGAGCCAGACTCGGGGACTGGGTTGGCTGAAAGAGTGGCTCACTAAAGAGCCACCTGAGTCACCTAAGCCTTGGGGTAGATGAAATTTGCTGTAGGAAGCTCCACTGGCAGGAGTTTCCCTGAGGCCCGCCAACTGCCTTCGAAACACTTTGCTCTCCTTGCAATTAAAAAGCACCACACTCGGGTGCCACGCTCCTAAAAGTGCGAGCAATGCATTCCAGCAAATGGAAGTGGCAGGTCCTCCAATCTCAAGTCCATCTGTGGTGGGGCTTTTCAAAAACCCTGCACTAATGGAGAGATGACACGGGCCAGCTGGTGAGAGTTGGAGCCACGGGCCAGCTGGTTAGAGCTGCAGCCAAGCGAGGGGGGGTCTCAGCCCTGCTGATGGCAGTAAGGCCAGTGTGTTTATTTCTTACCATGAGTGCTTTACCATGAGCAGCCTGTTTTCTACACTTTTTAAAGTTCAGCTCCTCTTAATTGGGTTAGATTAGCCAGGCCTATGTAGTATGGAACTCAAAGCTGGTGGAAGCTATGTCATGGTTATTTAATTTATGTTATGTTCTTGGGAGAATTCAGCGTGTCACACAAAATCCCAGGGAAGTGCACTGACGTAACAGTTTCATTGAGCTCAAAGACTTTCCAAATTGGGGTAACTCGCCCAAGCGTCCTCTACATTTAATTTTTCAGAGATCTCAATTGCATTTAGCACTATTTCTAAAAGTGCTAAGTGAGCAGCCACTTCCTCCCCTGATTTCATCATTAGAATCACATTTTTGTATTATAGATAAGTCTGGTATAATCTTGACTGCACTTACGGTTGGCTCTTGACCTAGGACTTTAATAACTTTGTTAGAAACCAAAAACCTTGTGGAGAGGTTGCAAGTGCCTTCGATGGGGATCGGCCATGATAGCTGCTACTAGAGCACGAAGCCACTGCAGCCTCCTCCCTACTATTTCACAAAGCATTGCCTGTTTTCACTAATTTCCTTCTGCATTCTCACAAGTGGTCTTCTACTCTCTCCTCCTCTTGAGAATGGGGACGATCACATAGCACTTCCCCAGGTCTACCCCTCACCTTGAATGACAATAGAGCAGAGACTGGACACACCTCTGCTTCAAAATGTGTATAGCTGCTGATTGAAGAAATTATCTCCTAAATTGCTGCTGAAATGTAACCTCAGGGTGGGAATGTATGGAAACTACCCAGCTAATCATGCTACGTCACTTAGGCTGATTTCCAGTGTGGGTTCACAGGAACGGTAGAACTTCCCTGGACATGCCTATGCATCGGCATCCTGGAGGCTTTTAGGTACAGTTTAGCTCAAGAGCAGAGTTCCCCAGCCTTTCTTCTGCTGTGTTAGGAAATTTGAATTATGTCAATTACCGGGCATTCCTTATTTTAAAAAAAATTTGATGGTCCAACAGTTTTGGGAATCACAGGATACCAAATGTCCCTTTTGAAGGTTCTCAGTGAAAAGTAGAACTGCAGTAAAATCATAGTAAAACCCTGAAAATCCCACAGTAAAGAAAATTTCCCTTTATAGAGCATTTTCCAAATACATTGGACCCCCAGAATACCTTTTACCCAAAACATAGCTATAGGAATTGAAGTGAATAACAGGATGGATGTGAGCGCACCTTGTTAAATGAAGTTTAGCTGTGGAATTTAAAGTGTGATTTAAAGTGTGATATGGCCAGCATTTATTGCATGTATATATGCATGCACTGTTCCGAAACCTATGCCTCTTTATGTTAATCCTTAAAGCAACCCCATCAGGTAGGTCTTACCCATACTCAATTTTATATCTGAAGAATAAGGGGGTTATATACCCTGCCCAAGGTCACATCATCTTAAATAAATAGAAGAATAAGGGCCTGGGGATTTAGCTCAGCGGGCACAGTGCATGCCTGGCAAGTGCAAGGTCATGAGTTCGATTCCCGGTACCAGAAAAAAAAAAAAAAAGAAGAATAAATACTGGAGTGCAGGCCTACCTGTCACCAAGATCTGTCCTTAATCAGGAGAAAAAAAGGGGGAAAAAAAGCCTTCTGCTTACCTTTGGAACTTTTTAAGACCACAGTTGTGAGAATGTAGAATGAAGTTAGTGAGAACAGGTTACCTCAGGGCTGCCTCAATAGAGATCTAAATATGGGTGTAATACTCATCAGTGGGGTTAGTCCCCTGATGAGTTTATAGCTAAATGTGATGATGGGAGGAGGCGGGTCACTGCAGATATGACCTGGGAGAGTGTGATCTCTCTCTCTGCTGCCTGCTGTCACACCATGGGTCGTTTCTCCTCTGTCTTACCCCTCTGCCCTGCCTCCCTGCTTTGATGCTAGCTGACTCTGGCCTTAACTTCTAAAACTTGTGAGCCAAAATAAATCTTTACTTCTTCAATTTGTTATGAGTAAGTAGTTAGGACAAAGCCTTATGTTGTCCTTCCCATTCTGCAGAAGCAGAAGCTCTAGTTCGCGTATCAGAATGAATACTTGTAATTGTGCAAAGCATCACTGCGTGCCAAGAAGCTGAGCTATCCCGCAGCTTAGTGTTGCTGTGCGTGTGGTCCCAGATCAGCAACAGCATCTTTCGGGTACTTGACAGAAAGCCAAGTGCTTGTCCCTACTCCAGACCTCCTGAATCAGACTCTGTCAGTGGAGTCTAAAAACTATTTTAGAGACTTCAGAAAATCCTTAGGTTCTCTCAAATTTGAGAAGCCCTGATCTGATTAGCTCAAATCTCTCATTTTGCAGATGTGAAAACTGTATTTTGAGAGGTCATGTGATTTACTCATGGTCCTAGGGTGAGCAGAGGTAGAACCAGATAGAATGGATAATGGTTAGGTTTACCTGTCCAATACCTATTATGTTTTCTTTTGGAAATAGTACCCAGCTTTTCTTTGTGGTATCCGCCCACCTTCTCTTTTTTTTCTATATGGTTTAGATGGAGCTCACTTATTGTTCCCAGAAGGTAGGGTGAGAACATAACTCAGTCTGGCCCAAGAGGGTAATTTATCCTAACTGCAACACCCCCCTGGCCACAGGTAACGGGGTCTGTCCAGGATCTGACACATGACTGACCCATGAGACTGTGTTGTGAAAACTCTGTTGGAATTCTGGGAAAGAGGAGCTTCCTTTCCACAGAAATTGACAGCTATAAGAATGATGTTTAAACAGACTTTGTACCACGAAGCCCACCCAGTAGAAAGTCCATCAGGATGGTGCACTCTTCCAAGCTCTAACGCCTTAGATTGTACCATCAGCTCAGCCCCATGGAGACCAGGCATTTACTTAACTGTAACATAGGAGGCTTGTTTTATCATTGCACACTTCTTTACGTGACCCTCTCACTCTGATTTGAGAATTATATGAAGTTCATCAAACAGCTAATAATAATCACTGAGCACTAAAAATCCATAATATGGGCTTTGCTGAAAATTGCTAAGTCTCTAGATGGTAATTTTTAACCAGCCTGACCAAGGTAGAAATTCTTGTATGCTCCACTGAACAAAAGTATGGATGCCAGATGTTGTGAGATTTTCTTATAGAAAGAAAGAAATAGTTTTAAGGCTTTCGTGTCAGTCATTCTGTGTTCAGTATTATTTAACTCATGAAAGTCCTTCCAAATAACAAGATATCTCCACTTTGCAATAAAAGAAATCATCGGTTCTGTTTCCTTTATGATCAGTAAGTAGTCTATATTCTAGAAAGTTATTTGCAAACCTCCTGAAGAACTATAAGAACAAATTTGTTGAGCATGATATACTAGGTGCTATGGTAAGATTTTGGTGTAGGTATCATTTATAATCCAGAAATAGCATTTTGTGGAACCAATTATATTAGTTAGAATCCTATGAGCTCTCACTATATGCCAGGCACTGTTTTATTTATTTATTTATTTATTTATTTCAGTTTTTTTCCAGTACCAGGAATCGAACTCACAACCTTGAGCTTGCCAGGCAGGTGCTGTGCTGCTGAGCTAAATCCCCAGCCCCATAAACTTTGTTTTAAGCCTTTTTTTTTGTACTGGGAATTGAACTCAGGACCTTGCACTTGCCAGGCAGGGACCAGGCACTGTTTTAAGTGCTCAACAATGTATTTAAACATACTACCTCATTTTCTTCTTCCATCTGATTTCAAGGTTACACAATGAGTGCAAGGGTTAAATAATTAGGGAGCCCCTTCCAATCATAGCTATCTAATACAGAGGTTGTTCTCTTAACCATTGTGTAGTATTACTTGTGAGATACCAGCACAGGCAAATGAAACTGGAGGAAGAAAGACAAATGAGCAACCTCTTTTTAGTCCCTCTCCAGGCCAGTAAATCAAATATGTTACAAGTTAGAACTCTCACCAATAAAAATAGGCACTAAAAATTGGTGACATCTAAAGTTTCTTTTGGTTCTATTGTAAAACAATATGTTTTTCATTACTACTCATAAAGCAGTTAGATCCCTGAAATTTCTAAGAACATTTCAGAAATGGGAGGCTGTTTAGGATATGAAATTAGGAAACTTGAAACCCCAATTACGTGGGCAGCATGCTGTATTTATTTAGATCGCTGGCTTATGTAGAGCGGATATTAGAGTACAGGGTTTAGAAGAAATGATCGCACTGCACTCATTTCCCAGAAGTTGTCCGCATTACCTCCAGATACGGGCCCATGTTTCAGGAGTATGAGAAAAGAATGAATGCCTGTTCTTGAAAACTGCTTTGGGTTCAGTCTGATGTTGAGGGACATTACCCTTCACTGTGGAGGTCATTTGAGCCTCCAGAAAAATCTAGCAGAGACTTGACAGCAAATCCATACAAGATAAAGAAAGAATTCATGCTTCAGCCCCGAATCTAAATCATTTAGCTCAAGGCATTTTCCACTTATAATAAGATTTGGAACTTTATTTTAATCAGTAGGTTTTTTCTTTGGAAGGAATCTCAAATTTCCCTCTGGTGCATGCTGTGCTTCCTTTGTTTTGCCAGGCCCTAAGAGTGGAAATAGAATTCTCTGAATGAAGCTGTCACATAAGGAATAATTGACTCTTGTTCTGGATTTGATCCTCTGAGCTGATAACCTTCTACATGAGCTTCAGAGGGTACAGTGTGAAGAGTGTGTGTGTGTGTGTGTGTATGTGTGTGTGTGTGTGTGTTTAATTTAGTGGTCTCAACAAAGGAAGGATGGTCTAGTAGGTTTGCAATGTTCTTCAACCCTGCTGTGTTTGATGTTAATGTTTTGAGCCACTAGATGCTTTTTTGCTTTGGACAAATTGTTTCAGTACCAATAGATTCGACCATCTTCATTATATGCTAGTGCAGTGGTGGCGAACCTTTTAGAGCTTTTCAGTGATGCGAACAGCCTGCTGCAGCATGCGTGCCATTGGTTCGCTTCCACTGTCCCAGTGGCTCAGAGTAGCACTTTATTTACAATTTCACACCCTACTAGAACTTCCAGTTCGTCTAGCTGGCATTCCCTTCTGAGCTCAGCTTTGTTTTATATTATTGTTAATAGGATACAGGAAAAAGCCGTTCTTGTTTATTTACTTTTTAATTGACAAAACTGTATGTACTCATGACACATGATATGAAGTTTGGATTGTAAACTTTGTAGAATAGCTACATTAATCTTCAAATCTATTATGTCACACTAATGTATTTATCATTTATTTGTCGTGAGAACATTTAAAATCTATTCATTCCACAGTTTTCAACAATACATTGTTCTTAACCATAGTTATCATGCTGTACAACAGATCTCCAGTCATTCCTGGTCTAACTGAAATTTTATTCCTTTTGACAAATATCTTCCCAGTCCCTCCTCATCACCACCAGATCCTAGCAACTACCATTACATTCTTTACTCCTATGGTTCGACTTGTATGCCATAAAAATTGATCTCAATATTTACTCAAATCTATCCTTTTCTATACACCTTTTTGGTTTTAGTTTTTTGAGATGGGATCTTGCTATGCAGTTCAGGCTGGCCTTGAACTATGTAGCCCAGGCTGGCCTTGAACTCACAGCAATCCTCCTGCCTCAGCCTCCCAAGTGCTGGGTTTACAGGCATGTGCCACCATGCCCCACTGCTATAATTTTTATTTTTATTGGTACGTATTTGCAGTACATAAGGATTATATTCCTCATTTGAAGTTGGTACAAGGTTAGTTCTTTTTTCATCCCCTTCCCCTCTATGAATGAAATCTTGTAGCATTTTTCTGTGCCTGGCTTACCCCAGTTAGTACAATATCCTCCAGGTTTTTAAAGTGGCAAAGTATTCAATAATGTATGCATACCATATTTACTTCATCCATTCATGGACACTCCAGTTGATTCTATAACTTGGCTGTTGTGAATAATATTGCAGTGAACATAAGAGTATGGATATCTCTTCAATATATTTTCATTTCCTTTGGATAAATGTACAGTGTTGATGGATTACATTCAAGTTCTTTTTATTCTTTTTTGAAAGACATCATCCTGTTTTCCATTATGATTCATTTACTGTCACATCAGCAGTATGCAAATATTCCCTTTCCTCTACATCCTCACCAACATTTATTACTTCTTTGTTTATTTTAATAATAGCTACCTGTCTTAGTTATTTTTCTCATTGCTGAGACAAAATACCCAACATCCAAAGTTAAAGGGGGAAAGGTTTATTTAGTTAACAGTTTATAGAGGTTTCAGTCATAATTGGCTAGCTCCAAGGCAGGGTAGCGTGACAGAGGGGCAACAGTTCACAGCCATGGAAGACAGCAAAAACAGCAAGAGAAGAGGAAGAAGGGACAGGCCTTTCTGTTCCTTATATTATATGCAGGCCACCCACCCTAGGATGGGTGTAGCGCTCACACCCTTAATCCTAGCATTGCGCCATGAATCAATCACAAACTCTAGATTCAGCCACCTCTGAAAAGCCCACTACCCTGACTGCATGAGGTTTTAGGGGGACATCTAGACATAAACCATAATGTTACCCTAACATTTGTGAGGTGAAATTCTTTTGTGGTCTTTATTTGTATTTTGATTCTGATGAGGGATGTTAAGTACTTTTTTCATATACCTGTTGGCCATTTTATATATGTTCTCTTGAAAATTTTCCAATTATTTACCCATTTTCTAATTTTTTTCACTATTGACTTAAGTGAGTTCTTTATATATTTTGGATATTAATCTCTTACCAGATGTATGGTTTACAAATATTTTCTCCCACTCCATAAGATTTCTTTTTTAGTTTTATATCCTTTGCTGTATAAAAGATTGTTAGTTTGATGCAATCTACTTGAGCTAATCTTTGAAATAGTGGACTTTCCCAGATATATGATAAATAAAGGAAAACTTCAGAGGGAAAATGATAACTGTCATTGAAATCTGTAAAATCTGCAGAGTTTAGTGAAGAAAAAAATGGTGACTTTATGAGCTATGACACCTGT
This sequence comes from Chinchilla lanigera, assembly GCF_000276665.1. NCBI lineage: Eukaryota > Metazoa > Chordata > Mammalia > Rodentia > Chinchillidae > Chinchilla > Chinchilla lanigera. The sequence continues at coordinate 6,634,986 of NW_004955434.1, read as the reverse complement.
TGTCACTGGGTCTTTTGACTTTCCCTTTTTTTTTTTTTTTTTTTTTGAGACAGGGTCTCACTATGCAGTTCAGGCAGGCCTTAAACTCACTTTATAGCCCAGGCTGGCCTTGAACTCACAGCAATCCTCTTTCCTCAGCCTCCTGAGTGCTGGGATTACAGGTGTGCACCACTTCCCCTATTTTTGTAAAGTGGGAAATTATACTTACCCTGTAGCTGATGTTAGAAGAAACAATTAGAACATTTCAAGTGCTCTAAGTTATTAATATTTCCATCAGTGTTCTATGGAAAAATGGTATCATCTTCAACTTCTGTGTAACCCATTGGGTTCTCTTTGTATGCTTGCAATACTGTCTCCCCAGAAAGTTTAAGTTGAAAGGAGTGGTACAAATCAGAACTGGAATCTCAGTGGTAGTCCTTAGAAGATCATTCTATAACTGAAACCCCTTAAAACTATGATTGGCAGTAATGCGTTCTATATCCAAGTCTACTTACACTAAGTTTTTAAAAGCTTAAGAATGCATGGTTCTTCATTCTAGCACAGTAATACAACCGAGCTATTCTCATTGTATACTTCTCTTCCCATAACTTCACAATTCTTCTGCTTTCATTATGTTATGTTTCCTTACCTTCCTCTGCTATCAATTATAGTTTCCAATTATTAATGTTTCTCAGTCCTCAGAACATTGTTTTATTGGAAATTTTAGTTTCATGATGCCTACTCTTTTATAGCAGCTTTCACCTTCCCTTTTCCTTCTACTTGGCTCCTTTCATATTCTGCAATACAAATTCATGGGATCAAGTAATTGTGTATCTGGTTCCAGAATGAACAGAACTTTTTAGATGAACTCACTGCATAGTCCAGTGTCTAATTTGCATATACATTGTCCTTGAATCAGTCGCCAGTTCCAGGTTCAAACAAATTACTTCAGGTGGGGCATGGGGCAGGGAGATAGCTGACTTCATATAAAACAGGAGATGCTTTCTAAGCCTGGCCAGAAGCATGAGTATAGAGGAGATTGCATGGCAAGGTGCCTGATTCCTGAATGGACTAGGACACATTTAGAGAATGTAGGTATTATCCTCATGGGAGGGACCCACCATGACATCAGATGTGTCAAGTAGTGGGAGTAAAAGAGTAAGATGGAGTTTTGTTGTCATTGGGTGAGTTTACCTCATACAGTTAAAGAGGAGAAGGTGATGATGGGAAAATAGAAGTGGTGATTGTGAACTACTGTTTTCTAAAGTTTGATGGCAAAAGGAAGAGTAGTAGTTCATGGTGAGTAGCTGCCACATTGGGAGAAGATTAACTCTTCAGTGTATATTTGAGGATGGGAAGGTCTGAGCGTGTTAGTCAATGATGGAGCCATATTGAAGATAAGGGAAAACCGATGGTCTTCAAAGCTTCTCCCTGTGAGGTTTATTCACACATTAATTTGTTGGTTTACCGCATGTCCCTTACTATGCACTAGGCACAGTACTATGCTCTGGAGCAAAATAATGCCTTCCACAAAACAAAACCAAGAAACAAAAGTCCACCTTCTACTCTCCCTTCTTTGAACTTCTTCTCCCAAGCCAAGTCCAGATAAACTGCTCCTGCTTACCTTTACTGAGTGGCTTTCCAACTCTATCACTTTGACAAAGGTAAAAGGAAGTGCTTTGCAAGCTGCTTCTGGTTTGGGGCAAAGCCCATAGGAGCCTGATGATTTGGCACCCCCAGGAGGTACCCAGTGACTGGTAAGAGAAATAAGGGCAGAGTGAGGCCGTTACTTCATCCAGCTTACATGACTGACTTTATAGTATGCCATGGACTTTTCACATACTAGAGGATCAGGGGATAGAAGCTGCAGCCCTTGAAAGTTCTCCTTGGTGTAACTGACAAAGTGAGCCTGAGTCCTCAGATATGAATTTGAACCTAACTCTGTTCTGCCCTACTCCTGTGATATCAGAAAAGTGATTTAAGGTTTTTATGTTAAGTGGAGTCTGTAACAGATCATATGAGCACTTCTGCTAGAAATAAACTAGACAGTGACTTAGAGATTAGCTTCAAAATGGCCCAGAGAAGTTCTTAGTGACCATATTCTCAGTCCCTAAGGTCTGAGGGTGTCCTTGGTATCTTGGATATTGAGGAAAGTGGAGACCAAGCAATTCCCAGTCCTAGTGAGTTAATCCTCACCCTGAGAATTGCCACAGTCCACAAATGCTAAAGGGCTTAGAACAGGAGGACATTGTGGTGCGATGTACCAAGTGGCTTAGCTATGAAATCTGGAACAGATGTGAATCTTCAGACAGCAGATCATTTCCAATGCATCTCAACTTTGCATGATCCAGTGAGATAAGGATATGGGACTCATGCTGTTTTTCTTTTCCTTAGTCTCTACGTATCAAGTAGGAGTCAAATCTCATTGCCTTGGCATTGGAATTGTTCCATCACTGGAAAACAGGTTGTGGTGTTCCAAAAGACACCTTTCTAAAGAAAGTTTCTAACAGAAAATGCCCACACTTGCTGGCATTTTCACAAAGATCTTATTGATCATCCATGTCAACTCTCCTGGAGAACTGTTTGTCTACATTCTGCTCTTGCTATTTACACTATGTCTTGTTGGAGAGGGGGTCCAGGAAAGGCTGACCAGTGTAATGAAGAAACCAAACAGAGCTTCAGAGCTGTTCAGACTCCTTTGGGCAAATGGAATCATCACTGGGATTTAGGCCATCTGTGGAAATATGCTATATTGTCTGCCCTTAGGCATTGGTGCTTTGTGTCATAAAAGTCAGACAACTAGCACTAAATGGAACCCTAGTGCTTTTGTCTCTCTAGCCCTTCATTCTTATTCTAGATAAGAAACCTAGATCCAAACAGTTGAGTGATTTCCTAGGGTCACCCAGAAACTGAAAGCATTAGGACTTGAATCCATGTCCTCTCACTCCTACACACAAAGACTTTTATCTCATTAGCTATTTCTACTGGATGTGTTGAGCTTTGTTGCATAAAGGCAGAGGGACAGCCCCCTCTCTTTTTAAACCCCAGGCAATCCACTCAGAGTGGCTGAGCCAGGGGAGGTGAGTGGAAGCAAGGCAGCTGGGCAGTGGTCCCTTTACTAGAACAGGGTAGACGCTTCAGGGAAGAGCTCTTAGGGATGTGGAACATCTTTGGGAGGAAGAAAAAACTGGCTTTAGCTCAACAGCTTGGAGAGGTTTCGCAATAAACTCTGCCAATCGGGAGAGCACAGAGGCAGTGAGTGTGTATGTCTTTCTCACTACTGTAGTCCCAGTGCCTGACCTACTTATTAACATATTCACCATATTAACGACACATACACAGCAGATGTGCCAGGCCCGTTCTAAGTGCTGGGGAGAAAATCAGGAGCAAATGCTGCTGATGGCTTGGTCCCTGTAGAGTTTGAGATTATACTTAGTGGTAGAGACAGAAAATAAAATTGTCGCACAAATGTAAAATTAGAAGATGATGAGAAAAAACTACAGGTTGCCACACATACGATATTTATGTGTATAAGTATGCACTGAAAAGATGAGGCAACACAGCAAATCATTGTGGGAAGGAACCTGTGGGAGTCACGCTTTAAGTTAACTGTAAATGTTTTAAAAATAAAAATTCCCTGTGTGTCACAAGTCAAAACAGTGGCCCCTCCCCTTCAAGGAAGGTGTAATCACTGGGAAGTGCTACTTCTGTGAGGCTGGCCTTGGTCGATTTCTTGATCTGACTGCTGGTAACTTGGGTGTATTCTTTGTGAAAAAATTCAGCCCCATGAATTTTACTTGGGGCTGAATTTTTACATATGGATTTTCAGCATGTGTTGAGATTATCCAAATTATATCTGTGTAATACTTTTGTGTTAATAGATAAACATTTGTAAATGGCCACAGTGTGAGACGCTTCAAAACAGATATGCAGGATTATGTGCCAGAATTGTGGGCTGGCAGGGAGGTTTCACCTTGTCAGAGGAATTGGGGAAAGATCTCTGAAGGAGGAGATTTGCACTGAGATCTCAAGGATGAAGTAGGCTCTGTATGAAGGGGAATGGATGGAGGAGCATGTGCAAATGTCATGGGGGAGGGAGGGGAATTAGAACAATACACATAAGATGGAAAGCTGATATTAAGGCAGTAGAGGAGAAGTAGGTGGGACCAGGCAACTCAGGGCAGAGTCGGCCTCATTAAGAATTTTGTGAGAACCATGGCTACCCACTGCAGTGCTTTCCATAGGAGGTGCCATGACCATGCTTGCTTTTTAAACAATCTTCTCACTTCTTTCTGGAAGATAGATCAAAGGGGCAAGTGAGAATAGTTCAGAAGCTAATGAGTAGTAGACCAAGACATTGGTGACGAATAAGTAGATAAAATGGTTTCAATGGAAGAATCGCAAGATATTCAACAGTAACATATTAAGACTTAATGAAGAAGTATAAGTGAGAGGTAGGGATGACAATGATCCAGAACGATTCTTTATGATTCATGACAGGGAGAGCACAGAGCTCACATGCAGTAAATGTGTACCACATGTTGCTGAAACTGGCAGGTGTTCCTGACCTGTGTCACTGCAGAACCCCATATGATGCTTTGGATATGGGGAAATAGCTCCCCAGGTGTATTTACCAGCTCAGCATTCCATCTGAAACAAATCCTTCGGGAAATTGCCTTTACTGTGGTCTATTCTGCCATGTAGGTTAGCAAGTAGAACCCTCATCAGACACTAACCTGTAGTGACCCAGAGTAGAAAGCTGCAGAATGAGAAGATACCTCTGATTTTTATTCATTTTCAGTTTGACATGCTTAGTTCTCACTTTCAGGTCAAAAGCAAAAAGAGCCTATAGCTGATGGGGTTCTTGGGAAAAGAAAAAGTTGGTAAAAATTTTTCTGAGATCTCCCTGGGAAAGCAGTGTCCTAGAAAGTGAGTGTGAGAAAAAGGAACTGGAGTGGGAACCATCAAACCGTAGGGTTGTGTGAAGGGGGTTTGATAGGAGAAGCAGAAGCCTGGAGGAAGACCAGTATGCCGTGTGCCCCCAACTTCTCCAGCACTTGTAGACATCTGCTTCCCTCTTAATTCCCACACAGTATGAGTCTGAAACATCATCTCATTTGACTTCTGGAAGTATAATTCCCCCTGATTCCTTCCCCTAAAATATTTCTGGAACCGTCTCACAATGCATCCCAATGCCACACACCTCTCTCTCCTGATGGCCAATTGCCTTTAGATGCTAAAAGCTCATATTTTTACAAGTCCGATGAATGCTGTTCATCTTACATGTGGGAATTAGAACCTTTGCCTGAATTTGAGCATCGTTCAGTTACTCGCCCATATGCAGTGTTCTCCCAACCCCAAATACTGGCCCATTCCTTAATCTCCCAAAACGCAAAAAAAATAGCAAGTTGTAATATTTTAAGAAAATCTACTAAAGGCTTGGAAATAAGTAGAGGAATCATGAGTAAAAAGGAGAACTTCAAACTAGACAAGATGTTATAGGACCAGAGATCTCACCATAGGACTCCTTACTAAGCCTCTCTCTGCTCAGAGCCAGGCAGACCCCTATGACGCAGAGGCAGCTCAGCTCCTCTGAGCTACAGTGCTTTCACTACATCTCTTTCAACTGCAGTCCAAGTCTCTGAGCTTTGCAGATAGAGGAACAAAAGGTAAAGAAAGGATACTTCAAGTTTCTTGTCTAGCATGGAAGGAGTTTGGAAGTTGCCACTCTACCCTAACTACAAGTAAAAACCTGAGCAAATCAAATAATTAACAATGTTTCTTAGATGTGTCAGAGCTGTGAGGTCACAGGGAAAACTGCTACCCTCAGAGTGGGAGATACAAATAGATACAAAGAACTAAATGGAGAAGTGGACTCTCTGAGCAGAGACCTCCCTGGGAACCAGTCCTGGAGCAGAAAAGACTGAACTGCAATTGATGAACTGCCAAAGGCTCATTGTAGACAAGTCTGAGTGTTAAAAACTAAAAAATAGCCAATCATAAGGGGAGCGGCACATTTTCATGAGTTTTATCCAAAAAAAAAAAAAAAAAATTGATTCGTAGTAAATATCAAAGAAAAATCTCCCACTGCTACTGGTGGGAGGCAAAGAAAAGTCACTTGAAATATAGCAGAGCAGCGTGTTCTCAACAAGGACTGCCCAAAAGAGAGACCATTTTACCAGAGCCTAAACTAAGGAGGGTTTTCAGAACCTGTCAGCCCTAGGGGAAGGCAAATATCCAATTCTGCAATGGTAGTCTTTCCATACCAGCTATTAGAAGAGACCAAGAAGCACTGCTCAAGTGTGCAACCCAGAAACAAGGCTCACCAGGAGACTGAGATCAATGGTAGGAATACCCCATGCTACAAATGCTCCCCACCTCACCCTTCAGGGCCACATCGCTGCAGCCTCTTCACTACAGTTCATTTCCTCTAGTCCAGTTATCCAGAAAAAAATTACAGGCCACACTAAAGAGCAAAAAATACAGTTTTTTTTTTTGTTTTGTTTTTGTTTTTTTGGTTTTTCTCCGGTACCGGGAACCGAACTCACGACCTTGCGCTTGCCAGGCAGGCGCTTTTGCCGCTGAGCTAAACCCCCAGCCCCTAAAAAATACAGTTTTAAGAACAAAGATAGCCTCCAAAATAGATTCTAATATGGCAAGGATGCTGGAATTATTAGACTTAGAATTTCCAACAATGGTGATAACTATGTGGCAGGCTCTAATGAGTAGACAGCACACAAGAACAGATGGGCTATGTAAGTAGAAAGATGAAAACTCTACGAAACTCAAAGAAATGCTATTGATTTTGAAAAATTCTTACAGAAATGAAGAATATCTTTGGGCAGGATGTGGTTTAAGAAAGAATCTCTGAGCTTGAGGACTTTTAAATAGAAACTTCCAAAACAGAAAAACAAAGAAGAAAAAGACCATACCCAAGAACTGTGAAACAAGCGTATCGAGTGTGATTTAACTTTATGGGCATTTTGGAAGGGGGAGGAAAGAGAGAAAGGCCTAAAAGAAACATTTGAAGCAATGGTGACTGAGAATTTCTTCAATTAATGTCAGACATTAAATCTCAGATCCAGCAAGCTCAGAGAACAAGAGAACACCAGGTAAGAAAGTACCTAAAAGCAAAAACAACAAAAATTCCTCTAGGTGCATTATATTTACTGAAAAGAAAAGAGAAAAATCTTTCTAAAAAGCCAAAGGAGAAGGAGATGCTACAGAAGAGCAAAGGTAAGAATTAAAGCCAATGTCTCAGAACCCTGTATGGAAGAAGAGACGAAGGCAGAGGGTGGAGCTCGACAGTACAAACCATCCCTCACATAAGCAAGGCCCTCAGCTTGACCTCCAGCCCTGAGAAACAGGGAGCAAGAGAGGGAGGGCTTGAGGGGCAGAGGGAGAGAAGTAGTGCGATACCAAATTCTCAGAGAGGAAAAGCAAACCAAAAACAAAAAGCAAACACCAGCCTGGCTTTCTGTACCCTATTGCTACAGTCTGAATATAGTTGGAAGTGACAACTCTAGGGATTCTTGGCTTGGACACAGTGTGACAATATTAAGAGCTGGTGGAATTTCTGAGGGAGTCCTTAGATCACAGAGGATCAGAAAGGATGAAGGGAGATCTTGTGGGCTTTCCGAGTTAGTGCACATGACAGGGTTGCTACTAAAGGACACCATGGCTGCCCAGCAGCCTTTTTGGCTTTGTGTCTTACCAAGTGATGGTTCCCTCCCAGATGCAGTCACTCCTGTGACACCACTGTCATGATTGTAGAATCAAGCCAGTGCCAGCACCAAGCTCTTCATCCTCCAGACCTGTGAGCTAAGGAAACATCTTTACTTTGCAAAGTAGCCAGCTGTAGGTTTTTCATTATAGTAATAGGAACTAGACTAATACACTTGAGAAATTATCCTGAGGGGGCTGGGGACTCAGCTCAGCAGCAAAGCGTCTGCCTGGCAAGCGCAAGGTCATGAGTTCAGTTCCCGGTACCGGAGAAAAACCAAAGGAAAAAAAAAAAGAAATTATCCTTAAAAACTAATGGAGAAATACTTTGCCAAGCAAACAAAATTTAAGAGTTTGTTTCCAGTAGGGCTGTCTTAGAAGAATGCTATACATATGGGAGACTAATGTGAGACTCATATCTATCTCCATGCACTAAACTAAAGTCAAAATGGACCAAAGATCTAAATATTAAAATAGAAACACTAAATCTACTGGAAGAGAAAGTAGGTAGAAGTCTCAAAGACATAGGTGTAGACAGATCTGGTGTATCCATACACAGTGTATCAACTACTGTAGCTGTCCTAATAGCCTGTTTT
>NW_004955434.1:6571582-6626174 GCF_000276665.1 Chinchilla lanigera | reverse complement strand
TTTTCATATTCTTATCTGATATATAACACTTTAGTAAAAATTATAACAGCAGTATATTCTATTAAATATACTTAAGACAAAATGGTAGAAATGTAGGTTTGCTATATTACACACTGTTCTCTTCAACAAAATTGCTCAGTCCATTAGATATAAGAATGTAAGATAGATCAAACAAGCAAAGACAGTAACAAGTAAAATAAATAAATAAATAAAAATAATTAAAAAGGTGAAAGATTTACACTATCTGAAGAAAACCCAAAGAATAATACAAATAATTTAAAAAAAAAAACATTGGAAATGATGCAGAGCTTCACCATACAAAATGGTAGGAGTTCAACAATGGTTCTTATAGTACACATTGTTTGCAGATCATTCTAATTACCAACTGCAAGCATGTAAAATTGGTCAAGAAAAAAGAAAATTTTAAGCATTGACTGTTCCTCTCAATAAACCACATACATCAGCAATACACCTATTCCAGCTATCCTGACATATACATATAAATTTTGTTTTTCATTTAAAAAATACAACATAACAAAAACAGATACCTAAACAAAACAGCATAGAGAGCAATAAAAATGATACAGATTTTCAAAACATGGTGAAAGGATATTAACAATGGTTGTCATACTATACATTGTCATCTTAAAAATAGTTGCACTTATAACTAGATAGAAGCATGCAAGATTTTTTTTTATTTTAAAAATAAAAGGAGGAAAACATTAACAGACAGACAACCTTTTACAAAATAGCAAAAGAACAGTACAGACAATACAGAGTTACAAACAAAGTGGTAGGAAATTAACAATGCTTGTTGTATTACATATTGATATCTTCAAAGTGGTGTCTCATGAAAACAAATAGAGACATGCAATATTGATCAATCAAGGACTCATTAACAGTTTCTTTCAGCAAAGAAATAGAAGACAGTAGTATGTTAACTATCCTGTATAGACATACATACAAAATTTCTCAGATTGATCAAACAATCATACATTAACAGTTTTGATTTTGTCTTCATTGTTTGGTCAGTTTTTTAAATTTTTAAAATAAAAAATATGGAAACCAGTAAAAAAAAAAAAGTAAAATAAAATCATCTTAATTTGTAACTATAAAAATAAATAAATATACTTATATGAAATATATGTGTATATATTTATATATGGGCATGATTTTATACACATATTAGTAAGATGAATGATAGCAATGATATAAAGACAGGGATAAAATTGAGATTATTTTGTTATTATAAGATATACTCTCCATGAAGTGGTATATTATCATTTGAATTTGACATTGTATCAGCTAAAAGGGTATATTGCAGAGTCTAGGGTGGTGACGGCAAATCTTTTAGAGCTTTCAGTGGTAACAGACAGACTGCTATGGCAGTGTGCCAGAGGTTCATCGCCTCTGCTCTAGGGCAACCACTAAAGAGGTATACAAATGAGTATCAATGTTAAAAATGAGAAAAATAGTATCATTTAAATTGCTCAGTTAAAACCACAAAACAACAACGTAGAAGAAAAAAATAAAAAAGAAAGTCTAAAGGCAGTAACAAATATGATAAGTAATAATCCAGCTATATCAGTGAAAATCCTCCATGGTAATGGCCCAAGTACATCAATTGGATGACAGGTTATTGGAATGGATCCAAAAACCGACCCAACTACACGTTGTATACAAGAAATGCATTTTAAATATGAAGATGCTTGTAGATTAAAAGTAAATGGATGGACATAGAAATACCAGGCTAGTACTAATCCAAAAAAGTGGAAGTACCTATATTAATTCCAGACGAGGCATACTTCTGGGTAGAAAATTTATTAGGGACAAACATAAACATTACCTAATGAACAAGAGAGTCATTTTCCAAGAAGATATAATAATGCTTCATGTGGCTATACCCTAAACGAGAGTCAAAATAGGAGGCAAAAAGTAATAGAAGTGCAAAGAGAAATAGATGAATCCACTATCACAGTTGGAGAATTTAACACCCCTCTATCAGACATGGACAGACGAAGCGGACAGAAAGTCAGTAAGGATGTCGTTGAACTCAAGAGCATCATCAATCAGCTGGATATAATTGACATCTATTGACCACTTCATTGGACATCAACAGAGTACACATTCTTTTCAAGTTCACATGTAAGAGTCACCAAGACAGACCATATTCTGGGTCATAAAATACATCTTAGCAAATTTAAAGGAATAAGAAGCATGCAGTGATTCTTCCTAGGCTGTAATGAAATGAAACCAGGACTCAATAACAGAAAGATAACTGGAAAATCTCATAATATTTGAAGATTAAATATCACACTTCTAATATCACATGAGTCAAAGAATAAATCTTAAAGTTAAAATACTATTAATTAAATGAAAATGAAAATACATTTCACAAAAATTGGTAGGGATGCCATAAAAGCAATGTTTGGAGGATATGTGTAATACTGCTTGTCTTTATAAAAAAAGAAAAATAATCAAATAAATTAAGTTTTCACCTGAGGAGACTAGAGGAAGAATAACAAATCCAAAGGAAGTAAAGGAATACAAAGAATAAAAATTAGAGAAGGAATCAATGAAACTGAAAATAGGAAATAAAATCAAAATCTGGTGTTTCAAAGATCAATAAAATCAATAAACTTCCAGTCAAGTTAAGTTAGTGGGAAAAAAGTTAATGGAGAAAATCAAGAAAACTAAAATTTGGTTATTTGAGAAAATTAATAAAGTCAATACAACTGTATCCAACCTAATTTAGGGGAAAAGAGTGATTAAAAATTAAATCTGAGCCAGGCATGGTGGCACACACCAATAATCCTAGCGCTTGGGTGGCTGAGGCAGGAGGATCACCTCAAGTTGAAGACCAGCCACTTGTAGAAGATTGTACCAAAATGATTACTATCTAAAAAACAATTACCTTCAAATATGACAAAAATAAATAATTTGAAATTTAGAGAAGAATATTATGTACATTGGCACTTCTGAGAGAAATATTTAGGACTGAATCTAACAATATGTACAAGATCTATAGGAGGAAATGTGACACTTTTCATGGAAAGAATCAAAGAATAACTGACTAGAATTCCATGTCTATTGATGAAACTCAACCTTGTTAAGACTTCAGTTCTTCCCAACTTTATCTGTGTGATCTCAGTCAAAATCCAACCAAACTGTTTTGTGTATATCCAGAAACAAATTCCGAAGGTTATATGGGAAGGCAAATGACCCAGAATAGCAATGCTGATGCAGAAAACCAAAGCTGAGTGACTTAAACTACCCAGTTTCAAGAGTTACTGTAAAACTACACTTACTAAGGCAGTATGTGGTATTGATTTAAAAAAAGAAAATAGATAGATCAAAGGAACAGGACTAAAAGTCCAGAAATGGACCACATAAATATAGTCAATTGATTTTTGCCAAAGGAACAAAGGAATTCAGTGGAGAAAATTGTCATTTCAACAAATGGTGTGGGAAAAACTGTACAATCACAGACAAAGCAAAGTAAATGTAGAAACAGACCTTATGTCACTCACAAAAATTAAGTCAAAATAGATGAAGACCAAACTGTAAAACACAAAATTATAAAACTCCTAAAAGATGATAGAAAGTCTACATGAACTTATGTTTAAAGATGAATGTTTAGTCATGATCCATGAAAGAAAAAATTGATCAAGATTAACTTTGTTAAAGTTAAATACTTCTACGCTGTGAAAGACTTAGTCAAGAGGATGAGAAGATAAGCCACTGACCGGGAGAACATATTTGCCTAAGACATCTGATAAAGAACTGCTACCTAAAACATGCAAACACTTCAAGTTCAACAAGTAAGAAACACAGTTTAAAAAAGAACCAAAGACTTTAACACATAAAAGGAAGACATGCAAATAGAAAATAAAAATACACTGTATTTTTGTCGCATGTCATTAGGGAAGCATAAGTTACAGATCAGATCACCAAAGGTGGCAAGAACCAGAGAAACCTACCTTATTTCCAAGTCGGTGATAAACTTTTAAGCAGTGAAGGCTTTCCATGTCTTGATCACTGCTCTACTTCATATCTGACTCCTGAAGCCTGAAATAGTGAGGAGGGATGGATGGGATGGCTCTTGTTTAGCGTAATAAAACTGGAGGACCAAAAAATTCTATTAGCATAATTAATAGAGGAAGGTTACATCGAATATTGCCCACATATGTTGAGGGAGAGTTCATCCTAAAATGCCAACCCTTTAAAATTCCGCCTAGCACTTTGGGGTATTGCACTCTGAGGTGGTTTTTAATTCTTAGATGCCTGAAGATTCTGTGTACATAAATTAAAACTGTAAAATGTAATTGATTTCTAAACGATGTCACAGAAGACTCCCACTATAGCATTGTTTGGCTTTGCCACAGATGAAATTTCCATAGGTTGAAAGACTAGCATTTGTCATTCAGTCAGTCAGTCAACAAGCCCGTCACTGTACTCTCAGCTCCAAACGTGGGTTAGGCTTTGGGACAGAATGATAAACAAGGTTTATGAAGCTTAGTGCCTAGTGAATGTAACACTATAAAACCTAACATTGGAGGAGAGACTGGGCCCATGTTTTGTGAACACAACTTTGATACAGACTGGAGAAGGTATTTCTTCAAGGGTCATTTGAAGGCAAATTGACTCAAACCCTGTTACTAACTCAAGTAGAGAGAATTAACCAGTCAGAAGAGACCAACTCTCAACTCTTTCTCCTACTCCCTGCCAATTTCTAGCCTATCCTCTGCCTGGTCTTGAATTACGTGATTACTCTAGAACTTATAAAGTCTATCCTTTGATTCAATAGTTCTGCTAACTGGCTTCTTTGCTATATACACAGCAGTATTAAGGGACAACTCACATTCTAGTAGCAAAGATTAATGGTGTGATAACAGTGTAAAGTATCAGTGTTTGAACCTGGACCTTTTCAGTCAGTTTCATTTTTTAGTATAGAAAAATAAAATTTTTTCCCATTGACTTGGAGCCCTCTTGCTATTTTTTATAGTAACCGTTGAGAGGCTTTGTGTATCACATGTCCGGGCATCTCTGTCCATCTTGCTTTGTTGTTAATTCTTCATTTGGGAGACGGATGGCCTGTGCACCTCTCCTGATTCATGATGTAGAACTGTCACTCACCTACAAATAATTAATGAAAGGGGATTCTTCCAGTGAAGGAAACTGTCAGACCCATTAGATTTAAGTCCTATTTTAGTCCTTTTCCTGTAAGTTTCTACTGAAATTTTTATCATGTAGAATCAACTTTTGGTAATGCAACAAAATGATGCTAATTCAGGGAGTGGAGGCCTGGGAAGCAGGAGACCCATTAGAATGAATGAAAAAAATGTTTTTCAAAGTGAAGATTGTTAAATTAAAGAAATACCTTGAATTAAACGTTGTGGCTAAATGCTTTTCTAGTGGAACTGATCTAGTAAGAGACTGCTTGGTTATAAAATGGACTCACTCTAGCTGAACTAAAGGGACATACGTGAGGATAGCAGTGACCCACCCACCCCATCTCCTCTGTATTCATGGATGCTTACATAAGCAGGGATTCTGAATAAAAATCTACTCAAAGGCTCCCTCTGTCTACAGGACCACGTGAGACTATAGGGAACAGGACAGTGTTGAAAGTTAACTATCTTGAGAGGAGCTTCAGACAATGGGAAACATCTGAGTTCATCAGCACTCTGACGAGACAACTTTGTTCATGATTTACGTAGTCTCCTGGAGATCTCCAGTGGGACTATACTCTGGCGGCCGATAGACGTAACCTTCTCCCACGTACTTATTGCACTGGCTTTTTTTCATGCCGGTTTTACCTTCCCACATTTCTGCCAGCATTACTTGGGTCCTACTTCCACACAAACTGAAGTTCTTGCTCACATCTACTACTACAAGCACGCTACTAAGACTGTAAGGAAAACAATGAAAGCCAGCAAAGAATGACGTGATGGAATATCTAATGACTAGTAACTAGGCATAACCAAGTAGATCAACACTTCCATAATAATATGGCAGCTGGTGAAAGAAACGAAAATTCTCAACAGAGAGGAATAGATCTATAATGCTTTAATCCCAAACATTGCAATCTTTTCTAAATAACTTTCTTAACATGTGCTAACATCTGACTTTAAGGCCTGCCTTTAGCATCTGAGAAGAAGAGTGTAAGTTTTTCCTCCTTCACCTGAACACCTCCAGGATATTTGTCTCTGCTGTGATCACATGGTGATCTGAGAATAACTCCCTGCTTTTTTTGGCCCAAAAAATTCTGAGTTCTTTGAGTCCTCAGACTTGTCATGTAGGAACTTAAACCACAGTGTCAAGTACACATGAGTCTTTCTAACCTCTTGTCTCAGAACTTCTGTGGGGATCTATAAAATGTAATTGAAAAATAAGGTGACTGTTTACATTTTTTAAAAAATTTATTACTGTAAAGGAAACATGGACCTTCGTCCCCCTCGGGATGCTCCCCCTCACTTCCAACACACTTGTCCCTTTGTTCTTGCCCCTTTCTGAACCAGTTCTAGAAGTGCTCCTTGAATGTCTCTAAAGGCACTTGGGTGTCTTCAGACACACTCAAGGTGGAGGCCTCTGGTGGAGGCCTCAGTGTCCTGAATCAACTGAAAACATTTACATTTCATGGTTGTTCTGACTTTGGGAAAGAGCCCAATGTCTCACGGTTCCAGATCCTATAAATAGGTAGGTATGGACACCCCATAATTTTTTGTTTTTGTCTTTTTGAGGCAGGGTCTCACTATGCATTTCAGGCTGGCCTTAAGCTCACTTTGTAGCCCAGGCTGGTCTCGAACTCTCAATGATCCTCCTGCCTCAGCCTCCCGAGTGCTGGGGTTATGGGCATGTGCTACCATACCCAACTACCAGTAATTTTTTTAACAGTTTCTTGGGTTTTTAAAAAATTATTAGTATATGTTTATGACACATAATAATTGAATTCATCGTGAGGAATTGGCACATATACATATTGCATCTTGATCATTTTTCCTGCCTCTTCTCCCTTCCAAATATCCTCCTGCCATTCCCTAAATCCCCTTCCCATTTCCTTAAAATCTACCTTCATGTCTCCTACCTTCTTTTATTTTGCTCTTTTTATCATATATGTTTTTACAAACACATCTTTCCTTTGGGTGGCAGGCAGCAGCAGCACTCTAATTTTTTATCATAAAGGCACTGGCCAAGGACTTCCAAGATGGCTTCAGAGAGTGGCTCAAATGATGTCTGAGTGTGTCCGAGGAGAAGGGCTGTGTTTTGAGGGGGATGAATAGCGATGTGTCTTACTGTAATAAATAATTTTAATTTAAATATTCACTGTATATTTTAATCACCCTTGTATGTGATCATTTCTCCTACATTAGCTTCTCTGCTTCTTTTCTTTTTTTCTTTCTTTCTTTTTTTCTTTTTTTGAGATAGGGTCTCACTATGCAGTTCAGGCTGACCTTGAGCTCACTTTGTAGCCCAGGCTGGTCTCAAACTAGCAACAATCCTGCCTCAGCCTCCCGAGTGCTGGGAATACAGGTGTGCACCACCAAACCTGGCTTCTCTGCTTCTTTTTATTGTTATTTGTTTTTGCCCAAATCTGACATTATCTAAAAATGGCTTCTGTATCTTTCCTTCACATTTGCGAGAGCCACAGAATTCGATTATCTCCACTGAGCCTGTGTCTTGATCCATCTGGCTGTGGCCAGAGGGATGGTTACCCATCATCCTCCCTCCAGTGGGAGATGTGGGTAAAAAGGCAGTTCCAAGAAACAGGGAGGGGCTAGTAAGACATTTATAATACAGAAATTGCATCCTTAATGTCAAATAAGAAATACTTCTAAAGTGATTGAGGAGATTTGCAGATTGTTTTCTTAAATAGAATAACCATCCCCTTGAATTTCTTCATTGGTAATTTTGTGCTGACCTGAGCCAATAATAATAGTGACTTTTAGTTCTACTTTCTCTATGCATATTGGCTATAATAATTTTCAAGTGTTTCTCTGTCTTGCCAACATTCATATTTCCTTCTTGGTTTTCATTTACCATGTCATAAAAGAAAAAGGTTGAGACAAGCATAAAACATTTAACAGAGTTCATCTGAGCAAAGAATGACTCATGAATTAGGCAGTTACATAAGTTAAAATGAAGTCAGTATCGCCATTTAGTAAAGACTGATGAAAAGCCTTTAAAAATAACTGTCTAGTAAACATTAATAGTCTTTGTCAAGTACTTACATATGATCAAGAAAGATAGTTTTTAAAACTTTTAAAACTCATAGTGAAAATAAAAGCTAGAAGGTGTTCAGGGAATTCCACCTAGTAGCATGAGTAATTAGCCTCTAGAGAAGCAAAGGCAAGAAATCACCTGGTAGGGTACAGAGATACATCTGCCTTATTTGGGGTATAAATGATGAAGGTTTTGCCTTATTTGGATATGGTGTGATGAAATCTTTGCCTGTGACTGGCTGAAGCTTGGCTATTTGTGATTGGCTGAAATCAGGCCATTTGTTACAAGAATACAGTTAGGTCTTGACTTGTTAATGTATTGTTAGGCTGCAGTTTGTTATATAAGAACTGAAACCACAGAGGTAGACTTGTGCCTTCTGCGTATTCAACAATGTATTTAATAACAAATTAGCAGGCCTCAAACAATACTCCTTTTTGGTTTGGTTTGGTTTGGTTTGGTTTTTGAGACAGGGTCTCCCTATGTAGTTCAGGCTGGCCTTGAATTCACTATGTAGCCCAGTCTGGCCTCCAAATCATGGTGACCCTCCTGTCTCAGCCTCTGGATGGCTGAGATTATAGGCATGCACTACCACACGAAGCTTCTGTTCTTATTAGGACTAAATAACTTTTGTGGGATGAATTAATGATAATATGTAGGAGAACATGAGTCAGTAAATCATGGCTTCTCTTCAGGCTCAGTTGTAGAACGTCGAGTACATGGGGTGGGGAGTGATGCTGTACAGCTACTGCCCAATTAATTTATTGTATTTTTAAGAATTTGCAATCCTGGATATTCTTTCCTGGGTATAAATTTTGTCTCTAAGCTTGGCAATAAATTATCTTAGATGTTTTTGTGTTTCTCTTGATTCCGGCCTGATTAATGTCTTAGATCTAGAGTCTATGCACTTAATAAAGAATAACACGTGCATGTCCGGAGCCAGCTTGTCAGGGGGATTAAACACAAAGAAAGTCTCTGGCACCACACTGTCTGCTTGGCGCCTGGCACTGCCGCTATCTGAGCGACCTGCACGAAAGTTGTTTAAACTTCCAGGCCTGACTTCCCGTGTGTAAAATAAGAATCACGCAGTACTTTGCCTTGTAGATTTATTTTGAAGATTATTTCTATAGCTGCAGTTGGACTTGTGTTTAATACATAGTAAGTCACAATACAGTTAGCAAGAATTACCATTTAGGAGAAAATAGGTGAAAAGCCTTAAAAATAACATATCACTATCTAATAAACACAGACTTTTCCATGTATTTGTGTGTTGTCAAGAAATATGATTCTTAATCCAGGTGGTGAAAATGAGATTTGTTTACCTGGAAGGTCTATCATTGGACAGACAGATTGGGATAGTCAGTAAAAGAAGAAAAATGACACTCACTGAATGTCACCTACCTGCCGGAGAATTTATGCACATTACCTCATTTATGCATCCAGGTCACGGTGATTCAGTTCAGATCTATGTGGTTCCAAATCTCATCATGGCTTGTTTCCTCCCCAATGTAATAAAACCCCTCCTCATCTTTCTCCAGGGGGCTGTGTAAGAAGTTAGGGCCATGGCTTGGGTCTACCTTAAGTCAATGTGATGTCGTGAGATTTTCCTAATCCTCTGTCTCCTCCAGTTTTTTTACCTAAGCCTTCTTTTCTGTACTTGTGGGCCAACTCTCCCAAGATCAGCTCAAGTTCACCTACGTCCCTCAGGGGCCTTCCATATATCCTCAGGTTCTGCTTGTTGCTGGGGCTGTATGATCCCAGCTGAGGCTGCTTTACTTGCCAGGCCTATTGTGAAGCAGCTGAACAGTGACTGCCTGAGCTTGGATGAACCGGACCTGAGCCCTAGGTCTACCCTAAGTTGTTTTCTTTCTCTTGCTTTTGACTGCTTTTCTCCCCATGGGTCAGAGAGAAGATTGTATTTTTGCTGTAGCTCCACGGAAAAGACACTAAAGTCTCACTGTTACTTTGGGTTGAGGAATCTTCCCTCTATTTTCAAATTTCAGTGAAGCAGCTAACTTTTTAAAATGACAGATTAATTTGGGGCTTCTTTTGTCTACAGGCTTGTTCCTTGGGGAATTGTTTTGCTATATAACCAGGGAGCAACTCCATCTGTGTCCCTGAGTGTCACCAAATACTGCCTAGTAGAATAACCAGGTTAAACAAAACATCACTGACAGATGAGGTTGCCCAGGGGTGTTGCCATGGATTTTTACCATCTACCTGTTCCTGGCCTATTTGATTTCATTTATTTGTACATAGTTTATGAGCAAATATCCTAACTACTGATAAGTAGGATGAAATAAAGTATGCAAGTATTGGTCATATTCCTTAGCAAAAGCTTTTCTTGCAATATACTAAATGCCATTCCTGAGCATTTAATAAATTGGACAAAATATCAGGATGTTCTACCTCCTCCAACCCACTTTTTACCTAGTGAGAACTAATGAAATGACATTTAATTAATGACACACCCCTTATCTGTTTCCATTGCATCAGGGGACCTAGTCATGCAAAAATTATCTGAAGAACATTTTAAGTCATGTTCAGACCTTCTGAAGTTATTATTTAAATTTTGAATAAGATTTACTGTTCCCCTCTAAACACATAATCTCTAATCATTTTCCTCAGAATGAAGTTGACAATTCATTTGTCTCCTAAGCAATAAGACATGACTACCTCTGCGTATAATGAAAGATTTAAAAGCCTGAATTTATTGTGAAGCACGTAGCAAGACTAATTGCATTTAACCACAAAAATCTAATCAGTGTAAAAAAATTAGAATATAGACACTCATTTGAATGATAGCACCAGAACAGACTTCAGAGATCATTTATTATAACTCAGCTTACTGATGGGAAAACTCAGGTTCAGGAAGATTAAGAAACTTCTGAAGGTCACCATCTAGCTCCTGGCAAAGATGCTTCTAAAATTCTTCCACGTTCTTTTATCTTAAACTAACCTGCTTTCTTATACATTTCACACTTTTTAAAATAGTGAAAAGATGTTTAAATGTACATGAAAATTTAAGTTTTGGAGGACATGTATTTTAAATCTTATTACAAGAACAGATCAGATGTTATCTACACTGTACAAGTCTTCTGCGTCTCTCCCCAAGCTGGCAGGACTTTTTCTTTGTGAACTTTCATATGACATCTTTACCAATCCTTGTCTCATCCTATCACATGTTGCATTTACTTGTGTCCATATCTTATTTGCTCTACTAGCCAATGAGCTTCTCAACAGCAAATGTTCTACCCCTTATCACTTAATGACCCCTAAGTGTGTAGTACACTGGCTGTAGCAATGTGAATGTGGAATCAAAATCTTCTTTCTCTTCCCTGTATACCCCCTGGTCAGTACTTTTAAACTTTCAGTGTCAAATTCCAAAAGTCTCTCAAATGACATGGATTCTTCCATTCTGAGTAAAGAATTTTTCTGTTTGTTTTAAACTGGCAAAAACAGGACAGTATAGATGATATGCAGGAGCCTGTACCTTAATAATGTAAGAGTGTTATACTTCATGTCTTTGCTTCTGGCTTTCAGTAAATTCAAGCAGGGTTCAATATAGCTCAAGCTGAAGCTCAAATTAGTGGGGTATTTTAAATAATTAAGGAGTTGAGACTTATTTTTCTTTTTATATGGCAGTTTTATTGGAAACTTAATTAAAATTTACAATTTACCTTTTTATTATTGTTGTTTCTTAGGAATAAAATTAAGATTTCATTGCAGCCATTTGGAAGAAAGTCAACAATTGAGCACTATTATTTCAAGGCCTCTTCTAGCTGTTTTATGTCTTTATTCACTCATTTGAGCAACAAAAAATAATTGTACATCTGACATGTGCTGGTCTGTTAGGTGAACAGAAAGGTAGTTACCTTCCTTCAGGGAACTAATACTCAGGCTCAAGGCTCAGAATGATGAGTAGATGGATGAACCCTGGAGAAAATACAGTTAGATATGATAGTTTAGCATACACAAGGGACTGCTTTTCCATCATGGGGACAGTGGAGCAGACTTTCTAGACACAGAGGTATTGCAGCTGATGCGAGAAGAGTGAGATCAGCAAGGCTGGAGTGGTAGTGATGGTAAGAGTGCTCCAGCCAGAGAACCATGTACGTGCAGTGCCAGAGGAAAGAGAGAGGCTGTTGTGTTTAAGTAGTGAGGGAAGCCCACCAGCTGTAGTTTGAAATGGCAGCTCAGTTCCCACAGGGGCCTGAGTATTATTATAAATAAACAAAGTGGGCCTTCTCAACTTTCCCAGAAAAAGCAGCAGTGACTTGACTTCTGCTGCTTACTGCTAGGCAGAAATATAATCCTATGTTATTATATTTACAAATTTTCCAACAGAAGTTTGGAGCCTGAATGTTTAATGAGAAACCCACTGATTTTTAAATATTAGCTCAAAAAAAAAACACTTAAAACACTGTAAGGCACAATAAAGTGGCCTACTAGCTGGATGAAACCAATGGCTACCAATTTATAATCTCTGATCTGGAGCAAACATTCTCTCTGCCAAGTTTGTCAGAAATGGACATTCTCAAACCTTACCCAGACCGAATGAATGAAAAGCTGTGGGGATGGGGCCCAGAAATCTTCAGCAAATCCTGCAGTTTGAATGCTCCAGGGAAGACATTTCCTGTGAATTGTTTGAAATCTGAACATTTCCACATCATGCAATCACATTTAGTGAGGTCTTGCTCATGGCCTAACCATGTTAAAATTCCCAAAATAGTTTTGTCTCAGGTCTCTCTCAAACCTGATCTTATATCCTCCACTAAAGCTTCAGTGTTCTCCAAGATAAATAAAGTGTAAAAGGTGAGGTATAAGAGAATATGCATATTATACTACATACAATGAGCATTAAGGTAAAACAATATTTTGTTGACTCTAAGGCAATTGTAACTGTGCTACTATTTTGCTAGTAAGGAAGGAAAATTATTGCGATTTAAAACTTGATATAGATTGAAAGACATTCCTGTCAGATATGCAAAATATATGTGGGTTTAGTATATTTGCATTTGCTTGTGTGTGTGCACGGGCTATCTCTAGTTATTTTCACATTCTATATATATGACTTTTGGAGCCTGCGCTCTTCTGTCCCGAAGGCTCCTCATACAGGACAAGCTACATATTGTGATCATAGAACTGTGGGTACACTTTGCAAGCTGTGGCCACAGGGCAGGGAGCTCACACACAGGGGCAGTGCCTTCATTTGCTGTGTTGATACGCTAGTGTCCTTGTCTGGTGCACACCGCTTGCACCGCCTGCTTTCTGGTTTGGAAGTGGAACAACCTAGAACCAAATCCAAGTTGTGATTTTCAATCCTTGTGGACCCAAGACCAGATGCTGTGATTTGTACTTTCCTGGCCTTGTATAAGGCAGGCAAAAGAGTCTGGTGCCCCATGGGTGATGAGATACCACTGCAGGATTCGTAAGCTGTGTAGCTACTAGATCTGATTTTCCTT
The DNA here is from genome assembly GCF_000276665.1 of Chinchilla lanigera. NCBI lineage: Eukaryota > Metazoa > Chordata > Mammalia > Rodentia > Chinchillidae > Chinchilla > Chinchilla lanigera. The sequence continues at coordinate 6,612,489 of NW_004955434.1, read as the reverse complement.
TTAGAAAATCCTTGGCCTTGGAGGAAAGGGGGCTCTAGTGGGATGCACAGGTAGGAGGTTCTTAGAACTCTATGTAGGAGCCATGAACAGTTACTGGAGCTTACTCTCCTTGGTGTTTTTCTCAGCATTGAGTATAGGACATGGCATGAGATCCTCTCAATACATTTTTTAAAGGAAGACCAGCAAAGGAGAAAAATAGACTGAAAAGTGGGAACGAACTTTAAAAGTAAGGCCAACTGCTATTTGACTCTGGGGAAACTCCCTCTATTTAGGCTGTTTATTAAGGGTTTGGTCTCCAAAGACGTGTTTTAGGGAACCTGTAGAAATTCTCTGTAGTCACATGAATGGGTTTAAATACCCAGATAATGTACTGGGAATTAGACACCTCAGGTACATTCTGCCTGGTTAGTGTAGTAGAATTTCTTTGTAACACTGTTACCAGATAGAGAGAAAACATCATGCCTATGGTACTATATTTAGGCAAAACTTCCTTGAAGTAGCACTTATTTATTTATATGTGGGACTCAGGCTTGAATCTGTAATACTGAGTGATCTTAAATGGAATTGTATTTCTCCAAGTCCACCAGCCTAAGAAATGCTATAATGACTATGAATTCTCTGGAAGTATTTAAACGTGAACTGTTACCATCAGGCTGTCCTCTGGAAGTGGACTTTATCCCTTGATTCACACTTACTCCCAGTATTCCACAGGCTAAACTGACTAGAAAGAGAAATACCTAGTGGTGGTTTTGTTAAAGTTTAGCAAACAACAAAATCATAACTTCACCACAAGGAGGCGATTTAAACTGGTATCATTTTTATGGGCAGTTTCCCCAAGAGCGATGAGCTATGTGCCATTTTTTAGAAGTCCAGGGGTAGAGAATAAACTTAGGCTAAGAGCCCTCCTACTTTAGGGGAGGGAGGCTGCCAAAGAACTAGGTCTTCAGCTCCTGCTCTTCCCAAAGTCTGCCATCCTGGACACCCAAAGAATCCTTGACTATATTACAAAGTTTAATGGCAGAGAAAATATAGGTACTTTGCTTTCTGAAAAAGTCCTTTCTGTGTGCAACTAGACTGTGAGTATAAGCAGCTGAGAAGAAATTTAGAATCTCTTTTTTAAAAGTCAGAGGCTTGATGCTGGGCATTATGATACCGCCTGTAATCACAACTACTGGGAACTGTGAGTTGGGATAATCTTAAATTTGAGACCATCTGGGGCAGTTTAGCAAGATAAAATAAATAAAGTAAAATAAAATAAATAAGAATTGAAAAATAAAATAAATTTTTCCAGTGATGTAGCTCAGTGGCATTAGTGCCTGACTGACAAGCACAAGGTCCTGAGTTCAATTTCCGGTACCAAAAAAAAAAGAGAAAGAAAATAAATTTTAAAAAATAATTATAAATGTCTTGGCATGTAGCTCAGTGATAATATTTGCATAACATGTACAGAGACATATTTCAGTCTCCGATACCCCCAAAACAATTTGGTGGAGGTGCTTGGGAGAAAAAGATAACTTTTCAGGGACTATTTAAAGGAAGATTGAAGTGTTATGAAAATAAGCGTCTAAAAGCTTCAACTGGTCAAAAATAAACCTAAGAGAAAAACCAATTAACTTCAGTTCCTTTATTTTAAACCCACTACAACTGAAAAGAAAGTGTTTTAATCAATGATTTAGAGGTAACTCTAAAAAATGTATAAAAAATTGTGGTCAGAATGAGTTTAATTGTGTGTTGAGTTATTTATCATGGAGGAAAGAAATCCCAACTGGTAGCAACCCAAATATGTGTTAGAGTTATTTATCATGGTGGTGTTGTCTAAATTATGATACAGCTATGCAATGGAACATGATACAGCTATTAAAAAGAAAGGAGCTGGGCACAGTGGTGCATGCCTATAATATCAGCTACACTGGAGGCAGAGAAAGGAAGACTGAAAATTTGAAGTGAGCTAGATTCTATCTCAAAAAACAATTATCTGAGGATGTAGCTCAATGGTAGAATGTCTCTGAGTTCAATCCTCAGTGTCCTCCCAAAGAAGTTTTAAGTACTTAAACCATTTTGCCTTCCCACCAGCAGTATGTGAATTCCAGTTGCTCCATAACACTATCAACACTTTCTGTTTAATATCTTTTTATTTTAGCCATGCTAGTGGGTGTGTAGTGGTACTTTATTATAGCTTTTTTTGTTCTTATGTGAAGGAATGTTGAGCATCTTTTGAGCTCCTTATCAGCTATTTATATATCTTCCTTCTTGAAGTAACTATTCAAATCTCTTCTGCACTTTCTTACTTGGTAGTTTTTTTTTTACTGAATTATCAGGCGCACACATATACATGCACACATACATGCATACACATATATTCTGTGGACCAGTTCTTTTGCAGATGTATTTTCTACATCTACATTGTTTGCTGTGTCCTTTTAACTATGTCTTTCAAAGAATAAAGCTTTTCAATTTTGAAGAGTTCTGCTTTATCAATATGTTCTTTTATGTTTCTTCATTTTTGTGTTCTGTTAAGGAAATATTTTCTTAACTCACTACCACAAAGATATTCTCCAATTTTCTTATAGAAATATAATATTTTAATCCATTAAATTTAAGATCCATTTTCATTTATGTGGAGTTCATTTTGTCTGTGGTATGAGGTAATGTTTGAAGTTCTTTTTTCTTCCTATACAAATATCTAGTTGTTATTATAAAGTGAAATCCTTACCATTTAACTTAGAATTCCACTCCAAAAAGATTAAAAACACATCCACTTGAAGACATGTACATCAGTATGCAAATTAGCCTTATTTATTATGGCCAAAAACTGCAAATAACCTAATGTTCATTAACTGGCAAGAGGATAATCAAATTGTGGAATACTCAAATTACAGAGTATTACTCAACAATTAAAAGGCACACAAATAAAACAAAATGAAAGAATCTCAAAAATATTATGTAAACAGAAAGAAAACTGTCTTACTTTGCTTGTTGCCAAGAGAAAATATCTGACACCCAGAGTTAAAGAAGGAAAAGTTTATTGTAGCTCACGGTTTGTAGAGGTTTCAGTTCACAGTTGGATAGCCCCAAGGCAGGGTGGCATGGCAGAGGAGAAACAGTTCATGGCAGGCAGAACACAGGCAGTAGAGCAGCAAAGTAGTGAGGAAGAAACAGCAAGCAGCCACAGCAGCCCTTTTTCTGTCCCTTATACTGTGTCTAGGGTAACTGTCCAGAAGGTGGGTGGCGTTCACACCCAGTGTGGACCTTCCCATTATCCACAGCTAGAACTATGCCAAACCAGTCAGTGGACTACTTTAGTAATCACACACTCTTGATCCCAGCATCACATAGTCTAAATCCAGCCACCCCTGATAAGTCGCACCTGTGACTTCATGAGAGTTTGGGGGGACATCTAGACACAAGCCATAACAAAAGCAACCCAAAAGACCATGTATTTATATGACATTGTAGAAAAGGCAAAATTCTGATAATAGAAATCAGATTGTTACCTAAGGCTAGAGGTCAGGTGAAGAGTTTGATGACAAAGGGGGTGAGAAAACCTTTTAGGGTGATGAAAATATATACCTTCATTAGAGCTTACATTTTTGTACACACCTTCCAAAACTCTACTTTTAAAATGTGTATATTTTATTGTAGGTAAACTATATTTTAATAAATCTGGGAGAAATGTATATAAACAAGAGAAAATGGAAATAAATTAAAATTTAGAGTGATTTCCTGGAGGGAAAAATTATCTTTTATCAGTATAAATATCCTTAATTAATCCCTGATAATTTCCTTGTTCTCAAGTCTGCTTTGTTTGACATTCATATTAGCAGGGGAGATCATGCTCTGCCCTTTAATTTTTAATCTATATGTATCTTTGTATTTAAAGTGGGATTCTTATAGATAATATGTAGTTAGGTCTTGCTTTTTGCTTCACTCTATCAATCTCATTTAATTTGGCTTATTTACTTATTTATATTTTTGTGTTTTTTTGAGATAGGGTCTTGCTATGTAGTTTAGGCTGGCCTTAAACTCACTATGTAGACCAGGCGGGCCTTGAACTCACAACAATCCTTCTGCCTCAGCCTCCTGAGTGCTGGGATTACAGGCGTACACCAGCATGACTAGCTTTTAATTTGGCATATTTATATCGTTGTCATTTAAGGTGATCATTGGTATAATTAATGTCTAAAATATCTGTTACTATTACCTATTTGTTGGGTTTTTTGTTTCTTTCTTTTGACTTCTCTTTTTCTGCCACCTACGGATTTGAGTGTTTTGCATGATTCCATATTTTCATCCTCTAGCATATCAGTTATATGTTTTAAACTATTGCTCTCTTAGTTGTTAAACTAGGGTTTTCAGTATGCGTTTACATGTACTCCAACTCCACGAAGCAATAACTGCATACTTTACATGGATAGTGCAAGTACCTTATGACAAAGTATTCCATTTCTTCCTTACATCATTATCATTCATTTCATTTATCCATAAGCTTTAATTGTGGGGTGCAAAGTAATCATTTTGAAAAACTTGTTCCTGTGAGATCAGTTAAGAATAAGATGAATAATATTTTACCTTCATTTATTCATTTTCTAACAGTTTTCCTTTATTGTTTTTCTTTGTTTTCTGATTTAGTTTATTTTAGATTGACACATTGTTATACGTTGTATCTAAATGTCCCCCCTGAAAGCATCATGTGCTCGTAGGCGGGGCTTTCTGGAGCTGGCTGGATCTGGGGCATGTGATACTAGGATTTAGGTGGTATGGTACTAAATTAGTCCACTGATTGGAATTAGCATAGCTCTGGGCGCCATCACTCAAAAGGCTCATAACCTGGATGGGATAAAAGGGAAAGTCAGGCTCCTGGTTATTGCTGGATGCCATTGCTTGTCTGTTGCTGCCTCTTGGCTTCTGTGCAATGCCTCTCTGCATGCTGCCCTGCCTTGGGACCAGCCGACTATGGACTAAACGGAACCTCCACAAATCTTAGTTAAAATAAACGTTTCCTTTTAACTTTGGGTACTGGGTATTTTGTCTCAACAACAAAAAAAGTAACTAAAGCACACATAATAATTGCACACACTTTACATGGTACAATGTGCTATTTCAACACGTTGCCTTGCATAATATTCAAACCAGGATAATCAGCCATGTCCACCAGCTTTAAACATTTATCATTTTTTGTGGTGAAGATATTCAAAATCCTTTTTTAGTTTTGGAAATATGATACTCTACTGTTAACTGTAGTTATCTGATTGTGCATTAGAATAGAAGGACTCATTCCTGTCTTATTATATAGCTATATCCACTTGGCCAAAGCTCCTCATTGTCCCTTCTCTCTATTTTCCTCATCCTCTGGTAGCCACTATTTTAGTCTCAACTTAAATGACACCAACTATTTGAGATTTCACATATGAATGAGATCATGCTATGCTTGCCTTTCAGTGCCTGGCTTATTTCTCTTAACATAATGTTCTCCATGTTCATCTATAGCATTCACAAGACAAAATTTCATCCATTGAATGGCTGAATAGTATTACATTGCGTATGTGTTTGTGTGTGTGACACATATACTAGATCTTTTTAATGCAAAATACATGTGTTTTTGTGACTACATGCTTGCAGTATATGCAGTTTACCATCATCCCAGGGAGTAGGGATGTGTACATAATACAACTTGGTTCTTTTCCCTTGAATATCCTTCCCTCCTCCCTCCCACCTCCTTTAAGTCCTCTTTCCCCATTTTTGTTCTTGCTATTATTGACCTTATTTCATGTTTATGACATACAGAGTTTACGTTCATTGAGGTTATCAGGTTCACATATGTGGCATCTCTTTAGTCTACTACTCTTCTCCTCCTCCTCTCCTCTTCCTCATGTTCTCTTGGACTCTTTCCCATGTATGAGAGATCTACCCCTGCCTCCTTCTATCCATCCTTTACTGTGCTCCTTGTTTGTACTTTGCCTTACTCAAATATCCTTCTATCCATCCTTTACTGTGCTCCTTGTTTGTACTTTGCCTTACTCAAATATCCTTCTATCCATCCTTTACTGTGCTCCTTGTTTGTACTTTGCCTTACTCAAATATCAGGTACTGCACTGTATTTAAGCTTATGTGTCTGATTTATTTTATTCAACATTGCATTTTCCAGGTGCATCCACTTTCCTATAGATATTTCAAATTTGTTCTTCCTCATACCATGTTTTTAATCCATTCATCTGTTGATGGACACAGATTGATTCAGTATCTTGCCTCTAGTAAATAGTGTTGCAACAAACACAGGGGTGTAGATGTCTCTTTGGTGTATTGATTTTATTTCCTTTGCATATTTATCCAGTACTGGAATTGCTGGATCATATGGTAGTTCTCGTTTAGATTTTTTTGAGAAGCATCATACTATTTTCCATAATGGTTTTAACTAACTTACATTTCCATCAATAGTGTATAATGGTTCCCTCTTCTTCACATCCTTGTCAACACTGATCTTTAGTTGTTTTGATAATAGCCATTCTAACTAGAGTGATGTTATCTTATGGTTTTAATTTGCATTTCCTTGATTACTTAAGTGATGTTGAACAGTTTTCATGCACCTTTTGATGATTTGTCTGTCTTGAGCAATGTCTACTAACATCTTTTGTCCAACTTTAAGTAAGATTATTTGGGAATTTGTTCTGTCTCTGTTTTTCACTATGAGTTGCTTGATTTCCTTATATATTTTCCATATTAAGCCCTTTTCAGATATGTAGCTTTCAAATATATTCACACTCTCTGTAGGTTTTGCCTTCGCTTTGTTAATTTTGCCTTTCTAGGCAAAATTAGATTTTTTTTTAGATTGAAACAAATTCAATGCCTCTTCTTTAGTTTTGTTTTCATTATTTCTGCTTTTGAGGTCTTACCCCAAAATTATTTTTTATTCAGATCAAAGTCACAAACTTTTTCCCAGTTTTCCTGTGGTAGTTTCATAGTTTGAGGTCTTAAGTTTAAGTCTTTAATCCGCTTTGAGTTGATGTTTTGGGTTTTTTATTTTTAATTGTGATTTTTATGAGTGGATGTGTATAGTACACAATAATTACAATAATTGTAAGGATTTGGGATATGTACATAACACATCATGATTCTTTTCCTCCCCCTTTTGTCTCCCCAATGCAATTTGCCTTCATTGTTGTTTCATTTTTTATTTTTTTTTTTGCCAGCATCAAATTCAATTATTTTGTGAGTACTTAGTTGATGATCATACATATAGATTAACGGCCAGACTAACAGGCCAAAAAACATATAAAACACGTAAGACAATTATACTAAATCAAGGAACAGTTTTAGATATATTATTCATGCTGGCTTACAATAACACTTTTTTGTCTGTCTTTTACTTTATATTTTATTTATAGATTGAGATTCTTATATAAGAAAAACATGCAATATTGAATATTGTGCTTCTGATTTACTTCTTTTAGCATTATAGTCTGAAGGAGCATATGTTTTCTTACAAATGACTCATGATCATCTTTCTTTATGACAGAGTAGTACTTCATTGTATATAAATAAGGCTTTTCTTATCCATTCATCTATTGATGGGCATATAGGCTGCTTTAAAGGTTTAGCTATTATGAACTGTGCTGCTATAAACATGGGTATGCATATCACCACTCTGATATGTCTCTCTTTGAGGAAGATACCTAGAAAGGAAATAGATAAGTCAAATGGAATTTCTATTTTTAGTTTTTTGAGGAATCTCCATACTGCTTTCCATAGTGGTTGTACCATTTTACAAGCTCAACTACAATGAAGAAGGGCTACTTTTTCTTTTATAGCATTTCCAACATTTGTTATTAGTAGATTTCTTGATGATAGCCATTCTTTCTGGAGTGAGAAGAAATTTCAGTGTTGTTTTAATTTGCATTTCTTGAATGGCCAGTAATATCGAACGTTTTCATGTATTTCTTGGCTATTTGTACTTCATCTGAGAAATGCCTATTCATTTTAGTTGCCCATTTTTTAAAATTGGGCCTTTAAAATGGAGGGGTCATAATGTTTTTAGTTCTTTGTATATTTAGATATCAGTCCTTTGACAAGAAACTGCCCAATTTTTTACCCAAAACTGTAGGTTGTTCTCACTCTGGTGATTTTGTTTGGTGTGCAAAAGCATTTTAATTTGATATGACCCCATTTGTTGATTTTAAATATTATTTCTTGGTTCTGTTCATGATTTTAAATATTATTTCTTGTGCATCCATGTTCTGTTCAGAAAATCTTTGCCTATACCTATGTCAGAAAGAGTTTTACCTATTTTGTCTTTCAGCAGATTAGACTTTTCTGTTTTAACATTTTGGCTTTAATCCTTTCTGATTTTACTTTAGTGCATTGTGAGAGAGATGGTTCTAGGTTTAATCTTCAGCATGTAGATAGCCAGTTTTCCCAGCACCACTTGTTAAAAAGATTATTTTCCAGTAGATTGTGCCTGGGTTGTTTCTGAATCTTCTGTTCCATGAATCTGTTTTGTTTATTTCAGCTTTTCCAGTTTTTGTTTTGTTTTTTTTTTTGCCAGTATAACACTGTTTTCATCAGTGGAGCTTTGTAATATAGTTTGATGTCCAGAACGTGATGTCTCCTGCCTTGCCCTTGTCGCCTAGAGTTGCTTTTGGTCTCTTCTGGTCCCATATGAATTGTAAGATTCCTTCCTCTAGTTCAGTGAGGAATGCTATTGGTGTTTTTATTGGTATTACATTAAATTGGTACAAGGTTTGAAAGTATGGCTATTTTGATTCTGCCTATCCAGGAATAGGAGGTATCTTTCGACTTTCTGATATCCTCTTCAATCTCCTTTTGCAAAGTACTATAGCTTTCATTGTAGAGGTCTTTCACTTCCTTGGTCGTTAGTTCCTAAGTGTTTTATTTTTTCAAAATTCTATTTTAAAAGGTATGTTTTCCTTAATTACTCTTTTGGTGAGTTTCTTATTGGAATACAGGACTGCTATTGATTTTTGTATCCTGCTATGCTACTGAGATTGGTTATTCTAGGAGTTTTGGGGGGAGGTTGGGGGATCGTCTATGTAGAGGATTATGTCATCTGCAAATAATGGTAATTTAACTTTCCTACCTATATCCTTTTTATTTCTTTATCTTGTCTAACTGCTCTGGCTAATGTTTCAAGAACTATATTAAACAAGAGTGGTGATAGCAAAAAGCTTTCAGCTTCTTTCCATTTAGTATGATGTTGGCCATTGGTTTGTCATGAATGGCTATTATCAGTTTGAGATATAGACCTGTGCCTATTTTATTTCAGATTTTTATCATGAATGGATGTTGTATTTATCAAATGCTTTTTTTGCATCTATTGAGATGACCATGTGATTTTTGCTTTGGTTCTATTTATGTAGTGCATACATTACATCACTGACAGATATTGGAACTATTTTTCAAATTCTCGTTGTTGTTAAGGTGTCTATGAGTAGTTGGTCTTTGAAGGCATTCTTGTCTTCTAGTTCCGAATTTCTGTCCTTACATTGGTTGATTCTGCTGCCCATACTTTTAATATGATTTTTACTCTCTCCACATTTCTGATTGAAATTTTTTCATGAACTCTTACTTCTTTGGTAAACTGGTCATTAATGTTTTCTATCATTTTGTTTAGTTCATCTAGCTTTTTATAAGTGTCTTCTGAAAGTTCCTGTATCTTTTTGGTTATTACTTCTATTCTGTGTTTATTTATATCTTCTCTGATCCTGCAGGGTACATGTTTAATTTGTTTCCTAACCTCCTCTATTATCCATTTGATTAGTTCAGGCAAGTGCTTTGTGCTATTCTGTACCTTGATATCCCTTGGATTGGCTTTAGATGGAGTTGGGAGTTTTGGGAGGCATTTTGTTGCCTTGTCTTTTCATGTTTCTGTTGTTTTGTTTTGTGCTGACTTTAAGGACATTTATAGTCTAAAGACTTTGTTGCTAATATGGAGATCTCTTTAGTTGTTTTTCAGTGATCTCTTTCAGTTGTTTTCACATCCACTTTGGATGTGGCTAACTGTAACCCTTTGCCACAGCCACAAGATCTGATCACCTAGGTTAATTTGGGAGGAGCAGATACAGTGTAGTTAGCTCAATAACCAACTTCTCTAGAAATGTACTCTAGTACTGTTAATGTCAGAAAGGTAATCAAGGTGTTGAATTACACAGAAATAGCGACAATTATGAGACTCGTTAATGGTAAGTAAATCAGCTACAGTACTATTGTCCAAGACAAACTGGATATTAACATACCATAAGAACCAATTATTAACCTTCCTTAATCCTAGAGAAGAAATCTACAATTATGGTATAAACATTAAGACAATTCAGGTATTGTCTTACAGCATATATGCACATGTGATAGCTAAATCTGTGCTAATGTCAGAAAAGAATCCAACAGTAATTTTACAGAGTTAACTTTCAAAAGATTAACACAGCTTTAAAATTATACTATTGAAGACGAAAGGTTTCAGACTCAGGAATGCAAGAGGAGAATTTTGGAACATTATATTCTATGATATGAGGAAGGGAGATAAGTCATACAAGGGATTTTATTAGGGATGAATAGAAGGATGTTTATAGAATTAAGTAAAGGTAAGAGAAAAAAACAATGAGAAATAAAACATAAGAGGAAAGAGAAATTATTTTCAGAGTAAAAATATGACAAAAATTAAAAGAAAGAGCAGAAAAAAAAACAAGAAACAAGGAAGAATGACAATGGAAAATTCCTCAAGCCCCAATAAACTGGTGAGGAAGGAGAAAACAAATCGAAACTGATAACAGTGCAGACACATACCGAAAAAACCCCAACAAAACGAAAATCAAAAGACCTACAAAAACAGAAACAACAAAAATGGCAAAAAATTTCTTTGGATTTTGAATAGATGGTTTTCTTCTGGGATCTGCAATTTTGGGCACTGTCCAAGTCAAGAAGTGTCCCAGCTAACACGGGTAAATAAAGAAGACAGTCAAATCCCAGATCCATCCTGGATGCAGCCACCAGCAGCCAGAAGGATTAGGGTGAGGGCACCAATTCTGCCAGTTTCAAATCCGGAGCATTTCGGCTGAACCTGACCTCTGGCCAAGGAGTGGGGCCTGCATCCTTTAGCTTACACTCCACAGGGAGTTTCTGACCAGCCTTACTGGGACTCTATGATCATGGTTGTCTCCCGTGATTTTCTCTCAGCTAGTCACTTTGGGAACACAACACTGGGTGCCCTGAATTGAAGTTGCTGCATGGCTGCTTTGAGTCCGAGGCTCAGTCAATTACTTCTTGGAATGGCTTCCAATCGAGCACTCTCTCCAAGGAATGTGGTGGGTGCTTGGCTGTAATCAGTCATTCACCAGCTGTTGCAGCTCACAGCATCTGCCATTCCATCCCACCACATGTTTCTCCCTGAAGCCCTGGGGAGTCCCCCGACTTTGACTTTGTGTCTGTAGAGTCAGTCTTTCTTTCTTGCAAGCCACAAGGATGAAAGTGCCCACAAGGAAGAAAGTGCAGATTGTTCCTTTTTTTCTCTGCATTGTGTTCTGTCTCTCCAGTTTCTTGGTTGGTTTTAATTTTCCTGTCAGATAATTCCTAGTTTCTGGGAATGCACCTCTTTTTGTCCTTCTTCATAGTATTATTTTCCATGGTCTGGACTCTGAATCTCAGAGGCCGAGTTGTTGCTTACAGTCTGTCATTTTCTGGGAAGTCTTGAGTTGATTTTTGTACAGGTGAAAAATATGGGTCCAATTTCATTCTGCATGTGGATGTCCAGTTTTCAGAACACCATTCATTGAACACACTGTCCTTTCCTCGAGGTCTTTGGCATCTTTCACTGGTATCCTTTGGCTGTGTGTGTAATTATTTCTGGGCTATTTTATTTTATAGGTCTATGGGTCTGATTTTATCCAGTGCCAGGCTATTCCAGTCTTGTAGCATGTATATTTTGAAGTCAGGTATTTTATTACCTCCACCTTTGACTTTTTTCTTTTTCAAGATTGCTATGAATATTCTTTGGTGGTTTCATATAAATTTTAAGATTATTTTTTCTAATATTTGTGCAGAGTATCATTGGTATTTTGATAGGGATTACACTGGAACTGTAGACAGTTCTGGGAACCTTTCTTTATGTGAATTATAAAAGCTTTTTTAAATTTATAATTATAAAATTATAAAAGCCAGAGCTTTTTTCCAAAGAACTTTTAACATTTCTTGCAAGGCAAGTCTACTAGTAACAAATATCCCTTAGTTACTTTTTTTTTTGTCTTCTTTCAGGGAGTATCTCCCTATGTAGTTCAGGCTGGCCTTGAGCTCACTTTGTAGCCCTGGCGGGTCTCAAATGCACAACAATCTTCCTACCTCAGGCTCCTGAGTGCTGGGATTACAGGTGTGTGCCACCACACCTGGCTAGCAAGGGATATACTAGTGGCACAAGCACCTGCCTGGCAAGCACAAGGTCCTGAGTTTGATTCCTGGTACCAAAAAACAAACAAACAAACAAAAAACACACCCAAAAAATTCATTAATTACTTTTGTCTGAGAAAATATTTCTCTTTTACATTTGAAGAATACTTCCTGTAAGTACAGAATTCTAGGTTAGTGTCTTAACACTAAATATTTTTCTCCACTTTCTTTTTTTTTTTTTTTCTCCACTTTCTTCTTGCTTGCCTGGTTTCTGAAGATAAGTCCAGGGTAATTCTTACCTGTGTGCCTCTAGAGGTAAAGCATGATCCTTACACTCTGGCTTATTTCACAATTTTTTTCACTATCGTTGATTTTCTGCAGTTTGAGTATGATATGCCTTGGTGTAGATTTTTACTTTTTGAGTTTTTAAAGATTTTTTTCTTTTTGGGGGGAAGGTTACCTTCTTTGGCATTGTCTGGGCTTCCTGGATCTGTGATTTGGTGTCATGCACCAATTTTCGACTATTCTGCTAGTATTGCTTCAAGTATTTTTCTTCTTTTTCTGCTCCTTCTGTTACTGTCTATGCATTTATTATACCTTTATACCTGTGCCAGTTCCCATCTGTTCTCTCCTGTTGCCTACTTTACCCATCAGAGCCCTCAGCATATTAATCATGGCTGCTTTAAAGCTCTTGTCTGATCATTGTAATTCCATCTCTTCCACATGTAAATATGGTTCTGATGCTTACTCTGTCTTCTCAAAAAGTGTGTTTCCTTGGGCTGGGGTTTAGCTCAGTGGTGCAATGCCTGCCTGGCAAGCTTGAGGTCCTGTGTTTGACTCCCAGTATACTGCCCCGCAAAAAAGTGTGGGTCTTTTTTTGTACATTTGTGTACCTTGTAATTTTTTGGTAAAAGTTAGATATGATAGATGAAGTGGAAAGAACCGAGGTAAACAGGTATTAGTGTGTAGTTGTATGTTTGTTTGGCTAGGGATTACACTGTACTAAATAACTATTTAATAACTATAGGTGTCAGAAACTCATCTTTCATTTGATATTCTTATTTTCCTCTCCCTTTTTGTCTATGGGGTTCCCTGGAGACTTCTAAAATATTTTGGATGCACAGGCCCGTTACTACACAGAAATGCTATTAACATAGTGGCAAGATGTCACGGGAGGAGAAGCATCCTATAGTCCTGATTAGATCTCGGTCTTGTAGTGAGACTGTGTCTTTGGGCTATGATCTCCACAAGTGTACAGATACTTCTCACTTTTGCTTTTGTCCCTCCCTCTACCTTCCCAGGAGAGAAAGGCTAGAGGCTACTACAACTGGTTATTTTCTTCCCAACAGGTTTGTTGGTTTCCCATAAAGCCCCAGGTAGGTTAGGTTCTGCTAAAATACTTTCTCTTAATGGCGGGCCTCGTTAAGGACAAAGTACTTTGTATTTCAAATGGCTACTTTCCCCCTTAGCCCTCCCAAAAGTGATCTACTTTAGGTCCTCACTGGAGTTTTAGTCTTCAGCAATTCCTTAACTTCGGATTAGGTTCATCTACCCAGGTACTGTGTACTGTAACTTTCTCCTTCTGGGCTGCTGCTCTGTAAATGACTCTTGGTATCTGCCCATCTGTTTCTTCAGCTTTGGGGGCAGTGGTTTGCCCTAGGACCACAGTTCTTTGCTAGATCTAAGAAAAGTTGCTGAATTTTCAGTCTCTCCTATTTTTCTTCTTTGGAAGGGAAAAGAGAATTTTGAAGTGCCTTACATGCTGTACAAATTGGAAGTCCCTGTGCTGCCTAAGTGGCGATATTATGAGTGATTTTTTCTTTGTATTTTTATTATTGAATAAGTCATCTTTGCTTTACTACAATGAAATACCTGAGACAGGCTCCTTTAGAAGTAAAGAGAGGTTTACTTATCTCACAGTTTTGAAGGTTCAAAGTCAGAGGGCCCCTCTAACGAGGCCATGGATGGTGTTGGCAATAGCTCATGTGAACCTCTTTAGAGTGTTCATACCATAAGTGCAAAAGAGAAGCAGCTGAGGTCCCACGGTGTTCTTTGGGGGCACACCCACAATGACCTCGGGACTTCCCATGGGGCCCAGCTTCCAAAGCTTCTACTGCATTCTGGTGGAGCCACCCTGAGCCAACCCTTTATATATATATATATATCTTTGTGATAACAGTCACACTACACCCAAACCGTAACACTTTATACCTTTTCTACAAGGTACATGCATTCATTCTGTAATAAAAAGAAAAAAACCAATATTCCTTGTATTAGGAAAATAAGAACAAGCGTTTTCCCTGTCTCTTAACTTGGAGGAAAAGATGGTGTATCATCAAGTGGAAAAGGCAAGTTACAGGGAAGAGTATAGTGCTTTAAAATGAACCAGTATAGTACCTGAAAAAACCCTGAAATATTCTTAAAATACAGCCAAGAACTGGAGACTTCTACCTCCACACAACTTACTGGTGACATTAAAATGACTTTGGTTCTCTCTGTCTTCATTAGCACAAATTTAGCATTCCGGGAGACTCTTGTCAAATCATTTTAGCTCATGTTAGGGGCTTTGTTAAAGACACATTGCCTTCAAGAAAAAGAAGCATCTCTCTCCTTGCCACTTTTGCCAGTCTTAATCTGAACGGTGACCTGTTCTAAAGCCTAATCAAACCCAACATGGACACACATTCAACCAGATTTTAGTAAAACCCAACCTTGAACTGTTCCCTGAAAGAAACTATCAATGAACAACACATTCACTTCTGCTTTTAGCAGGTTGTACTGGTGAGCTGACATTTGTATGTGTTCTGTGTATGCAAGGAAGCAACCCCATCAGGCTGTTAAAACCTACTGCTGGGTGGGAGGTGAATTTTAAATTGTTTGTATTGTTTCATTGGCTATAGTAGACAGATGTCCATTGCATAATCCAAGAAGGAATTTAATTAAAAATTGTATAAGAAAATTAAGTATTATTTGCCTGAGGGACTCTGAAGCTGTTCTCTTTGAGGTTTATAATCCCACAGTGGGCCGTGCTTCCCAGTTGCTCTGCAGTTCACAGTGGATGGAAACGTTTTCGTGTAATTAACAAAAAGCAGAATTTATAAACAAGAAACAGGCTTCCTTGTCTTTTCCAGACTTCGTAGCCTGGCATTATCCGACTTAGAAAATCCCACGGAAAAATCTATCCTGAAAGTGATGTAGAACCCGAACAGTTTCTTGCATGAAAAGCAGCTCAGTTATCTGGAATGTGTCACCTCTGTCCTCCATTCAGCTCAGGGTCCTGAGCCATACCAGTAGGAACACAGCTCACCTGCACCGTAGTCTAGCCATTCTAGCCTGATCAGTCATAGTTTCTCACTCTGTGCCTTATCATTTTGTGTATTGATCATCCCCAAGGAAACCAGATTCTCATCCTCAGATTCATGATCTATGACAATATATCCAGACAGAAGCTGTATTCTCTAGTCTGATCAGACAGCTGAATTTAAGAAAACAGTTAAGACTTGCTCATTCTTCCAAGATACCGGTGTAGTAAGATTGATGTGAACATGAAATTCTTGTGGGAACATTTGTTCATAAGGGAAGAATAATTCTCTGACTGCTCAGTAAACGAAAGATATTCCCACCGGTATTATACCAAATTGTGAATGAAGTTTAAGTCAGCGATAGGTGAAGATTGCTGCCTTGTAACATATAGGACAGAAGAGCTCTCTGAGAGACAAAGAAAATATTCAGCCTTTTCAGTTATCCCCATGGTTTCTTTTAACTGGAATGACAACTGTGTGCTCCATGTTCCTGTGTGCAGCAGTGATCTAAATCAAAACCAGTGTGGCTTTGTATTGTCCTCCAGGAAGGAACAATGGAAATTATTAAGAACTTGATAGAGTTACAGCAGTCATTCCCACACTTGAGCATACACCAGCACTACCTGGAGGGCTGCTGGGCCCCACCTTAAGACTTTCTGATTCAGTGGGTCTCAAAATAAGGCGTGAACATTTCTAGTCCAAAGTTTTCAAGTGATGGCTGATCCTGCTAGTCCAGGGTAACACTTTGAGAAAGACTGATTTTGAAGCCCTCACTGCTTGAAGGACCCTTAGAAGCCACTTCCAGTCTATTCCTTAATTTTGTGAATATTTTTGTGTGTATGTATGTACATACAGCAGTACACACTTGAAGTACACCATGTTTACATTCCTTGTGCAGAGTTATACATGGACACGTCACATCTGAATTCCTTCTCAGCCCCTTTCCTTCCCCTGCATCTCTTGATCCTCTTCCCCTCTGAGAAAGATCTCTCTAGTTCCTATCACCTATCTTTTATTTTACTCCTTATTTATAATTTGAGTTTCTCACAACTCATCTTTTTCTAGTATAATGAAAATCTGTGGTAATGTAAAGATTTATATCAACTGTGAGGCTTAGGATTATACAACTCAGTCTTCATGTTTTGTAGAAGAAACTAGAAATCCATGCCAAAGTCTAGAATAACCCACACACTTGATTTCTAGGTCAGGGCCATGGCTCAAGCTCTCATCTGAAAAATTATACTTTAAAGGTAAATCAGCAGTGTTGGAAAAGAAAGGAAGTCTTTAAACACCTCTACTTCCCTGCTCCAATGCACAGTGGTGCACTCTATAACAACGTTTCAGACTATATATATAGTAGGAGTACCTTACATTATATTGAAACAACTGGAGGATTGCAAGCTCAAACTCAACCTGGGCAACTTAGAGACTAAACTAAACCTGGTCTCAAAAAAAAAAAAAACAAACCATGCAGTCCTCTTAATGTATGTAAGTACATTATATGATGTTCACATATCCATGAAATTGCCCGACAGCATATTTCTCAGATAGTATCCTGTTAGGAGATTCATGCCTGTATTTGTTTAATACATTTTGGCTGTACAACAGTACCTTAATTGGAAGTCAAGAGGTATATGTTTAAAATATCGCATTCTAAAGGCCAGGCTTGTGAGAATCATCTCATCTAGGACCATGTTGCTTGAGTTTTGAGCACAGGCTTTACCTCTGATAGGGCTAGACATGCTGCATTGCCTAGCAGGTACACAGAAGAGACTGAAAGTAGAGCTGAGGGACTGATGTGGCCCAGGGCACTGGGCTGGGGGTAGAATAGTTGGAGGTCTATTCTAAAGGTAGGGACAGTGGTAGCTTCAGAATCCAGAATGGGAAGTAGGTGGGAATGCCAGACTGCCTCCATGTGGAACTGAGGATGTGGCTTGAGAGCTACACAGTAGTGTCCCCTTATCCACAGGGAAACACTGTAAGACCTCCAGTGTATGCATGAAAGTGTGGGTTGTACCTAGCCCTATACATGTAGGAAAAAACAATTATGAAATAGTCTACAGTCATGCCATTCCGAACATGCTGGATTTTGTAGGCACTAGGCTTTTGGATGGACTCAAATGGGCTGACCAAGCTGATTGCCAGGACACACTAAACAGGTTGATGGGCAGGCGCAGGGTGGCCCACGACTCACTCTGGGTGTCATTGCTGGTTCTGTGGGATATCATTGCTGCTTTGATCCTTCCCATCCATTAGGGGGCAGCTGTGAGTGCACACAGTAACCAAATTCACATTTGCTCCACCCACTGACAGCACCAAGTGTTTGCTGAGAGAAAGTTTTTAGCCTCCATGATTTCCTCAGGTACTAACAGGATATGCTTAGTGTTCATCCTTTTTATCTTGTGATGATACGAGATGATACAAGGCCTGATGAGTCAAGTGAGATGAATGATGCCAACACTGGGATGGAGTTAGGCTACCACTGGTCTTCTTTGAGCAGATGCATTATAATACTGTGAGAGTTGATCTGATAACGGAGACAGCTGCTAAGTGACTAACGGGTGGGTAGTGTCTACAGTGTGGATCTGCTGCACAAAGAGATGATTCACATGCCGGGGGTTGGGGGTGATGCTCTTCCACCAGTCAAGGAGCACAGCAAAGCAAAGTCTGTCACAGAAACACTACAGAACATTTTCACACAACAGAAATCTTGAACTATAAAGACAGTGGGTTTGATGGCTTTAGAATAGCAATGCCTCTCAAGCCAAGAAGAGATTACAAAAGCCACACAAAATAGGGAAAATATAGAATGGGAGCAAGAGAAAAAAGGCAGTTTTCTTCAAATTAGTACTACATTATCGCAGCACGAAAACTGAATACAGCTATGCTTTCATTACAGTATTCCTACAATCAAATTAAGAAAGCACACCCAACACTGTAATGCTCAGAACTGGAAATTGAGACATGGCAGTTGACATTTAGGGGGAAAAAGGAAGATGAATGCCTTCTGGGTGGGTTCAACTTTCTTTAAAATTCAAAGTAGCATGCAACGTTGACAATTCCATCTATTATAGACACAAGGGTTCCAGAGATCGCTTTTGAAGACTCTAATAAGGGTTAGTGATGAAAGAAAATTCATGTTTTGATCCTATCACCAACAGTTTCTTAGGAAAGGATGCATCAATTTGGGTTGGTTGTGTGAGAACTTTTAAAAAAATACTGAGCCCGGTATGGTAGCACACATCATAATTCCAGCACTCGGAAGGCTGAGGCAGGAAGATTGCTGTGAGATCAGGGTCAGCCTGGGCTACATAGTGAGTTCTACACAGTAAGACCCTGTCTCAAAAACAAACAAACATGGCAATCAAATGCAAAGTATGTACCTTCCCAAAATCATAATTACAAATATGACAGTTTTAGGAGAAGTGGGAAAATACGACAATGGGTTCGCATATTAGATACGAGGCAACTATTGCTCATTATTTTTGGTATGGCTGTGGAACTAGTGGAACTAGTGGTTGGCCTATTTTTTTTTCTTCATTTTTAATTTTATTAGTACTGGTTTGCAGTAAATAATGATTAGACTCCTTGTGGGGAGCTGGTATATGTACATAACACATTTATTTAAATCCTTTTTTTCTCCCTATTTGTGTTAAAGTGTTTGGGGTGAAGTGTGATGACTGCAATTTATTTTCCAATGGCTTACTAAAAGGGCAGGGAGGGGATAAAATAACTTTATAGGTTTTCTGGCTAATAAAGAGAATTTAAGCTATGGGATAAAACTGAAAAGGGATTTAGTGTGGCGTGGTCCTGGAAGCATCTCTTCTATTATTTAATAGTTTACAGTCAGGAAAGTAATAATCTCTTCCCTTATAACACACCTAGATCATTCCAGAAGATTGGGTCTCTCAATCAATTCCACATGTTCTGCAGCTAGAATCTGCCTAGCTTTCTGAAGGAGGCAAAAAGACTTTAATCTCTTAGGAGTCAAAACCAAGAGGCATCATTAGTGGAGCAAAATTATGTTTATTAGGAAAGCACCAACACCACATTCTTCGAAATTACTGGAATTTTATTTGCCTCAGGCTTATGACTTGCAACCAAAGACATTGTGCAAAGAAAGCAAAGATTAAGTACACTTTAGGGAGAAGGAGACAATACACATTGGTAACATAGGAAGTCAGGTGGACAAAAGAAGCCATCCAGGACACTATATAGATCGCAATATTCAATAGCGTTTTCAACAAAACTTTTAAAACCAAGAGCAAAAAAAGGTAAGCAATGTTTACAGTAGACATAAATCTCATACAATTTAAAAAGCATTTTTCAGATCATAGAGCATAAAGTGGAAAAATGTATATGTAGGTGAAATCTAACTACTGTACATTTATCACCTATTAAAGTTGCTTATATGTACCACAGTGTAAAAAAAATAATACCGAACAAATAAAAATCTTGAAAATTG
Organism: Chinchilla lanigera; assembly: GCF_000276665.1. Taxonomy (NCBI): domain Eukaryota; kingdom Metazoa; phylum Chordata; class Mammalia; order Rodentia; family Chinchillidae; genus Chinchilla; species Chinchilla lanigera. The sequence goes on along the minus strand of NW_004955434.1, from coordinate 6,592,338 downwards.
CCTGATGAAAAATAAAATAACCAGTGGCTTTTAATGGCTTCTCCTGGTTACCAGTGCTACAAAAGACAAAAATCTCATCCAAACAGGTGATAAAACCAGGCACAAACCTTTACCAAATTAGACCCACCCATAGAAATATACTATCCACCCACTTTTTCCATCAAAAGCTTTTGTTTGTTTTAATCTTTGAATCTTTGAGGCCCATTTGGTCACAATATGTTACAAACTTTGTGTTTTTTACACCATGATATCATATGTTTGTCTGGCACTATTCTAAAGCTAGTTTATAAGATGATGATGAGGACGCAGAGAGAACCCAGTGCCCAAATGAAAAGTAACTCACTGGGTAGAAATGAGAGAGGGAAAAAAGTATTCAGTTCCACAGGGATCACTCGTCATCAGTCCCACTTGCTTCTGACTGTTCCTATAATGAAAGATAGTATGAAATACACGGGAATGTAAAACATCAAGAAGGCAAAATAAACGATCATGAGGCAAAGGAGAAAAGAAATGACATTTGGGGATTCTGAACACTCTAAATCTCTATAGGAAGACAGAAAGACCCTTACAGCTGTGGCCAACCTCTAAATGGAGAAGAGATGCTCCTAATTGGAGAATCCCAAGCCACACCTTGATGGCTAATATCTTCTATTTTTAGGTGTGTTTTAGAAAATTCATGGGAAAAGCAAAATACACTACATTGGGTATCTGCTGCTTGCTATAAGTTAAGGAACAGAGGAATGTAAATACATGGCTAAACACTTATATCAAGGGGAAAGGTGGAGTGCAAAAGTAATTCTGAAATTTTCCAACCAGACCAGAGCAACAATGTGTTAAAAGAGCAAATCAGCATATATACTAAAATTAGCATATATACTAAAATGCACAGTTATCTTTCCAGAAAGAAAGCGGGTGGGTGGCAGGGAACCCAAGCTCTTCTAGAAAGTGAATGAAATGGAAGGTAGTTTAGAAAGTCTGCCTGCAGCCCTGGGTGCGTACTGGCTCTGTGACTTGGAGCTAAGCATATAACCTAAGTGCTGGTTTCTGTAATATGATGTCACATAGTGCAGACATCTACCCTACAGCATAAGCATTAAACACGCACCACACAGGAAGGTACCTATTTTAGGGCCTAGTTAATAAATGCTCCTTGCATTTCCCAAATGTTAAAAACAACACTGCTAGTACTTCACTGTATGGCATTGTAGGTAGGCACACAAGCTCCAGACTGTAACACAACCTTTTTCTCATTCTTTCTTCCAATCTGCTACATACTAGGTACTGTGGTACGATGCTGAGTGTGACATATTAACTGGCCACGAAGAAAACTCTATTTGTAGCAAGTCAATGCATGGGAAGATTTTTTTAAAAAGGAAGGAAGGGAAGGGAAATTTAGTAGCTTTTCATGTCTAAAGACTATTTAAAAAGCAGTACACAAAGCTCCACATTCTTTGTTCTAAACGAGTGACGGTAAAACTTTTAGAGCGTTCAATGATACAAACAACTCGCTGCGGCATGAGGGCTATAGGTTTGCCACCACTGTCCTAAACCAGGGCACTCGATTCACACCCTTAGTGTTAAAATCCCAAGCATTCATTCCATCGTCAGTCCTGAATGGGAGAAGAATACAGACACAGAGAGGAAGGTAGACGACACTTACATTTTCATCCTGTTCTTCATCGCTGTCAAAATCACTCACTACAGGCTTTGCTTTTCCTCGATTTGGCCTTTTCTTGCCTTTTCCTTTGTCCCGGCCTTTCTCATCTCTCTTATTGAGCTTGATTTTCACCTTAACAGATTTTGCTACAACAGAAACAAAACAGACACCAGTGAGGATTCACAGGGCAACCTTGTACAGAAGTAAAGTGACCCAACCCAAAGGTAACAAACTAAAGGAGCCATTGCGCCTCTTCTCCTTGTCCTTTCTAGGTAACACCCTGTTTCACTGGCAAGTCATTCTCTGTCCAGAACATGAATTATAGAGTCACATGAAATAGGCAGCAAGGGAAAGGATGAGATCTCACTGGGCCCGCTTCTGTTCCCGTCTCCTCACAGCTGATAGGTACAGCACGGTATGTGAAGGGGTGGGCATTTCTTTGATAGAAATTTTGCATTAAAAATATAGATGAGCACAAAAGGACCCATAATTTTATGTTTAGGTAACTCTAGATCCGTTGTAGCAAACTTATGGCATGCATGCTGCGGTGGGCACGCAGAGGCCCCTAGCCAAGTCCCTAGCATGGCGCCAGCAGCCGAACATCAGCTATCTAGGTTTCATTGCAGTTGGCACTTTGTGGTAAGTGGGTTTTGGGTTGCAGTTTGGGCAATCAGTCTCAAAGGTTCGTCATCACTGGTCTAGATGACTTAAAAATAAAACTCAAAGCCAGGCAGAGTGAAACAGGCCCATGATCCCAGTACTCCAGAAGGCTAAGGAAGGAGGATCCAAGTTTGAGCTCAGCCTGGGCAACTTACTGAAACCTTGTCTCAAAATAAAAATACCCCCTCCCAAAAAAGGGTGGGGGGTGTAGCTCAGTACAAAGGCCTTGAGTTCAATCCCCAGTATTAATAACCAAAATAAATAAATTGAAAGAATGGAATGTTTTTAATGGCAAACGTACAAAATGGAAAGTGAAATGGCTTCTGAAAGCTTCCTTTTCTCCCACATTTTTTTCCCCTTATAGTTCTGCTTAGAAAAATGTCTATATCTGCACATATATCCATTTTTCTGTGTATAAATTTATAGGCTTTATGAAGAATGCACATATATATATATACACACACACATTTGAATGTATTACATGGTTTTCACAAAGGGATGTTCATACGTGTCCATATTCCACACCTCACTTTTTTATCCCACGTGGGACACTTTTATGTATCAGCTCATATGTTCTTGACTAATTCCTTCTAAAGCTTGAACACTCTCCATCTTGAGGAACACTACACTGCACTTAAACAATCCCCTGCTGACCTTCCCAGCTTTCCTGCCAATGCAGAGTTGCCATACACCTACTTGTTAACCCACCCTGACAGAATGGAGGGGAGGCAGGGTAGTCACATGCACACGGCCTCTTTCCTAAGAAAGAGTGCTCATTTCCATTCTGACAGGGCTATGCTGAGGAGACAAATGTGCAAAGTGCTACAGCACAAATGTAGGTATGGATGCCAGGACCAAAGATAAGCCACTTCATGGCCTTGGTCTGGGACAGGCACCCACAGACGGCACTCCCAGTACTTGAAGGTAAGTTCACAGAGAATGTGGGCCTCTTATCCAAACCAGTTTCCTAGAATACCATGTTTGAGGTATCTCAAGGCACCCAGACACATTCTTTGTGATGGAGCAAGTCATAGCTCCAGCAGGAACCTTAGAGAGAAGACACTGTCACATGGATTTTATGAAGGGACCTGTGAAACATTTACACAATGAACTTTCCCAGGGAAACAGATGAAAATAGAGTGGTTAATGTGCCCTTCTTCCATCCCAAGTGGGGAAAATGCTAATACACAACACAGAACTCCTAGTCAAGGTTTCAATCCATTACTCCCAGATGTCTGCTACTTAACGTGCTATACGTAGCAGGCCATGGGTGGATATTTATTTGGGGAGAGAAAGGCTCTAAAAACCTGATGCCAGTAACCAGTCATCCTGGGCAGTTTTAAACAGCTTGAAAAGAAAAAATGAAGTCTCTACCTGTATCCAGGTTGACCTGTTCTGGATACGAGACTACAGAAGTCCATACAGGTGTAAAAAATATAGCCATGAGTAGAATGCGGGACATTCTAAAGTTGTCACACTTGTGTGCCAGTGGATTTGGACCTCAAGAAATCCCACCTGCCAGGAGGCTGTAAACAAGCAGGTAATGAACCAAATCATCAGGTGAACCCTCCCACCAGCTACCTATGGTGCTACAACGCACCCCTATAAAGCTCTACTTACCACGCAAGGTAGATAGAATACTGGTCCCAACTGCCAAACTTGTTACTTGGCATGGCAAAAGGCATTTTCCAGGTGACTCAATGTAATGACGTAAATGATACCAGCGTGAGGAACTGAATCTTGCTGACAACTAGAATGAGCGAGGCACTGGGCTACCCTCACCTCCCAGCCTGCTGCCACCTTGCTCTTATGCCAAGAGAAGCAAGCTGAACCTGTGACCTACAGAAGTGTAAGGTGATAGACTTGCATTGTATTAAAGACACTAAGTCTGTGGGAATTTGTTACAGTAGCAATAATGAATTAGACAAAGGTGCAAGAGGTCAGAGCAAGCCTGGTTCAAGGAATAAAATCCATTTTGGACCTTCATTAATGACTGTTAGTGCATCTTGTAGAAAAACTCATTGCGTGCTTTAAAAATGTTCATGTATGGGAAAATTATGGCATAAATTTCACATATAAATGAAATCTAGAAGGCAGCATCTCAAAATGTACTGCTGTATTGGGTAATGAAATTATAAGTTGTTTTTATTATAAAAAAATGGAATCTTTTTCACATTTAAAGTTTGTCTGCCCTGTTTTAAATATGGACTGTAACTAATAGGATGGTAGGGAGTGAAAATATGATTAGGCTTCTGAAGGCAACCTTCTTTGAAATAGTAAGGCTATTACCATGAGGGTAAAATTCAAGGTCTCACCAAATACCTTTCCAATGCAATATTTGAAAAAAGAAAGCGAAACCTGTATTGTGAACAAAATAACAAAAATTTTAACAAAATCAAGATGAATCATCTCTCACCAAAAAAAAAAAAAGAAAACAAAAAAAAACAAAAAAAACATCCTAGGGTGAATAAAATGGACCACACTCTTCCAGTTCTGTTTGAGCACCATTGCTTTAAAAATAACTGCCAAGGACTGGGGCTGTAGCTCAGTGGCACAGCCCCTGCCTGGCAAGTGTAGGTCAAAAGTTCAATGTCTGGTATTAAGAAAAGCAAAAAGAAAATAACTGTTAAGCCAGGCACCGTGGCACATGCCTGGATTCCTAGTATGAGGGAGGCTGAGGCAGGAGGAGGTCACTGAGGAGCTGGTGGCCAGCCTGGGCTACACAGTGAGTTCAAGGCTAGATGGAACTCATGATATAGTGAGACTCTGTCTAAAAAGGAAAAGAAAAACATAAAATAAAATAAATAAAAAGGAAAAGAAAACAATTGCCAAAGTGTGGCCTTGGCTTAGCCACATTCACATCCTGTGGGACCTGGTTAAGAAAGCAGAGAGTCAAGCCCTACAGGTTTCAGAAGCACTGTGCTAAGGCACAGAAAGAAGCTGCTTATACTAACTTTGTACACTAGAACATCAAAGGGAGCATTGCCCAGAGTGCTTGCCGGGACCCCAGCTCCTCACATACTTACCTCAGTTTTACAGATGAGGAAGCGGAGTACAGAGCCTGAGGTGTCCCACCGGGGGAAAGCAGACTAAAGGCTTGAATCCAGATCTGCCCCCTCTAAAGCCCTTTGTATTAGCACCTGACCACTTGCCTCCACAGGTGGTGGGACAAGGGCATGCAGGAAGCAGATGTCTGGACTCACCCTCAGACTCAGACTCCTCTTCCTCTTCCTCTTCCTCTTCCTCATTGCTTTCCTCCTCACTTTCTTCCTCTTTGGCAATTTTCTGCCGTGCGCTCTTAAACACCGACTGTAAGACGATGGAGTCTTCGTAGATCTAAATAGTCAAAGCAGCATCTGTTAAAAGCTGCAGGCCTGGGGTGCACAATCTCAGCATGCTCTTCCTTATGCAGTGCACTAGCTTTGTTTTACAGGAATGGTATTAGAAACATCACCGTGGGAGCCCATGCTTACATAAGAAACACTGAACCTAAATACAGGCAGGGAAATTCCTACGGGAGCAAATCTAAATGCAAAGACATTTCAAAGTGTGTGTGCTCTTGGGGGTGACAGGTGAATAAAATGCCCACATCTTTGACGACAGAAAGAGAATTCACAAAACTATCTTTCAGCTGTGCATGGTGGTGCACATATGCCTATAAAGCCAACAAATTGGGAAGCTGAGGCAGGAGGGTTACAATTCAGAGCACAACCTGCACAATTAAGCAAGACCCTGTCTCAAAATAAAAATAAGGGCCATGATGTACTTTAGTGCAAAAGCTCTGGGTTCATTCCCCACCACTGAAAAAAAAATCTAATAAGTATTACAGTAATACTATGGTAAAAGAATCTCTTTAAAGTGGTATTCCATATTACTGAGCTCATTGGTGCCAGCCAATACATATCCAGTCAACACCCTATTTTTTGGGCCGGGGATATAGCTCAGTGACATAAGCTCCTCCCTGGAAAGTGCAAGGTCCTGAGTTGGATTCCTGGTACCAAAATAATAAATAAATAAAACACTCTATTTTTAGTGCATGCGCACACCTGGTGCAGGTATCGACAAAGTTCACAATTCTTTCCCTCAAAAACAGAACTGGTATCTGATCCAGCAATCCCACTTCTGGCTATGTATCTAAAATACTTTAAAGCAGAGTATACCTATGGTCATAAAAACATTATTCCTAACAAGCAAGTGCTAGAAGCAATGCAAATTATCTACGCATAGATGAATAGCTAAAGAAGATGTGGTGTATATATACACAGTGAAGTATTATTCAGCCCTGAATACGAAGAAAATCCTGTCATAAGCTACAAATAAAATAAGCCATGAGGACATTTTGTAAAGTGAAATAATAAGCTACCACTGAGAGATACTGAAGGACTCCACTTATAAGATAGGAGGTACATAGCTGAGTTCACAGAAAAGAAGTGGAATTGTGGCTTTCAGCCAGGGTAGGGGAGAGGAGAGAGTTGCTTTAGGTACAGAGTATCAGTTCTGCAAGATGAAAAAGTCTTAGCGATCTGTCACATAACAATGTGCATAAAATTAACACCGTTGGAGATGTACACTTAAGTTTTATATTGCCTTTTTACAAAAACAGCAAAAAATTTTTAAAGGAAAAAGAAAAGTCCTTGCTTTCTAGGACTATTTTGCTTTTACGGGAAAGATGAGTGTGCATTTTCTTTTTTTCTCTTAAGCCTTGAGTGCTACGGGAAAATGAACACTAGCAGAGAGAGCAAACGTGGGATAATCAGAGTTGGTGGCTCTTGAAAGTGAAGAGGATCCCACGAGGGGTGGGAAAGGAGAACAAATGAGGCAAGTGGAAAGGCAAGAATAAAAAAGATGTATCTGGGATGACACCACCGTCACTTCCTGGGCTGGGACATAGTACCTGCTATGCAAGACGTTACTCTCCGGTGGAGATGTGAAAAGCTACCCAGGACCTCAAAGCTTAAAGAAGTGCATGTCAGGAGCAGCTGCCTGTGGGATCTGTGTGATGGGGCCATCAACTGTTTAGGTTGGGAGTAGCTGGGATAAAGGCGTCAGGGTGAGGTGAGAGGGTGACTGGAATCAGCACTTCATGGAGATCAAGTTCACCCTGGAGAGCGCTTGGGAAATCCCGAGCCTGAGGAGCAGCAAATGGGCAGAGTAAAAAGATAAGCTAGTGTCTAGGACGTGACCCCAGTCAAGGGCTGTTTGTCACCTCACTGCAGCTGTGAAACAGTCCAGACAGAGGGGTTGTGGGACCAGAAAGGGACTAGATGCATATCAGAATTAATAATGTCTTCCTGATCTAAGGAACACAGAAACCTCTCCAGAGACTACAATGATCAAACAAAAAAAGGATTGTCTGATTCCTCCAGTTACCCGCTTTGCCTTTTCTTTAGCGGGTCTCTAAATCAGATGGCTTGCTCTCCACATGTCTTGTTTTGGTTAACAGTACTAGTAATGGCTGTTAACCCGGAAAGGCAGAGTCTGCTGAGGGCACGTCTTGAAGATTCAGTGTTCTTTAATTTGATGAATGGAATTGACATCCAGGCAAAAGATTAAGGTCAGCAAAGAAGCTTAATAGCGGCTTAAGATTGCGTTGCTTGGCAGACACACTGACCAGACACTTCATTCTTACTTCTTCACCGGTCAGGAGAGCATTAGGTCAAAATACAGGTAGAAAAAGGTGACTTCCAACAAAACATGAGAGTAACTGAGGTGTAATTAAAATGAAAGTATCCTTCACCTTCTTATTTTAATAAATTTGGTGTCACTTATATCCTATTAGACTTGCTAACTATGGAGAAGGGAATGTAACGAGAGTTATAATTGAACCGATAAAGTTTTTAAAAAGCAATTAGAGGCAGTTTTTTCCCTATGCTTTGTTTTAAATCAGTACTTTCAACTGCTGATGCAAAGTTACACTGAGAAAAATCATGGTAAACATAATTAAATATAGGGTTTCTCCAAAAGCAAAAAAGGTATGGCAGCTTTTCAAAAAGGATTACCTTAAATGGTTCATCTGAATTCCTTCTCCCATTAGCGACAAACCTAGAAGGGAAATGGGGGAGCCCAGCTCCCCAGCTATGACACAACAGTAATTTGAAAATGCCAAGGCCTTGATAGCCTCACACAGGTAGCAGAGAATATGACCTGTTTTTATTTTTCTTCTGCTGGAGTGAAGTAGCCATGTCTCAGAATAAAAGTGAAATGCTCTACTTGAAAAAACACAGGCATATTCAAGGTTAGAGCTCTGCAGGCAAGTAGAGACGCACCTGGGATCCCTCCAAGTTGAAGGTCTGAGCGTTGTGACAGAGAAGCATGACATCTTTCTCCAGGTCGCCCAGGCTCCGGTACTTGTGATTACGAATTCTCTCCTGATGACAATTGTGGGTAAAATAGAGGGAAGGAAGGAAGAGGAAAATACAACAATCAGTACTTGAGAAAGCCTGATCTTCTCCTTGTCGTCATAGCCTACAGCCCTGGTGGGGGATGGCACTGCTCAACCCAAAGGGCGCCACTCACTGAAAACCCCTCCCACCAGTGCCCCTTCACCTATCGGGGAGGAAGGAGCTCGGGACAGTAAACAAAACAGGCAGGGTGAGTCATACAAAAACTCTGAGCATAATGGTTACACAACACACACAGGCGTAAAGACAGCCTTGCCTCTGGTGGCGAGCCCTGTGTGTGTCGGTGGTAGACAAGATGCCCCTGCTGACTCCCACCTCTACCCACCTCCATGCATTCATACTTCTTTATTTACTGGAAGAATAAAGTTAGTGAACAACATATCTACCTTTATTTTTTTGAAATCCACTGGCTTCCTAATTAATTCATAGTATTCTGGTAACTCTTTCCTGGAAGGTAACTGAATGAAGACTTCACTGAGCTGCCGCCCTGAACTGTAGGATGGGTGAAACAAACAGAAACAAAGCAGATCAAGCACTCCTCAGTGACGGTTTTGCTGCGGCTGACATCAAGTCATATGAAAACACAATTAGGCCCCCGTTCCTGCCACAGAGGAGAAGTATTCTGTGGATTTCTTTTACAGCGAATCTCTCGTTATGCTATTTAAAATATCCTAGTTAACCCAAAATTGCACTTTAAATGAATAACAGAGTTGGTTAAAAATATACACAGCCATTAGTTTCAGTCTCCTTTGTCTTCAAATTCATTGTATATTTAGAAATAACTCCAACTATACTCTGGAAACTCAAAATGAAAAGCTTTTGTGTACACCTAGTGACTGTTTGGTCTCAGAGCACTGTGCGTGCTGTCAGCCACACACACCTCTGTCACTTGCTGGAGGAAACCCTTCATCTCAGCTCACTGCACTCATCGTGTGTGGAGCAATTTGGGCAAAAAGGAACAAATGTCCTTGAGCACAGGTAACTCACATTTCTAGGGTCAGGGCTGCACGATTGCCCCCAAATTTGTGGTGGGTTTATTCAAAAGCAGGTCTAACAGTTACAAATGCTTAGCACTTTGTAATTTTGAAAAATAGGCTGCCAAGCTATATAAGCTTTCACATCCCTTCATACTGGAAGCAGACACAGTTAAAGGAACAAAGATATAATTTAGGTTCAAGATCCTAATATCTGATTTGGCCTACCCTGATCAATAACAGCTTGTGATATATGCTATAGTCATTTTTCACAAAAATCTGGCTCCCCTTATGATGCCATCTCTAGCTCCTTTGTGAAGCCAGAAACATCAAAAAATGATCATAAATCACTGCCATGAAAATTTCAGGTGATTCTAGGAGTGCTCAGGAACGCTAGGAAGCAGTGGCAAAGCATGAGTGACAATATGCTGTTTTAATCCATGGTCTCAGTTGTATAATTAAAAAATAATCATAATGACAGTTATCATAAAAAAGGCATGCGCAGTAACTCAAATGGTTGCCTAGCAACCAGTGGGGAAAAAGCTGAAGTGCAAAGGGGTCTGCATAAATTAACCGAAAATGCTCTGTCAAAGGGATGGGCGAGATTGTCTGCTATTCTGGGTCACTGTTTTATTTTTCTAATGCATATATTGGCCTTATGAATACTAAAATGAGGGACAAATACAAGAGGTTTAGGACTATAGAACCCGAGGGAATTGGATTTTTAGATTATTGTGGCAAGGTGTTCCCTCACCCTTACAACCACCCTACTCCACCTCCCTGCAGGCTGAGAAATGCGCTTGTACTTGCAGAATTTATGTCACGTAAAAACCAGCTTATTTACTATCACCTTTAGCATAGCACCACAGTCTCTGGCATATTCTTCTACCATCCTAAGAGTTATAAATGCAAACATTTTACTCATTTGAAAAGGGATATATGAAAGGCAGTGAGAAGAATGTGTAGATCCTATGAGGGACTTCTTAAACATTAGCATTCTTTATAACCTAGGATGGACCCAAAAGTCAGACCTCTTTGTGATTGTGGGTTTAACAACTGACCTTCTGTGACATCTTCACAGTGTCATTTCCTACATTGCCAACAGAGGGTGTCATTTTTCTATTGACAGATCACAAGCACATCTTTGCTTTGTATGCCTGTGACAGACACACTCCTAATTTCACTGTGCTTCTGGTGAAACAAGAGACATGGGCAAGGAGTGTGATGAAACTCAGGGGCAGCAGTACGCGGTGGCAAAGGCATCCTGGCCTGCCATCTCCTCAGTCAGGACACAGAAATCCTGAACCCCACCGGAAGGCATGTTTAGAGCTATCTGTGCTCATAAAGGGGAGAGCTCCATGCTGTCAGACTGGGCACCAATGCCGTCCAAAGAGAAACAAATTTATTCTGTTCTAAAAGTAAAGTCTCACTGGACTTGATGGTCTCTGCCACTTTGCTTTTTCTCTGCCAGAGGACATAGACAAGAGGATGACCCCAAAGCCGCAAAGGAAGGTGTCTCCTCAGTATGTTGGTTGTATCACCATTCAACCTCTCGGCCTGGCTGTCCTAGTCCTCCCAGACATACCCTACTCCTGGTTTGTGCTACTGACAGACTTCTTCTCTACTAGTCACAATAGCGTCTCTTCTGTGGACCCCCATGGGCCATCTCAATCCTCCTTTTCTGACCCACCCCAGGTTTCCAGCCCTGACCCATCTCTCATTGCAGGGCTGAAAGCTACTTTTTATGTTTTTGCCCTCTTCAAATACATCACGAGCTATCCAGGATCAAGAATCCATTTGCCATAAAAAGAGGAAATTCTCCTAAATATGCTGCTCTTCTCTCAGTGCCTCACTGCCCAGAACATCATTCTTCCACAAATGTAGTTTTCCGTCTCCCCCGCCCAAAGAGTGCAAATGCTTTACATGAAATCAAATCCTCTCGCATCTCTGCCAGACCCATGGCTTGCCTGCAATCTTAGGCAGGCTGAGTCTGGGGTCCTCAGCTCCATGCAGCTTTCACAGAACCTACACAATGCCCTGAAGCAGAGAACCACTTGCTAATGGATTGTAAAGTAACTTGTTCTCCCCGAAACTACAGGTTAAAATGACAAAAGTGAAGCAACTCCATAGCATTTTGAATTCTTGGGATTCCTTTCTTGAACTTGAGCTGCACACAGGCTTTTAAACATACCTTTTCAACACTTTGTTTTCTGTACCAGAGTATTTTTTTAAGTCCAGAACAATGGACTAATTCTAATTGTACAATGGTCTGTAGCAGGTGATCTGATTTTGTTGAAATGCTTATCCTATCTCAAAGTATTTTCCATTATGTCATTTTGTACAATTTAAGGCCTAGGTATAAATTGCTAAGTCAGAATGCCCTGCTTCCTGCAACAAAAGCAAGAAACCCAGTCTTAGTACACAGAAGGCTTAGATTTCAGCTCCATTTGTACAATTATCTATCTCAGACTAGGAACTGTGACTCTGCTTAGGCAAAGACGGGATGGGGGAAGAGCTAACCTGCAATACAAATGCAAATGACTACAGTGGACTTAGAGTTGCCAGGTACAAGTGGGCAGCGCCTTGCCTCTACAGAGGTGAAGGACACATGGATACAGCCTTGATCACATGGATTCAGTGGAAGAGCTGTACACTATACTTATAAATGGTGGTTTGCAAACCCGCATATATAATGCGCACGCATGTGCAGACACGCATTCTCAGGCAACTGAGGTTTAATTTGTCATGCTTCATCTAGAAACCAATTTTTTCCCCATTACCTCCACAAACCAAAAGGCAGTATCTTCACATCTATCTTACTGTGCCTCTAAAATGGAAACTGCATAGATTATTCATTGTACATAAACATCAGCATTACCACTGATTACATTTCAGGTATAGTTGCAGGCATGCTAAAGATTACCTAGCAGCTAAAAAACATAGGCCTTTAAAATATTAGGTGTTATGTCTTTCTGTGATTTTTTTTTTCAAACAAGTCTAAAGCAAGAAGACTGATACTGGTCAAAGTGGTTTTTATTTTCACTGTTTTATGATTTTTATTTTTGTTACCTGCTAGTTGGTTGACAACTCCATATAGCAATTCCTGAAAAAGAGATCTCATAACTAATGAAGGTTAAAAAACTTGGCTATTTAACTCTGTAAGAAAATGACATCATAATTTAGAATACCCACTAAGGGTGGGAAGGATTTGATAGGAAAATTATTAGGGTTCTAAAGGAATCACACACAGGAAATCATTTGGGAAGAAAACTTTTAAAACGAGGTCCACACCGCAGGGTGGTATACGGAAAGCACGCTGGGGCTTCCCAGTGTCAGCTTCCTGTCATGTTTAACACAAGCTACTGAAAAACTGCCTCATGAGCACAGTTGCACTCTGGTATCTGGAGAACCCCAGAAACCCGAGCCAGTCCTGAAAGAGGTGTCACAAGAACCCTGTATGCACTGCTGAACTCTCTCATCTCTCCCACTGAGTATTCATTGGAGATTCCTAACAAACCTGGACTCTGACCTCCCAGGCTCCTGAAGCATCTAAAAAGCAACAACAAAACACAGCAGGGTGAGCGTGGCTTTGTTTTCAAGTGTGGAACCGGAAGCCGTCACAATCATTCTAACCTACGGCTCAAAAAAGTAGACACATAATGTTCTTCAGTTATTGAGAAAAACAAGGTTGCATCAGACTCATGCGAGGTGAAGGCCACAATATTAGTGGAACTAAAGGGCCTGCTGGGCTGAGCCAGAAAAGCACCAAGCACGTTCCCACATCTTAGATGCAATCACACACCCTGTTAAATAATTTTCATTTTTGTGACCTACAAATGGCTGAAATGCAGGTAAAGATATATGCCTGAAAATGTTCATTTGGATTATTTAAATTAATTCAAAGCAGCTAAAATGTTTAACAACCAGGGAAAGGGCAAGTAATGGCAGGCTAGAGAGTGTAAAGTTGTGTTTTTAAAGCATATAAAAAAATGTCTGTTAGGACATTATAAAAAACCAAAACACTCAAGACATAAAATTATAAATGTGGTACAACTTCAAAGTTTTAAAATAGGCATAAAATAAGGAGAGCTGGGTATGGACATGTCCATAATGCCCCCATTTCTGGGAGGCTGAGGCTGGAGGACGGCAAGTTTGAGCAGAAAGCCCTGGGTTTAATCCTCAATAAATTTTTTTTAAAAAAAAATTTTAAAGGGCAAGAGGAAATATGCCAAAGCATAAACTCCAATAATGTACTCTTCTTCAACAAAGCGATTTATAATTGGTGTTATTTAGAACTGTATTACCCACAAAGTAGGTCTCAACATTTAATATTAGGCTACCTTCTTTGAAAACCTGTTTCAACTCAAAAATCTCATTTTTCCCAGAGGAATAATGTCTAAGGTTCATATGGCCAACTTGTATTTATTATATCATGGCAATCAGCATGTTTTTACCAACAGGCACCTTTTAACACTATCAATAAAGCCAAGTAAATAATTAAATTAAACTCTTATCTAAAACCAATCTATTGTACAAAGTTCCCAGATATTTCTTCAGATTCTTTTGTTGTATTTGCTACAGTCATAGGTGCTCACAAAAGGACATGTGATATGGAGAGGGCTGGTTTTTTTTTTTTTTTTTTTGGACAAGCATTTTGCGGAAACATTTCTGAGCACTGTAAATTTACTATCACTTGACTTTCAGAAAAGTGGACTAAGAACATCTAGTTTCCTGACCTCACCTGATATTTCATAATAGCAGGTCTGGGTATGAAATTTTCACTGTCCTCTTTCTAAACATTAAATGGCCTCCTGCCTCCCTGACCAGCCAGTTTTCACCACCTCATCTTGGAGACTGGCTCTTGTCTCTTAAGAATGTCTCCTGGCCAACTGTAAAGGCACATGCCTATAATCGCAGCTACTCTGTAAATCCAAGCTACTCAGGAGGCAAAGAGGCAGGAAGACCCCAAATTTGAGACCTGCCTAAACAACTAAAAATAAAAGGGGAGTGAAGTGGGGCTGGGAATATAGCTTGGTCAGAAGGCTCTAGGTTCAGTCCCAAGTACTACAAAAAGAAAAAATAAATTATGCCTTTTTAAAAATAACATAAGGACTGACCACCTCTTCTGCTGAATATTCTGTCCTTTGATCCTGTGGTACATCGCCTCCATTCCTTATTAGTAAAAATGATTCAAAGCTTTTGCCTGAATTGTGAGCAAACACAAAGCATTTGCAGGCAAACAAAATCCAATGCCTCTCCATCTGTGCGCAAGTCCCGAATGCTGCTTTGTTTCACGGGTAGCGGGCGGCAGGCTTCAGCGTTGCTTTTCCTATCATGGCCATTTTACAAATTCTAAAGACACATGAGGTGTGACTCTAAAGGATTAAGTCAAATATTCTTCCCGTGAACACCCAAGGACATATATATCCAAGTCAGTACTAAATTTCACAGCAATTCATTTTTGATTAAAAGGTTCATGGAGTCATTTTAAAATGCTCAGTTTATGAGCCCTATAAGAAAATCTGTTCTGTTATTTCCAGCTGGGATCCTTCCTTTCCTGAGAGGGGTCTATGCAGATGCCGGCCCTAAGTTTGAGAGGCAGAGACGCTGAGGAGAGGGGCTTCAGGGCCAGGCTCATTTTGGGAGCCAGGGGAGGCCTTCCGTGCTTCAGAAAGCCGATGGTTAGAAGTGTACTTGTGGGCCACGTACCTGCTATATGTGGGTCAAACTGGCTGAGCAACATGGTTAAGTGTCCAGTCACCAGAAATCACAGCAGCCTGAGCTAGTAAACATTTAATGTATCAGCATTTATAGGGCAAAATAAAGCACTGGGACCCACAATTTCCTGAGCACTTTCTTTCTGGACTAAATGTATTATCCGGGCTCTAATTCAGCATTTCCTAAAGTGTGCTTCACAGTACATCAGCTTAATGGATTATTAGTAGTGTTCTTTGAAAAGGGAGTTCACTGGTCAAGTGAGTTTGGGAACACTGGTTTATATAAAATCCAACAGCTTACTTGAGAGCAAGGCTCCTCAGAGTCTCTCAGTGGCCTTGGACTCCGAGAGGGAGTTGGGGTACAGTAATTGGACTACCACACTCCAGAGGCCACATCCCAGACAATGCACCAGGCTTTGACCTTACTAGGCTTCTACTACAAGATCAACTGTCAACCCTATGCTGGGTCCACAGTATCTGATACAGACAGTAAGAATGGCTTTTCACCTAGATGCAGATTTCCTACAAGTGCATCTATCTTCTTGGTCACTCGGCTATTTCCTGGCAATTTCTATACAATCTATTTAGAACAACTAAAGGCAAAGGGGCTTGAGTATAAGAACCATCCTAGCAGCTCCCCTCCCCGTTTAAAAAAATGCAGAATGTTTGGTGCCAGGGATGCTAAAAATATATTTTGTCTAAAAGAGCTTATTGTGTGGTCCTAAAGGGGAAGTCAATATTAACAAAATCACAATATCAAGAGCTATTAAATAGGCATGGAGAAAACTTAGGTTTGCTGTGGTGCAGTAGGGGAGGACTGGGTTACTACATATGCACACACACACATACACACACACACACACACCATGTAGACCCCATACACATAGACTTTCCTTCTACATGCATTCATTCTGCAAATGGCACCACCATTCACACTCACCACCACGACAGAGAGCCAAGAGCTATCTAATTCCTCCTCCTCGCACATCCAGTCTGCACAAATCTTATCATTCACACCTCTGAGTACATATTCTCTTGTTTTCCTCTCCACTGCGACTTCCTCTTGAAGGATGCAGCCTCCTCCACCACCGTCCTTCCCTGATGCCTCCTTCACAGCGCTATCAGAGTGCCAGTCCCCAGTGCCAATCTGACTGCGTCCCTGGGACTCTCTCAAGTCCCCCTTTCCCTCAGGAGAGCCACAAGACACCACACACTCACTGGTCAGCACACCCTCTCATCCACAGCTCGGGGGTGTCTCTTCTGTGAAACAGTGTTCTGGACAGTCACTGCAAGAGCACAACTCCTACCCGAGAGATTCGGGACCCCAATGCCTCCCAGGTGTTCACAGCATCTGGGTCTACTCTGCTGCCTCTGTAGCCTCATGGCTGCTGTCACCCTCTTCCTCTGCACCTGGGCCTTAGCCACACTGGAACACAGGGTCACCAGGAGCCTGCTTTTCCATACTTCCTTGGCTGTCACATCCATATGACTCAATACCTCGGCCTCGCCCTCTCACCATAGTCTCTTCGGGCAGTTCCTACACACAGGTAACATGAACCTTTCCACTCCTGCTCCATCCCTCTGCTTCACCCTGTGCATCATCTTCAGACTGGTCCTTGCAACATTCACTTGTGCATCTCTTCCCAACTGGGATGTAAGGCATTCCATTTCCTTCATTTTCCCCATTTTCAATACTTACAGAGACAGACACAGAAAACGCTCAGTACTTTCCAACACAAAGATTTTTTCAGTTGCTTGGAGGGAAAGGTTAATTCATAATACAACCTCCAAACTTCATGTCATCAGCTTGTGCTTACAGGAAAAGGGAGCGGGTGTGACAATGGGAATGAGACAGGCTCCAAGCAGCCCTGAGGAAGCAAGCACTGAGCCTCTTGCTATGCCTTTGGAAATTGTAGTTGAAATGTGTATTTAGTAGAAATGGATTTATCTAGGTCCTAACTATATATGGTTATATCATCTACCCTCAAATAGCCCAGACATGACATCAGGCTCTTGCAATTCCCTTTCAAGTTATTAATCCACTTTTCACAGTCACATGATCACTTTGACTGAAGAAAAGAAAAGAGAAGGGGCAAGCGGAAGAGGAGCACAGGCTGGTCCTTGCTCACAGGGATGGTCAGTGAGCCTGTGTTATGCCATTTGGACCACAGGCCTCCTTTCTAAGTAGTAGGGATGAAAGATCTGCCCAACCTGGTTCACTGTTTAAACTGCCCCAACTTAAATAGTCAAGTGTGAGTTGTTTTGATCCCTAAATTCAAATTCAGGGTGAGTTCCTTCTCACTTTGGCAAAAGCAGATCATAATTCTTCATGTGTCTTAGGAGACACCATAGTGTGTCTCTGGCTTCTTGGATTAATCACTATTTACTGAACAGCAATAAGAAATACAAAAACATCGACCATGCTGCCCATCCAACTTATCTCTACATAGACCTGGGCAGGTACAAATCACCTCCAGTTTTTAACTCCTTAGGAAAAGAATGTGACAACGAGTGATCAATATTTACTCTGATGTCCAGGGTACAGCCTCAACTCTTTGTCCTTCTGGCCCTAGATTAGATCTTATCCTGACCGGATAAAAAAGATGGTGCAAAAGACATCACTGAGTCAGTTGACAAAGTTGGAATTTGGGTGATCAAACATCGTATCAATATATTCAAAAGCATAGACTAATCAAAAGGGAGAAAGAAATGTGGTTTTCTATATACTGGAAACAACTCTTAACTGTGTATCACACATAGCTATCTTTCCAACTAAACCAATACCATCTAACCCCCATACTATCTTTAGGAGAAAAGTACTTCTGCTTCCCAACCAACTGAAGCAAAGGACAGAGTGGTTGGATAGATGGCCCTACACTGTTTGCCACCCTACACGACAGGCAAGCCCAGAGGCCACATCTTGAAACACAACCCAATGCACAGAGAGGGCAATGAGCAAGCATCCTGCACACCCGTTGCCATCAGCTCCAGGAGGCAGACAGAACAGCGCACACATGTACACTGCTTCATGTCACGGAGATCAAGTCACCCCAGGTGCTTTGCATTAAGCTGCTACGCCAAGCCAGCAGAGTTCAGACGCCTGCAGAACATACAGCAGCAGCTGAGCTGCAAAGCAGCAGAAATCCATCTCCGAGGCGCTGTAGGTTGTAGGGAGGCTTTCACATAGCTCCCATCACCTTTGCAAGATGTATTTACCGCACAGACGCTCCCAGATTAAAACACGGCACAAGCAACTTCAAAGCCACGGCAAGTGGTTAAGAGCATCAGTGCCTCAATGCCCCATGCCAAGAAGGGGAAATTTGGGGGTAATCAGAGAAATGTGCTTCTAAAGGCTGATTCTATGAATCAGTTCATTTCATGTACCATAAGATACCTGCATTTAGAGACACGGGAATATAAGACAGATCCTGACCTGTTTCCTTCTATTTCCAACTGAGAATTACTGGGCACCTTCTCCACGTTACACCTGTGGTAGAGTAGAAAGAACACTAGAGTCAGAAGACCTGGGTCCTCCTCCCGGCCCAGCTCCTTCCTCCCAGGCTTGATGACCTGACAGAATTCATTTCACTCTCAGAATCTGCCTTCTTGGGAAGATGCTTGGAACTTCGTCCTGAGAAAAACGAACACTTCTCCAAATGTGGAAAGGAAATGGATTTCCTAGCCTCTGTGAAACTTCGCCTGCTTCCTCCTGTCCCATTTCTCTCCACAGAGGCCTCCTCAGTGGTTCCAGAAGCAGTGGCAATGGATGGGAAAACACTCACTAGACCTGTGAGCGATCATGAGACATTGGCATCAGCCTATCTGACTCTGGCCCTTCATTTGTAAAAGGTGGACACTTACCTTGGAGAGGAGTTGTGACTGTGAACTAGGATAAAGTGGCTTTGTTACAGCAGCCAGGACATGGAGAATGTTCCTAATCAGAATCCTTAGTTTTCAACCCAAACTAACCAGTCAGCTCTGCTACCCAGAACTCTATGCTTTCATTATAGATCACTGAATGAGGAGTCTTCAGCTGGAAATGAAAATAAGCCACTACCTAAGGTTTTGGGCTTCCCGGGCCTCTAGGAGAACCTCTTGGGAATTTTTCATAGTGCAACACAGGTAACCTTTAGCATGGTGGCAGGAGAGCAGCAGTAGGTTTGAACACATCTTGGGGAAACCCTCCATCTTATTTAGATCTTCCTTTAGGCAAAAACAGCATCCTGTAGTGTGCACAGCCAGTGCCAGCCCTCACAAGACCGCCATCCCACTCTGCCTTAGAGCAGAGGCATTTAGAGAGAGACCAGCTCAAATCCTAATCAGAGGCTGGAAGTGCATGCAGTACTCCAAGTAAGCAATCAGTAGGAATGTCTGGGATACATGGACGAGCAGGAGGGGCTGTGCTAGAAGCTAAAGCTGGGAAGGATATCAGGTTCAGTACCTGGAAGGCTATGTTTCCTATGCCAAGAATTCTGATCACCACTGGGCAGGAAATAGGAAGCTACTGAACGCTAAGTAACAAGAGGACATGATACTATCATGCACCTCAGAAGGAAGACAAACCAGGAACAGCTGGGGAGGGGGTGGCTAGTGGAAACCAGAGGAGAGACCCTTGGAGACCTGTGTGGCAAGGAGACTTTGAGTACCTGTCACAAATAGGGCATAGGACAGGGAAGACTTTTGTTGTTTCACCGTTAGGACCTCAGGCTGATGATAGTGTTGGCCAAAGAGATACAGAAGTCAAAGCAGACTATGTCATCTCAGAAAGTGTAATAGAGGCAGTGAGAGGAACCTGGGAATGACAAGTACCATCATGGGCATTTTACAGAACCTGCTCAAGTTGGAGAAAGGAAAGCTTCTACAATCTGAGACTAATAGAGATTATAACTCAGTAGAAATGCCAGGTTCTGGACAAAAGAGATATTAAGAGAATAATTCAAATCATTCTGAAAGGAAGATATATATATATATAGCTTGGGGAAAAAAGGAGAAGTACAACAACAAAGTGCTAAATAATGACATGGCTTTAGTTTTACAAAGGTGTATATTACCAGTGCTTTCATACTGAGCTACACTGCATTTTTATTTTTATTTTATTTTATTTTATTTTTTTTTTTGGTTTTTCTCCGGTACCGGGAACCGAACTCACGACCTTGCGCTTGCCAGGCAGGGGCTTTTGCAGCTGAGCTAAATCCCCAGCCCCGGAGTGGTGATAATTTAAATCCTTGTCTTGTTCCTGAGTTTAGAGTGAAAGCTTTCAGTTTTTGACCATTTAATATGATGTGAGGTGTTAATTTTTCATAGATGGCCTTTATAAAATTAAGATAATCTATTCCAATTTTCTGTA